>NC_090446.1:23889429-24192131 GCF_031143425.1 Pleurodeles waltl
GGTCCAGAAGTGTCTGAGTTGGTGGAGTCAGAGACCCAGTTTATGTACCGAAAAATGCCTTTGAAGTGGGGGAGACTTCAAAGAGTGTTTTTAAAGTGCTCAAGTTACCCTTTCAGCCCAGTCCTGTCTGCCAGGGTCCCTGTGGGGGTTTGTCAGTCCTTTGTGTGAGGGCAGGCCACTGGCCTTTGAAATGTAAGTGTCAGGCCCTCCACCTTTCCAGCCCAGGAAGACCCAATCAGTATGCAGATAAATGCAGATGTGACTGAGTGTCCTGTGTTTGTGGTTGTCTGGTGAAATGCACAAGGGAGCTGTCAACCACCCCAGCCCAGACGTTGATTGGAGACAGGCTGTAAAGCACAGATGGTTTTAAGTGCAGATAAATGCCCACTTTCTAAAAGTGGCATTTCTAAAATAGTAATATAAAATCCAACCTCACCAGTAAGTAGGATTTCCTATTACCATTCTGGCCATACTAAATATGACACGGTTACCCCTTTCAGATCAGAATCTTCCTCTGAAAAAGTATATGAGGGCAGTCCTAATACTAGTTTATGAAAAAAGCAGGACTTACAGTTGTGAAAAATTCATTTAGGAGTTTTTCGTTACCAGGACATATAAAACACATATGTACATGTCCTGCCTTTTACCTACATGGCACCCTGTCCTAGGGATTACCTAGGGCCTTCCTTAGGGGTGACGTATATGTAGAAAAAGGGGAGATTAAGGCTTGGCAATTACCTTTAAATGCCAAGTTGAAGTGACAATCAACCTGCACACACAGGCCTTGCAATGGCAGGCCAGAGACATGGTTAAGGGGCTACTTATGTGGGTGGCACAATCAGTGATACAGGCCCTCTAGTAGCATTTAATTTTCAGACCCTGAGCACATGTAGTGCATTGTACTAGGGACTTATAAGTAAATCAAATATGCCAATTGGGGATGAACTAATGTTACGATGTTTAAGAGAGAGAGCATATGCGCTTTTTATCACTGGTTAGCAGTAATAAACTGTGCGGAGTCCTAAAACCAGCAAAACCAGTGTAAGAAAAGTGGAGGGATGGAGGCCAAAAATTGGGGGATAACCACCCTAATGCTGGTCTAACAGCTATGCTTTTGTGTTTGGTATCTATCAAATGTGTCTCTAATGTTAAAGCATTAGGGGGCCATATTTACAAGAAAGTGGTGCATCAGATTTGACGTTCCACTTTTCTTGTGCCCCGCTGAGCCCCCCTTACTGACACAATGTTTGTGCCATATTGACAATACGGCGCACCATAGCGCATGTTAGGACAATAGCATCAATGATTTTGGGCGCTATTGTGGTACTTTGCAGGATTAGCACCATAAATTGTGGAGCTAACCCTGCAAAGTAAAGGGAGGCCCATTGAAAGTAATGGGTGTGTCATTTTAAAGCCTTCCCTAACCAGGCATTAAAAATGATGCTAAAAATGCCACAGTGAAATGAAAAAATCACTGCGCCATTTTAACACGCCTCCCTGCATGGGGACATCCCCCTTGCATACATTCTACCTGGCATAATGTGGCACAAGGGGTTACAAAGAGGCGCATAGCATGCATTGTGCCACTCTGTAAATATGGCAAAGGGGAATGGCCGCCTTAACGTAACATTAGCATAAAAAAATGATGTGAGCGTGGTGCCAAGAGGCCTTGTAAATCTGGCCAGAGATGTCTCCGCTTTCTATTATTCCTCCATAGGGGTTTATTTTCAGGTGAAAAGATATTCCAAAACTAAATTATCATCAATCCATTACCCTGTTTTGACTCTCAACCTAAATTGTGTATTAACAATTGTTTGAAGACTTACGTTTCATGAACTGCAGATCTCAGAAGCTCCTCCTCTTCCCAACTCCTTATTTCCTTTCAAAAACCCTACAAGCTTCTGTTTGCTCCAATTTAGGCCCATTGAGTTAGGTGGTCATGTCTTTGGCTGGCATTTCTACAGATTCTTTTGGCACCCATTCAGTCAAAGGGGCTATGGCCTCTCGGGCCTTCTGGGAAGGGGTACAAGTTTACATGATATTCTCAGATATACAGATTGTTCAAACATTAATAGGTTTAGAACCTTTTGTTTTAAACCAATTGATCATCCGTCTGAACCTGTTATTTCAGTGCATTGAACAGGCATAGTATAAGCTTCTGGGTCTTATAATAAAATGTATTTTTCTATTGTGGTGCAACTTAGTAATTCTTTCTCAGGGTTTTCTGGGTAATGAAGTTTTTTCTTGGCTCCCGTGTTTATTAAAGCAAGAAAAGAAAGCACAATATTCGCCTCCGCGTCTTTAATAAAATGTAACCTTTCAGACACCATGGCTAGGAAAATCTCAATATGGGGCATGTAACATAAAATCATAATGTACATAAAATGAGGACCTCCATACCATTTCTATGATTGCAAGTCATTTTGCCATACTGTATACGCAATGTTTTTGTTGGCATAGTGGTTAAGTATATGGGTACACATCCCTTTTGACCAGGGTTCAAACCCCACCTGGAGAAATTCATGTTTATATTTTTTTTTTTTTTTTTTTTTTAATGTTAGCCAAATGAAAGAGGTCCCATTGTAAATGACCCCATGGCACTGCCTGGACGATTTGTGGCCTGTTTAGTCATGGCACTGTATGCAAGAAATTTGTGACATACTGTTGCATGAGGAAGAGAAGTAAGGTTTAGAATTAAAGAAATCCCTTAATTTGTGGAATGAGAGATAGAGGAATCTTGTATAGTAAAAATAAATGCATGGGGTCAGTAGCAGGTGAAAGAGAGTAAGGGTTATTTGATTATTAAGTGTGAAAAGCAACTATGAATTTGTGGCATGTAACCTAAGAATGATCATGAAAATAAAAGAAGGACGTCATCACTGTCTCTCTGATTACAAAGCCTTTTGCTAGCTGTAATCATCATGATAGTGCTTGGTGAAGTGGTTAGCTGCTTGCATTGATGTTGCTTTTGGCCAGGGTTCAAACCTCACCTGGAGAAAAATCGTTTTCTAGTTGTTTTTCATGTTTTTTTTAAATATTAGCCAAATGAAAGAGGTCCCATTGTAAATTAACCCCTGGCACTGTCTGGACGATTTGTGGCCTATTTAGTCATGGCAGTGCATGCTAGAAATTTGTGACATACTGTAGGAGGCTGGCCTGGCTTGTAGTGAGTACCAAGGGGTACTTACACTCTGTACCAGGTCCAGTTATCCCTTATTAGTGTAGAAGAGGTGTTTCTAGCAGCTTAGGCTGATAGAAGGTAGCTATAGCAGAGCAGCTTAGGCTGAACTAGGAGACATGCAAAGCTCCTACTATACCACTGGTGTCATATGCACAATATCACAAGAAAACACAATACACAGATATACTAAAAATAAAGGTACTTTATTTTTATGACAATATGCCAAAAGTATCTCAGTGAGTACCCTCAGTATGAGGATGCCAAATATACACAAGATATATGTACACAATACCAAAAATATGCAGTAATAGCAAAAGGAAATAATGCAAGCAATGTAAAGTTACAGTAGATTGCAATAGGAGCACATAGGTATAGGGGCAACACAAACCATATACTCCAAAAGTGGAATGCGAACCACGAATGGACCCCAAACCTATGTGAGCTTGTAGAGGGTCGCTAGGACTGTAAGAAAACAGTGAGAGTTAGAAAAATAGCCCACCCCAAGACCCTGAAAAGTAGGTGTAAAGTGCACCTATAACCCCAAGAGAGCACAGAAGTCGTGATAGAGGGTTTCTGCAAGGAAGACCAACACCTACAAAGCAACCAAAGTGGATTTCTGGACCTGAGTACCTGTGGAACAAGGGGACCAAGTCCAAGAGTCGCGACAATGTCGAGAGTGGGCAGATGCCCAGGAAATGCCAGCTGAGGGTGTGAAGAAGCTGTCACTGGATGGTAGAAGCTGTGGATTCTGCAAAAATGAAGAGGGCTAGAAACTTCCCCTTTGGACGATGGATGTCCCACGTCGTGAAGAAGCTTGCAGAGGTGTTCCCATGCAGAAAGACCGCAAACAAGCCTTGCTAGCTGCAAGGGTTGCGGTTAGGGTTTTTGAGTGCTGCTGTGGCTAAGGAGGGACCAGGATGTCGCCACTTGGATGAGGAGACAGAGGGGGTGCCCAGCAAGTCAGGGAGCCCTCACAGAAGCAGGCAGCACCCGCAGAAGTACCAGAACAGGCACTTGGAAGAGGAGTGAACTGGAGTCCACCCGAAGACACAAAAGGGAGTCCCACGACGCCGGAGGACAACTCAGAAGGTTGTGCACTGCAGGTTAGAGTGTTGGGGACCCAGGCTTGGCTGTGCACGAAGGAAATCCTGAAAGAGTGCACAGGAGCCGGAGCAGCTGCAAATCACGCGGTACCCAGCAATGCAGTCTAGCGTGGGGAGGCAAGGACTTACCTCCACCAAACTTGGACTGAAGAGTCACTGGACTGTGGGAGTCACTGGGACAGAGTTGCTGAGTTCCAGGGACCATGCTCGTCGTGCTGAGAGGGGACCCAGAGGACCAGTAATGCAGTCTTTTCATTGCCTGCGGTTGCAGGGGGAAGATTCAGTCGTCCCACAGGAGATTTCTTCAGAGCTCCTGGTGCAGAAAGGAGGCAGGCTACCCCCAGAGCATGCACCACCAGGAAACAGTCGAGAAGGTGGCAGGAGAAGCGATACAAGGTTGCAGTAGTCGTCTTTGCTACTTTGTTGCGGTTTTGCAGGTGTCCTGAGCAGTCAGCGGTCGATCCTTTGGCAGAAGGTGAAGAGAGAGATGCAGAGGATCTCGGATGAGCACTTGCATTCGTTATCTGAAGAATTCCCCAAAGCAGAGACCCTAAATAGCCAGAAAAGGAGGTTTGGCTACCTAGGAAGGAGGATAGGCTAGTAACCCAGGTAAGAGCCTATCAGAAGGAGTCTCTGACGTCACCTGATGGCACTGGCCACTCAGAGCAGTCCAGTGTGCCAGCAACACCTCTGTTTCCAAGATGGCAGAGGTCTGGAGCACACTGGAGGAGCTCTGGGCACCTCCCCTGGGAGGTGCAGGTCAGGGGAGTGGTCACTCCCCTTTCCTTTGTCCAGTTTCGCGCCAGAGCAGGACTGGGGGACCCCTGAACCGGTGTAGACTGGCTTATGCAGAGATGGGCACCATCTGTGCCCATCAAAGCATTTCCAGAGACTGGGGGAGGCTACTCCTCCCCAGCCCTGACACCTTTTTCCAAAGGGAGAGGGTGTAACACCCTCTCTCTGAGGAAGTCCTTTGTTCTGCCTTCCTGGGCCAAGCCTGGCTGGACCCCAAGAGGGCAGAAACCTGTCTGAGGGGTTGGCAGCAGCAGCTGCAGTGAAACCCCGGGAAAGGCAGTTTGGCAGTACCCGGGTCTGTGCTAGAGACTCAGGGATCATGGAATTGTCTCCCCAATGCCAGAATGGCATTGGGGTGACAATTCCATGATCTTAGACATGTTACATGGCCATGTTCGGAGTTACCATTGTGATGCTCTACGTAGGTAGTGACCTATGTATAGTGCACGCATGAAATGGTGTCCCCACACTCACAAAGTCTGAGGAATTTGCCCTGAACGATGTGGGGGCACCCTGGCTAGTGCCAGGGTGCCCACACACTAAGTAACTTAGCACCCAACCTTCACCAGGTGAAGGTTAGACATATAGGTGACTTATAAGTTACTTAAGTGCAGTGGTAAATGGCTGTGAAATAACGTGGATGTTATTTAACTCAGGCTGCAGTGGCAGGCCTGTGTAAGAACTGTCAGAGCTCCCTATGGGTGGCAAAAGAAATGCTGCAGCCCATAGGGATCTCCTGGAACCCAATACCCTGGGTACCTCAGTACCATATACTAGGGAATTATAAGGATGTTCCAGTGTGCCAATGTGAATTGGTGAAATTGGTCACTAGCCTGTTAGTGACAATTTAGAAAGCAGAGAGAGCATAACCACTGAGGTTCTGGTTAGCGGAGCCTCAGTGAGACAGTTAGTCATCACACAGGGAACACATACAGGGCACACTTATGAGCACTGGGGCCCTGGCTGGCAGGGTCCCAGTGACACATACACCAAAACAACATATATACAGTGAAATATGGGGGTAACATGCCAGGCAAGATGGTACTTTCCTACACCCCCCCCCCCAAACGAAGGACAATAAGACTAGCCATGACCTGATGAGTTTTCATTGGCTAAGTGGAAATATCTGGAGAGCCCATCTGCATTGGCGTGGGTACTCCCAGGTCTATGTTCCACTGTATAGTCAATTCCCTGTAGAGATATGGACCACCTCAACAATTTAGGGTTTTCACCTTTCATTTGTTTTAGCCAAAGTAGAGGTTTGTGGTCTGTCTGAACAATGAAGTGAGTGCCAAACAGGTATGGCCTCTACTTCTTCAGTGCCCAGACCACAGCAAAGGCTTCCCTCTCTATGGCAGACCAACGCTTTTCTCTAGGGACAAAAAAAAAAAAAAAAAGGGACCACACTGCCTCACACTCCAGCAAAAAGTTAGCCCCAATGCATCATGGTATATGCAGTCACTTTGTTTTGTGTTGAAAAAGTAATCAAAAGTCTTTCATCTAAATAGGTGCAGCAAGTGCTGTGTATCTATGGACACGTGTTTCTAGGTTTAGCCCGTCATCAGCAGAGAGCAGCCAAAGTCTGTGGGGTTGCTTGAAATGCCGCCAAAAGTCTTCTCAGGTTTATGTACCACTCACTGGCGCACAGGTGCCCCACCAGAGCTCGTCAGCTCGTTAGCTCAAGGGAGCAGTCATTGGACAAAAAGAAAAAAGGGAGCTCACTGCCTCACACTCCAGCAAAAGGTTAGCCCCAATGCATCATGGTAAATGCAGTCACTTTGTTTTGTGTTGAAAAAGTAATCAAAAGTCTTTCACCTAAGTAGGTGCAGCAAGTGCTGTGTATCTCTGGACACGTGTTTCTAGGTTTAGCCCGTCATCAGCAGAGAGCAGCCAAAGTCTGTGGGGTTGCTTGAAATGCCGCCAAAAGTCTTCTCAGGTTTATGTACCACTCACTGGCGCACAGATGCCTCACCAGAGCTCGTCAGCTCGTTAGCTCAAGGGAGCAGTCATTGGACAAAAAGAAAAAAGGGAGCACACTGCCTCACACTCCAGCAAAAAGTTAGCCCCAATGCATCATGGTAAATGCAGTCACTTTGTTTTGTGTTGAAAAAGTAATCAAAAGTCTTTCACCTAAGTAGGTGCAGCAAGTGCTGTGTATCTCTGGACACGTGTTTCTAGGTTTAGCCCGTCATCAGCTGAGAGCAGCCAAAGTCTGTGGGGTTGCTTGAAATGCCGCCAAAAGTCTTCTCAGGTTTATGTACCACTCACTGGCGCACAGGTGCCTCACCAGAGCGCGTCAGCTCGTTAGCTCAAGGGAGCAGTCATTGGACAAAAATTAAAAAGGGAGCACATTTTTCTCTAGGGATCAACCTTCTGCTGATAAAAGCAACAAGTTGATCCTGGCCCTCAGAATGGAGTTGTGATAAGACTGTCCCTACCCCTAATTCAGATGCATCAGTTTGAACAATGAATTTCTTGGAGTAACATGGGCTTTTGAGGACAGGTGCAGTGCACATGGCCTGTTTCAGCTTCTCAAAAGCTTTCTGACAGCTAACTGTCCACAATTCCTTTTTAGGCATTTTCTTGGAAGTGAGGTCATTAAGTTTGGGCTGAAATGGAGCCATAGTTCTTAATGAACCTCCTGTAATACCCAGTGAGGCCTAAGAAGGCTCTCACCTGGGTCTGAGTTGTAGGGGGAACCCAATCCATGATAGTTTGGATTTTCCCCTGAAGTGGTGCAATCTGTTCTCCACCTACCAGGTGTCCCAGATAAACCGCTTTCCCCTGCCCTATCTGGCACTTTGAAGCCTTGATAGTGAGGCCTGCCTTTTGCAGGGCCTCCAAAACATTCCATAGGTGGAGCTAAAGACAGCTATATTGTCCAGATATGCTGCACTAAAAGCATCCAACCCCTGCAGGACTGTATTCACCAACCTCTGAAAAGTGGCAGGTGCATTTTTCAAACCAAAGGGCATTACTGTGAATTGGTAGTGCCCTCCAATAGTTGAAAATGCAGTTTTTGCTTTAGCATCCTCTGATAACTTGATCTGCCAATACCCTGCAGTCAAATCAAAGGTGCTTAGATACTTGGCAGCTGCCAGTGTATCTATGAGCTCATCTGCCCTGGGTATAGGGTGAGCATCAGTTTTAGTTACCTGGTTGAGACCTCTGTAATCTACACAAAACCTCATCTCTTTTTTCCCATCTTTTGAGTGAGGTTTTGGTACAAGTACTACAGGAGAGGACCATGGGCTTTCAGAATGTTCAACCACTCCTAGTTCAAGCATTTTCTTAACCTCTTGTTTTATGCAGTCTCTGACATGGTCAGGCTGCCTATAGATCTTACTTTTGACAGGCATGCTGTCTCCAGTATCTATAGTGTGCTCACACCAAGAAGTGGTGCCTGGCACAGTAGAAAAGAGTTCTGAAAATTGACCTAGGAGATTTATGTAGTTGTCTTTCTACTCAGCAGTAAGACAGTCTGCCAAAACTACACCTTCCACTAGATCATCTTGTTCTGTGGAAGAGAAGAGATCAGGGAGAGGGTCACTCTCTTCTTCCTGTCCTTCATCTGTTGCCATGAGCAGGGTGAGATCAGCCCTGTCATAGTAGGGTTTTAGGCGATTGACATGGAGAACCCTAAGGGGACTCCTGGCAGTGCCCAGGCCAACCAAGTAGGTGACCTCTCCCTTCTTTTCAACAATGATGTGGGGTCCACTCCATTTGTCTTGGAGTGCTCTTGGGGCCACAGGCTCCAATACCTACACCTTCTGTCCTGGTTGGTACTGAATCAGAACAGCCTTCTGGTCATGCCATTGCTTTTGGAGCTCTTGGCTGGCCTGAAGGTTTTTACTGGCCTTTTTCATGTACTCAGCCATTCTGGATCTTAGGCTGAGTACATAGTCCACTATGTCTTGCTTGGGAGCTTTTAAAGGTTGTTCCCAACCCTCCTTCAAAAGTGTTAGAGGAGCTCTTACAGGGTGTCCAAATAGGAGTTTGAAAGGGGCTGAAGCCCACTCCTTTCTGGGGTACCTCCCTGTAAGCAAAAAGGAGGCAAGGTAACAGGGCATCCCATTTCCTCCTGAGTTTTTCAGGGAGTCCCATTATCATTCCTTTGAGAGTTTTATTAAACCTCTCTACCTGTCCATTTGTTTGTGGATGATAAGGTGTGGTGAATTTGTATGTTACACCACATTCCTTCCACATGGCCTTCAAGTATGCAGACATAAAGTTGCTACCCCTGTCCGATACCACCTCTTTTGGGAAACCCCCCCTGGAAAAGATTCCCAGGAGGGCTTTTGCCACTGCAGGTGCTGTAGTGGTCCTTAGAGGAATTGCTTCAGGATATCTTGTGGCATGGTCCACTACCACCAAGATAAACCTATTGCATGAAGCAGTAGGAGGGTCAAGGGGGCCAACTATGTCAACCCCTACCCTTTCAAAGGGAACCCCAACCACAGGCCGTAGAATAAGGGGAGCCTTTGGAATGCCACCAGTCTTGCCACTGGCTTGGCAGGTCACGCAGGACTTACACAAATCTTTTGTGTCCTCTGACATCCTAGGCCAGTGAAACAGGGGGACAAGCCTTTCCCATGTTTTAATCTGACCCAAATGTCCAGCCTACTGCAGGGGAATGACCAATCTCCTGGCTGCTCCAGGTTTTGGGTCCCTTGCCTCTGCGTACAAGAGGTTGTCCTCCCAGTAAACTCTATGTGAGTCACTGACATCCCCATTTTGCTGTTTGTCAGCTTGCTGTCTTAGACCCTCTAATGTGGGACAGGTTTGCTGTGCCACACTCAGCTCCTCCCTGGCAGGCCCCCCTCCACCCAAAAGCTCAACAGTGTCTGCTGCCAGCTCCTCTGGTGAAGGTTCTGCACAGGGGGGAAATTCGTCTTCCTCAGAAGTTGAATCATCTGTAAAGGGAGGGATAGTGGGTAGGGATTAACCCTTACTAACCCTAGCTTTAGGGAGCACTTGGTCCATTGTTCCAGGAGCCAAGTCACACTGTCCTTTTTGCTTTTTGGCCTGAGCCCTGGTTGAAGCAAACATATGCCCAGGAATGCCCAGCATTGCTGCATGAGCCTCCAACTCCACTTCTGCCCAAGCTGATGTCTCTAAATCATTCCCTAGTAGACAGTCTACAGGTAAATCTGAGGCAACCACAACTTTCTTTGGACCAGTAACCCCCCCCCCCCAGTTGAGATTCACAACAGCCATGGGGTGGCTAAGAGTGTTGTTATGAGCGTGTGTCACTTGGTACTGGTGACCAAGTAGGTGTTGTTCAGGGTGTACCAGTTTCTCTATCACCATGGTAACACTGGCACCTGTGTCCCTGTAGGCCTGAACCTCAACACCATTGATTAGGGGAAGTTGCTTGTACTTATCCATATTAAGGGGACAAGCAACCAAGGTGGCCAAATCAATGGCACCTTCAGAGACTAACACAGCCTCTGTGGTCTCCCTAACAAGACCAACCCCAACTAAGTTACCAAAAGCGAGCTCAGCTACTCCCTTGGATTGGCTATTAGTAGGTTTGCTCACACCACCACTGCTATTACGAGGGGCACTAGAGGTTGCAGTAGGGGTTGTGGTAGTGGGAGGCTTGGTGCTTTTCTTTGGACAACTGGCATCAGTTGTCCAATTGCCTTTTACTTTACATAAATAGCACCATGGTTTCTTTACTTGATTAGAAGAGAATTTGGACCCACCACCCTCACCAGAGTGTTTTTGTGGGCCTGATGAAAACTCATTTTTAGATTTGTCCTCACCGTTGTCTGAAGACTTACCATCCTTCTTCTTGCCATCCTTGTCACCCCCTGTATGAACTTTTCTGTTCACTCTTGTTCGGACCCATTTGTCTGCCTTCTTTCCCAATTCTTGGGGAGAGCTCAGATCTGAGTCCACTAGATTATGGTGTAACAAATCAGACACACAGTTATTCAGAATATGCTCTCTCAAGATTAGATTGTACAGGCTTTCATAGTCAGAAACTTCACTGCCATGTAACCACCCCTCCAAGGCCTTCACTGAATAGTCAACAAAGTCTACCCAGTCTCGTGAGGACTCTTTTCTGGTTTCTCTGAACTTAATCCTGTATTGTTCAGTGGTTAAGCCAAATCCATCCAAGAGTGCATTGTTCAAAACTGTTAAATTATTGGCATCACTTTCCTTCACAGTAAGGAGCCTATCCCTACCCTTTCCACTGAAAGATAGTCATAGGAGAGCAGCCCACTCCCTTTGAGGGACCCCCTGTACCATACAGGCCCTCTCAAGTGCAGCAAACCACTTGTTAATGTCATCACCCTCCTTGTAAGGGGGAACTATTGTATGCAGATTCCTATAATCATGCTCTCTCACAGGATTGCTATCTGGAATACTGCTGCTGCCACCAGGGGGTCCAAACCCCAACCTCTGTCTCTCTTTTTCTAAGTCTAGGGATTCCCTGTTTAGAGCCAGCTGTTGCTGTTTAAGCTTCAGCCTGGACTCTTCCACTCTCAACTTATTGAGTTCCCTTTCTAACATCCTGTCATCAGGGTGGGTGGGTTGGGAATGTTTTGACACAGAAGAATGATGTGAATGAACAGAGGGAGACCTATCCCTAACAGTTGGCACCCTAGCAACCTGGCCTGCAGGAACAAAAACATCTCTACTGTGATGGGAGCTTCTATTACTACCAGCATTGCTAGGTGGTCTGCTAAGGGGCAGGTTAGGAAGGGAACCCTGTAACACTCCTTCAAGGGCATCCCCTGAGTCAGAGTGTGAGCTATCTACCAACTTTGATGATGAGGGGCCACCCTGGAGCTTATCATTCTCAATAAGTATATTAGATAGTAACTCTCTAGAAGGGTTCTTTCCTACAACTAAACCTCTATCAATGCAGAGACTCCTTAGGCTCTTAAAGTTAAGGTGGTCATAAGTAGTATTGACCAAATTAAGAGGGGTTCCTACACCAGACATGATAGAAAAGGTTTAGGGACAGATAAAAGAAATAAAAAGTTTTAGGACTTTTTAAAGAACAGGATAAAAAACTTTTTCAACTTTTTGAAACTTTTAGAAGGTTTAGGAGTACTTTTCAGCACTTAGCAGATAGTGTAAGAGAAGAAAAGCAAAACTTTTTGGTTAGGTGTACATACACTGAACTTGTTTTGTATATTATTCTCTTATGAAAAGTACAAAATGACAAAGTGGTAAGTAGTTACAAGTACTTATCCCACCGCTGCACAACCAATGTAGGAGGCTGGCCTGGCTTGTAGTGGGTATCAAGGGGTACTTACACTCTGTACCAGGTCCAGTTTTCCCTTATTGGTGTAGAAGAGGTGTTTCTAGCAGCTTAGGCTGATAGAAGTTAGCTATAGCAGAGCAGCTTAGGCTGAACTAGGAGACATGCAAAGCTCCTACTATACCACTGGTGTCATATGCACAATATCATAAGAAAACACAATACACAGATATACTAAAAATAAAGGTACTTTATTTTTATGACAATATGCCAAAAGTATCTCAGTGAGTACCCTCAGTATGAGGATGCCAAATATACACAAGATATATGTACACAATACCAAAAATATGCAGTAATAGCAAAAGGAAATAATGCAAGCAATGTAAAGTTACAGTAGATTGCAAAAAGAGCACATAGGTATAGGGGCAACACAAACCATATACTCCAAAAGTGGAATGCAAACCACGAATTGACCCCAAACCTATGTGAGCTTGTAGAGGGTCGCTGGGACTGTAAGAAAACAGTGAGGGTTAGAAAACTAGCCCACCCCAAGACCCTGAAAAGTAGGTGTAAAATGCACCTAAAACCCCCAGAGAGCACAGAAGTCGTGATAGGGGGTTTCTGCAAGGAAGACCAACATCAGCAAAGCAACCAAAGTGGATTTCCGGACCTGAGTACCTGTGTAACAAGGGGACCAAGGCCAAGAGTCGCGACAATGTCGAGAGTGGGCAGATGCAAAAGAAATGCCAGCTGACGGTGCGAAGAAGCTGCCACTGGATGGTAGAATCTGTGGATTCTGCAAGAACGAAAAGGGCTAGAAACTTCCCCTTTGGAGGATGGATGTCCCACGTCGTGAAGAAGCTTGCAGACGTGTTCCCACGCAGAAAGACCGCAAACAAGCCTTGCTAGCTGCAAGGGTCGCGGTTAGGTTTTTTTCTGTGCAACTGTGGCCCAGGAGGGACCAGGATGTCGCCACTTGGATGAGGAGACAGAGGGGGCGCCCAGCAAGTCAAGGAGCCCTCACAAAAGCAGGCAGCTCCCGCAGAAGTACCAGAATAGGCACTTGGAAGAGGAGTGAACCGGAGTCCACCCGAAGACACAAAGGGAGTCCCACGACGCCGGAGGACAACTCAGAAGGTTGTGCACTGCAGGTTAGAGTGTCGGGGACCCAGGCTTGGCTGTGCACAAAGGAAATCCTGGAAGAGTGCACAGGAGCCGGAGCAGCTGCAAATCACACGGTACCCAGCAATGCAGTCTAGCGTGGGGAGGCAAGGACTTACCTCCACCAAACTTGGACTGAAGAGTCACTGGACTGTGGGAGTCACTTGGACAGAGTTGCTGAGTTCCAGGGACCACGCTTGTCGTGCTGAGAGGGGACCCAGAGTACCAGTGATGCAGTCTTTTCGTTGCCTGCTGTTGCAGGGGGAAGATTCCGTCGTCCCACAGGAGATTTCTTCAGAGCTCCTGGTGCAGAAAGGAGGCAGGCTACCCCCAGAGCATGCACCACCAGGAAACAGTCGAGAAGGCGGCAGGAGAAGCGATACAAGGTTGCAGTAGTCGTCTTTGCTACATTGTTGCGGTTTTGCAGGCGTCCTGAGCAGTCAGCGGTCGATCCTTTGGCAGAAGGTGAAGAGAGAGATGCAGAGGACCTCGGATGAGGACTTGTATTCGTTATCTGAAGAATTCCCCAAAGCAGAGACCCTAAATAGCCAGAAAAGGAGGTTTGGCTACCTAGGAAGGAGGATAGGCTAGTAACACAGGTAAGAGCCTATCAGAAGGAGTCTCTGACATCACCTGATGGCACTGGCCACTCAGAGCAGTCCAGTGTGCCAGCAACACCTCTGTTTCCAAGATGGTAGAGGTCTGGAGCACACTGGAGGAGCTCTGGGCACCTCCACTGGGAGGTGCAGGTCAGGGGAGTGGTCACTCCCCTTTCCTTTGTCCAGTTTCGCGCCAGAGCAGGACTGGGGGACCCCTGAACCGGTGTAGACTGGCTTATGCAGAGATGGGCACCATCTGTGCCCATCAAAGCATTTCCAGAGGCTGGAGGAGGCTACTCCTCCCCAGCCCTGACACCTTTTTCCAAAGGGAGAGGGTGTAACACCCTCTCTCTGAGGAAGTCCTTTGTTCTGCCTTCCTGGGCCAAGCCTGGCTGGACCCCAGGAGGGCAGAAACCTGTCTGAGGGGTTGGCAGCAGCTGCAGTGAAACCCCGGGAAAGGCAGTTTGGCAGTACCCGGGTCTGTGCTAGAGACTCGGGATCATGGAATTGTCTCCCCAATGCCAGAATGGCATTGGGGTGACAATTTCATGATCTTAGACATGTTACATGGCCATGTACGGAGTTGCCATTGTGACACTATACATAGGTAGTGACTTATGTATAGTGCACGCGTGAAATGGTGTCCCCGCACTCACAAAGTCTGGGGAATTTGCCCTGAACGATGTGGGGGTACCTTGGCTAGTGCCAGGGTGCCCACACACTAAGTAACTTAGCACCCAACCTTCACCAGGTGAAAGTTAGACATATAGGTGACTTATAAGTTACTTAAGTGCAGTGGTAAATGGCTGTGAAATAACGTGGACGTTATTTAACTCAGGCTGCAGTGGCAGGCCTGTGTAAGAATTGTCAGAGCTCCCTATGGGTGGCAAAAGAAATGCTGCAGCCCATAGGGATCACCTGGAACACCAATACCCTGGGTACCTCAGTACCATATACTAGGGAATTATAAGGATGTTCCAGTATGCCAATGTGAATTGGTGAAATCGGTCACTAGCCTGTTAGTGACAATTTAGAAAGCAGAGAGAGCATAACCACTGAGGTTCTGGTTAGCAGAGCCTCAGTGAGACAGTTAGTCATCACACAGGGAACACATACAGGGCACACTTATGAGCACTGGGGCCCTGGCTGGCAGGGTCCCAGTGACACATACACTAAAATAACATATATACAGTGAAATATGGGGGTAACATGCCAGGCAAGATGGTACTTTCCTACACATACTGTGGCAGGTGGAGGGGGGCGCAAGGTTTACATTGAAAGAAATCCCTTAATTTGTGGAATGAGAGATAGAGGAAGCTTGTATAGTAAAAAATAAATGAATGGGGCCAGTGCCAGGGTGTAAGGGTTATTTGTTTATTAAGTGTGAAAAGCAACTGTGAATTTGTGGCATGTAAGATAAAAATCGCCAAAGAAATAGAAGAAGGACTTCTACACCTTCTCTAAGATTAAAATCCTTTGTGGTCAATATCTATGATAATGTTCCTTGTAGACTAAAGTTCAAACCTGACTGGGATAATACTTGTTATATTGTTTTTCCTTTTTTTTTCTTTATTTAGGTTATCCAAGAGAAAAATAGCCCTTTGGAAAACATACACTATCTGCAATTATTCACAAAAGAGCATGCCAGAAAACTATGACATTGTGTGGCATATGTCACAAGAGTTGTGGCATATGCCTCATGCGAGCGTGACACGTGTAACATGGCAGACTTGGGCTCCAACCTCTTCTCTGGAAATATGGACCAAGGATAAGAAATGCATGAGAGCTGTCGCTAACAAGGACGGCATTAGAGGGCGACCAATGGGGTTCCAGTACTCAGCCTTTGGTCTAGGGTTCAATATTAGTTTAGGAGCACACATCCTCAGGGGATGGCCTCCAGCATGCCAATGGTTGCACAGATGTAGAATGTAATCGAGCAGACACCCTGCATTTGCTCTATCTGATAGATTTACCCATCTCTGCTAAAAACACTTGTGTGTATGTGTGGCACACATCCTACCAGCACACAAAATCACATGGCCTAAAGGCTGTGCCACACATATGCACACAAGCAGCATGTGGCCCAGATTCTATGCCACACATGCACCTCTAAGCGGTGCATGCCTACCTGCTGGGTACCAAATGCGTATATATGGCCTACTACAGCATAGCAACATGCCTGACCCATGCAGCACTTATGCATATATGGGACACATGGCCTATCAGTTATACATGTGCGCAAATGTGCAGCATGTAGCCTCAGTCATACAGTCATTTCTGGCCGTACCATAGCGCTTTGTTTTAATTTACTTTGGTCCATGTTGCACAGCATTGCTGTGCAACATTTAAAAAAACACATTGCAACACCACCAGGTCTTACATGGGTGAAAGCTATTGGCTTTGCCAATGCTTGTTTTTAATGAACTGCGACCTCTGGACAGGGTGCAGTAGTGATGGCATGGGGTTACCCAGCCTGCTGAGCAGGCCGCACATGTACCTGTTAGACTTGTGTCCTGTAAGGGGTCAGTGCTTAATTTGTGCTTGTCGTTTTTGGTGTGGTGCACTTATTTTTGAGGGCCAGCACTTATTTTTTGCCTCAAGCATTTACTGCGAGTGAAAGACTCACATGGAAAGACGGAGGAAGAGAAAAAGCATCACAAAGAGAGAAAGCAGAAAGCTGCAAGAGTGAGCTGATGGGGCAGGGAGTGGCTATAAATGGATTAAAGAGGCCCGAGATGGCTTCAGGATTACCTGCATCAGTATTCAGTGCTCGCACTTTTACTTACAGCATCCGCGTGTTTAAGAGGAGGAATTTGGACACCGGCACGTTTTTATTCACAAATTAAGCACTGGTGTTTGTAGCCTCGGTTATTACAATGAGCGGCACCACCCGCATTTGGGGTTCGGTGGGATCCGAACTCCTGCAGAGACTCTCCCGATTCTAAAGGATTGTCTTTACATCTTGGAACCGCCGACTGTGGTTGTTCATAATTTACATCACGGCGGGACCCCGGCAGTAAAAAATACTTACTCTTAACTGGAGTATTATATGGAGGTGGCGCTTTATTTAAATGTTAAATTGGTCAAATATATATATATATATATTTTTTTAAATGTTAAATTGGTCAAATTGCGCTGCTTTAAAATTCATGTAGAAGGGATGCAATCCGGAAGAAAGCCAGGGCTGCCCCATTAGCCTCATGCAATATATTCCAACATCCTTCCTGAAAGCGCCTTTGCACTATGGACTCTCCGCCTCTCTGCGCGTGATTGGAAACACGAAACAGAAAAATAATAATAATTCTTACAGAATCCTCTCCGCTTTGCGTTTGGTCTTTAATGTTTTAATTATCAAAAATACAGCAATCTACAACTTTTTAATTTAATGCGGTATTTTTGCAGTTAGTGTGTCTTCCAATGTGAGCAATACAAAAGCTTCGAAAGTAAAAGCGCTTTATCTATGCTTCTGGGGGCGGAAATGACTTTATTTCCCGTTAACAGCAGCGGAGATGAGAAAGGAGAAAAATCGGACAGGGGACGGTCTACGCCCAAGAGCCGCCGGTGCGCTCGGGAGCTGCCGGGAGTCCTCTGTTCTTGTCTCGTGGCCGTGGTTGGGGACGCCGATATTCTGCGGGTGATGAGAGGAGAGGGACTGAAGGCAGATAGCTGGTCGACGTCGAGAGAAGAAAATTAAGATTTGGCAGACAGACAGGGAGGTGCGAGAGAAGAGGGAGCGGACATAAGAGTAGCAGAAAACGAGACGAGATGTCAGAGAGAGGGGTGGCACAAACCGAGGGAGAGGTGTTTAGGAGAGGGGTGGCACAAACCAAGGGAGAGGTGACAAAGAGATGGGTGACAGAAGAGAGAGTTGTAGCAGATTTAGGGCTAGAAGAATCTGACATTGATAAAGAAAAGCATTTAATCAAATTGAAGAATGAGTCGGAGACCACGCAGTGGAAGGTGGGCTTTAACTTGCTGACTGTGGCTGTCCTGGAGGTGGGCAAAGCCCTGTGGGACCGCGAGTGCCCCCTGGAGGACAGGGCTCAGCTCTGGGAGACGCTGCAGCAGTGGGTTTTGAACCAGCTTCTGACCAGGGAGCAGCCTTCAGAAGAGGACTGCACCTGGCTCAAGGAGGAGCTGGACCCCGGGGAGCAGGACCCCTCAGCGCAGGACCACCTGTGGTGTGAGCTCAGCTCCCTCTTCAGGGCCCTGAAGGACCTGCTGACCAGCACCGCCACCCTGTCCAACCTGGCCCCGTCCTGGAAAGGGCCCCGGCTGCTGCCCCTGCTTAGACCAGGGCTGCGTTGGGCCAGCTACACCTCCTTCACGGCCCAGGAGCGCGAGGACCACAGGCGGCTGTACCAACTCCTGGGTGAAGTGTCTGAGAAGCTCTCTGCCAGGGCCCTGGGGGACCTCTCCACCCTGACGAATGAGCTGAAGCAGCTGACAGACCAGTGCCATGAGCAGACCACTGAGGTGGAGGATAGGGCCAGGTGGACACTGGCCCGGAAGAGACCAGACCTGAGGAGGGACGAGACAAGGTTACACATTCCACCTGAAGGAGACCGGCTGCTGCCAACAAGGACGTCAGAATCAGGTCTGGAACCCTCTTCCCTTGGGCTACTTGGGGTTTCTGTTAAATGAACACTTTAAAATGATGACTTAAAAATCAGCAAATCATTGACAAAGCCAAAACGTTTAAAGGCCTGATTTAGGTTTTGGCAGAGGGAACAAACGTGCCGGATATCCCTTCAGCTGTATCACAATCCCATTAAACACATGGACATCGTAATATGGCGGACGGGATAACCACGTACACGCAGACCAGCAATCCTGCATGCATCCATTTCCACAATGTCCAGCAGACAGGGGTCAGTAAATACCACCCACAACCGGTGAATCATTTTCTGCATCAGAGCACATGTAAACGCTCTTCCGGCCCCAAAGCATTAGGGTAAAGCCCAGAGCCTGGCTTGATAAAGAGAAGCTACCTCGCCTACAATGATATTTGGATTCCCTAGTGCTTTTCTGTAGTGGGCTTGACAGTCATGCAAACCAACCACAGTTCTCCTTGTTATTGGATCTTGCATACCACAGAGCATGCCTTGTGCTGTTAGGTGTATTGTTTACCATTCAGTTGGTTTACCACCCAGCTACAGCATACCACTGGTTGTTTTTATTGGCACTTCTTTGCAATATTTTGATTTCTTAGCTCCCGTAGGCTTCCCTTCTTTTCCTTTCTTAGCACCTCCCTGAAGAATGGACCAAGTACACATGTTTTTCCTCACCTTTTTGCAACACACAATTTTTAAACCCTCTTTTTGCTTCTTCCCCGTCAGCTATGCTATGTTATGTGAAATTGTCCAGCGTGACTAGTTATCCCTGAGGCTATCCAGGCTCTGGAGAACGCGTGTTGGTGAAAGACTGAATGTGTTGGATGTCAGCCCCAATGAGTTAGTCGAAGAGCCAGGTCTTCAGCTTCTTGTGGATTTCAAGAAGTGAGCTGGAGGCCCTGATGTTCTGAGGGAGGTTGTTCCAGGCCGTGGGTGTGATCTAGGCGAATTCTAGACCTTTGATTCTGCTTTTGCGGATGGGGGGTGTGTGTGTGCGTGTGTGTGTGTGTGAGTGAGAGTGAGGCTGAGGGTCAGTGTCTGGGGGGTTGGTGGAAGTGAAGGTGATAGTTCAGGTATGTTGGACTGATGTGAAGTGCGTTGGATGTGTGCGTGAGGAGTTTGAATTGGCAGCAATTGTGTATGGGGAGCTAGTGGAGCTCTCTGAAATATAATGAGTTGTGGGTGCATTGTGGGAGGTCAGTGATGAGTCTGTGGCGTTCTGGATGGTCCGAAGTTGGTGGAGGAGATGGTTGGAATCCCAGCATATAGTGAGTTGCTCTAGTCTAGTCTGCCTGTGATGAGGGCTTGCATGAAAGTGCGTCTGGTGTTCCAGGGTAGCCATTTGACAGTTTTGCAGAGCATGCATAAGCAGGAGGAGCTAACCACGTTGACTTGTGCTACCAGATTGAGCTTGTCTATCAGAATGATTCTCAGGTTTTTAGTGCCATTGGTTGGGGTGGGTGTGGTCTAAGCTCTGATGGCCACTAGGTGGAGTCCCTTCTTGTCCGAGTTGAGTTTCAGGCAGTTAGATCGCATGCAGCCTGCTACATTGATCATGCAGTTTGAGAAGTGGGTTCTGTGGTGGTGGGCTTGTCAGTTAGAGAAAGAATGCGCTCAGTGTAATCAGCGTAGGATATGATGGAGATGCCTTGTGACCCGATGATGTTAGCAAATGTGTCATGTAGATGTTGAATAGGGTTGAGATAAGTGATGAACCCTGGGGGACTTCGCAGATCAAATTCCAGGGTTCCAATGCATTGGATGGTAGTCTGGCTTGCAATGTTTTCCCTGTGAGGAAGGAGCTTATCCAGTTGAAGGTGGTACCAAAATGCCTCTGTTGTGCAGTCTTTTGACCAGTGTGTGGGGGGAGACTGCATGGAAGGTGGCAGAGAGGTCAAGTAGGATAAGGGCTGTGGTTTCTCCATGGTCCAGTTTTGTGCGGATGTCGTCCGTGGCTGCGAAGAGTGCTGTTTCTGTGCTGTGATTGCTCCGTAAACCTAATTGGCTGTGGTCTTGTAGGTTGTGGCATACGAAGTTGTTGGTGAGTTGTTTGTTGATGGCCTTCTTCATCACTTTGGCTGGATATGGGAGCAGAGAAATGGGTCAGAAATTGCTCATCTTGCTGGGGTCGGCCAATGTATTTTTAGAAGAGTGCTGACTGCTGCATGTTTCCAGTCTTCTGGCAAGGTGAGGGATTTGATGGAGGTATTGAAGATGTGGGTGACGATGTTGCTGATTGGCCTCCCATCTTGTAGATGTAGTGGGCCGTGGATCTGAGGGGGCCCTGAGTGTAGCGTTTTCATGATCGCTGTGGCGTCTTCTTCAGAGAGTGTTTTCCACTCAGCCAGGTCTTGGTTGGTAGTGGACAGGTTGGCAATGAATTCATTGGGGCCTGATTTGTTGTTTGAGGCTGTGGTAGAATTTTTCTATTTTGCTGTGGAAGAAATTAGATTACTCGTCGCAGAGTTCCTTTAAATTTGTTATGGTGTTGCACAGCTGCGGGGGTGGTGATTTCTTTAACGATCAAGAAGTCTTGCAGCTGTTGGTGCTCATCTCTATACTTTCAGTTAGAGCTCTTCTTTCGGCGTCTCTCAGGAGTTCGTTCAGCACCATGGTTGAAGCTTCATTATCTTTCTAGTTGTTTGCAGTGGTGGTTAGATTCCCGGAGGTTGACCCTGTACCAACCTCTTTGTTTGTTGCTTTTAGTGGGTGTGCTGGAGTCTGCACAGTTCTTGAATCATTTGTTAAAGTTGGTGATTTCCTTGTGGGTGTTGGGTTTGTCCAATTTGAGGGTGTTGAGCCAGTCTGCCTCTTTTCCTTTGCTCCAGTTGTGGCTTGGTAAGTTGGTGCTGGTGGTGCGTTGACTCGTGATGTGGTGATTTGGAAGCGTATGATGGAGTAGCCCGTCCATGTGAGCTGAGGTGGAGTTGTAGGTAACCCTTTTGCTGGTGGCGAACATTGGGCCCAGAGTATGTCCTGTGTTTTGTTTGGGGTCTGTGACGACCTGGGTGAGTCCATAGTTGTTTGGGGGGGAGGGTGGTGGCTGTCAAACAGAGATCTATATGGTACTCAAGGTTTAAATTGAGGTCACAGAGTAGTATGAAGTCCGTGTAGTTTCTTTGGAGTTGATGATGAAGGCAGCGATGTAGTCTGTAATGAGGTTGCTGAAGTTTGTTTATGGTTCGAGTGGTCGATATGCAAGGGTGCCTTTCAGAGGGAAGCTGATGTTTGTAGACAGAAATACGTGTTCCATAAAGTGGGTGCCAATGTCTGTGGAAGTGGCACATTTGATGGTGTCCTTGTGGATGGTTGTGAGTCTTCCTCCTAGCTTGTGAAGGTGGTCCTGATGTGTGATCTTGTAACTTGCGGGGACGGCCTGTAGGAAAGTACCCTCTTTTTGACATGTTTACCACCATTTTCTGCCTGATGTCAGTGTGTTTGATTGTGCTCACTGGGATCCTGCTAACCAGGACCCCAGTGATTATGCTTTCTCTCCTCTAAGTTTCATTGCATACTGGTAACCCAGGATTTCATCCAAAAATGGCATACTGGTGCCCCCTTATAAGTCCCTAGTATATGGTACCTAGGTACCCAGGGTATTGGGGTTCCTGGGGATCCCCTTGGGATACAGCATTTCTTTTGCCACCATAGGGAGTCCATGCAAAGGCTTTTGCCGGACTGCCATTGCAGCCTGTGTGAAAAGGTGCATGCACCCTTTCACTGCCATTTACACTGCACCAGGTCACTTAGAAGTCACCCCTATAGCAGGGCCTTCAGCCCTGAGGGCAGGGTGCAGAGTACCTGTGTGTGAGGGCACCTCTGCACTAGCAGAGGTGCCCCCATGACACCCAGGACCATTTCCCCCAACTTCGTGAGTGCGGGGCCGCATAATCAAGTCTGCACCAGTTCAGGGACCCCAAGTCACTGCTTTGGGGCGAAACTGGACAAAGGAACTGAGAGTGACCACTCCTCTGTCCATCACCACCCCAGGGTGATGCTCAGAACCCCTCTAGAGGGTCCCTGGGTTTTACCATCTTGTATTCCAAGATGGCAGGACACTCTGGGAGAATCTTTGTGGCCAGTGGCAGCAGGTGACGTCAGAGCCATCCCCTGATATGTGCTTACCTGTTAGCTGACCAATCCCCCTTTCAGGGCTATTTAGGGTCTCTCTCCTGGGTGGTTCTTCAGATTCAGGTTGCAAGACTCCAGCAGGAATCCTCTGCATCCTTTACTTCACCTTCTTTCAGAAGAAACTGTATCTGGACCCTCCAGGAACTCTACAAGTGCCAGTCGTGCTTCCTCAGAGGACAGCCTGTCTTCAGCCTGCACAAGAAGAACACAGGAATCTCCATTCGAGATAAGAAGTCACTCCCCTGCTTCAGCAGGCACCTCTCTGCAACAACAACCGGTTGTGTGGGACCCCTCTCCTGATGAGCTGCATGGATCCTGCATCACGGGTGGTGGACTGAAGTGGTCCCAATGGTTCTGACGTCCAACTGTCCAACTTTGGTGGAGGTAAGAGGTTGCCTCCTAACGCAAGACAATACACCCATGTACCACATGTTTTGCAATTGCCAAGGCTTTTTGGCATCCTTCCACAAAGTTCTTCATGCACCGCGCAGCTCTAGCCCCCAGCACTCCTTTCTGTGACGCACATTGGTTCTCCGTGGCGTGGGACCCTTTGTTGCAGTGCCGCATGGGCCTCCTTTTGCACCTTCTTTGTCCCTGTGCTGTGGGACTCCTGTGCGTGTTGCCTGGTTTTCTGAGGGCTCTCTAAGATGCTGAGAGCCCACTCTGACTCCCCCTCCTGGGTAGAGTCCATCAGGTCCCTCCTGGTCCCGGGCAGCTCCACATTGCACAGACCGCGAGCTTTGCGTGTGCCAAGGCTTGTTGGCGGAATCCAGCAGTGTAACCCAGACTGCAATCATGCATCAGACGTGGGACATCATCTGCACCATCCATGAACCAGCATCCATCTTCTTGAGTGCAGTACTGACTGTTGTCCTTCACCGGTGGTTCTTCTATTGGACCTTCATCGGGGTTAGCAGGGGCTCCTGTTCTCCCTGGACTCTTCAGTGCTTCTTGGACTTGGTCCCCTTCTTCCACAGGTCTTCAGGTCCAGCAATCCATTGTTGGTGTCTTGCAGTCTCTTCTGATTCTTGCAATATCTTCTTTCTCGCATTCTTGTGTGTTCTAGGAAAGTAACTGTGATTTACTCCTGCTTTCATGGGCTCTGTGGTGGGTTCTATTACTAACCTTTGGTGTTTTCTAACACTCCCAGCGCCCCTCTACACACTACACTTGTCTAGGTGGGGAACCAACATTGACACTCCAGTTTCTTAGTATATGGTTTGTGTTCCCCCAGGCATGTTTCTAACTATTGTGATTTTCACTATTCACACGGTTTTCTAACTGTTGTACAGCTATTTCTGCATAATGGTGAATGTAGTTTATGTATTACTTACCTCCTAGGGGAGTATAGTCTCTATGGTATTTTTGGTATTCGTGTCACCATGTGTGAGTACTGTGTGACTACAGTAGTAATGTATGAGCTTTGCATGTCTCCTAATTAGGCCTTGGCTGCTCATTCACACTACCCTAGAGAGCCTGGCTTCTAGACACTGTCTACATTTCACTAATAAGGGATAACTGGACCCATAGCGATGTTGGGTGCCGATGCTGGCCATGGCCATGGCGATGTTAGGTGCCGATTCCATGATGAAGAGGAGGGCTGGCACGCTGTTGCTGAGGAGATCTCAGATCTTGTTGCGTATTTGCTGAGCAAGCGGGTGTTGAGAAGCATGCATGCGAGTGAGTGTTGAATTGTTGGTATGTTGTGAGTCATTTGTCAAGTGGGTGGCAAAGGTGTTGGTGCACAGGGGACATGTGGGGGTGTGTTGCTGCCGGTGAAGCGGCAGTGGGTGAGTGTAAAGGGTTCTGTATGGTATGCGGCATGGTGTGTGGTGTGGCAGCAGTGGGTAGAACGATGGCCTAGGTCGAGCAAGCCTAGGATCCCTGTGGTGTAGCAGTGGGAGCTGATCGGACCAGGTTTGTAGTACTGGGTGCGGTCCAAGCACCGACAGGTTCAGATGAGCTTTGCTTTGGTGTGCCAATAGCATGGTCACACAGCTTCCGCCATTAAATTGGTTTTGGGGGGGGAGAGAATGTGGGTGATTAGCCGGGCTTCTAAAAGTGGGAAGAAGAGGCGAGAAGGCCACGCGGGAAGTCAGTAAGGAGTTAGGAGAGGCTGGAGAAGGAAAAGCGCAGGAGGGTGTAGAGAGGCTGAGGGATCTTGAAGGGGGAGAAAGAGATGGAAGAGGAAAACAGCAGAAAAGAGGCTGAAAAGAAAAAAAGGCACAAACGAGAAAGGCACACAAAAGGGAAAAAGTCACAAAGAAAAACTGCAAGAAGTGGAGAGAGACCAAAGGGAGACAGGGGCACTAAAACAAGAAGGGCGCAAAAGTGGAGAAAAGTGGTAAAAGAAAGCCGAAAGCAAAAAAGATGCAAAAGAGAGAGAGGCCCTAAAGACAGCAGGGCACGAAGAGAGAGCAGAAAACATGCACAAGAGTGAGTGTGGAAGAGAGAGAGAAAGAGTGAGTGCAGTAGAGAGGAGAGAGAAGGCTGCAGAGAGGGTGAGGCAGAAGCAGCGAGGCACAAGTCCGGGTTCTCCCATCCTTGGTTTAGCATGCTTTGTTGCTGCCTGTCCCCCATTTATCCTCACCCGCTCCCTCGAAAAGTTATTTCAGGGTGCCTGAGGGACCCGTTAATCCGTGACAGGCTTTGTTCCGGATCTGGCATTTGTGGGATAGAGCCGGGAATTATCGGGGAAGCACAGTAATTGCCGGGAGTGATTGGACACCACCCCTTAGGCCTCAGATCATCCCATCTTTTTTCAGTACCGCTCAAGGCCAGCCAGTCTCACTTGTCAGACTGATTACCCTGACCCGAGAAAATAGCCAAAATACTGCTAATTATGTTTTTTGGGGGAGAAATAGGAAAAGAATGCTGTACATAAAAGTGTCTGCATTTTTTCCTAAACATGGTAACTACAAAAAGTTTGGCGTGCTACAGTCACCATCTTCCCAGCTTTCAGGAGCATGGAAAGTTGAAACCAAAAAACAATTTTCGTTACAACAGTTTTGCCATTTTTCATAGTTTTCATCTGTACAAAAGGATTATACCATTCTGTCTGCCAGACAATTCTAGTCATGGGGCTGTATAGGGCTTGTAGTTGTTCCAAGAACCTGAGGTACCCAGAGCCAAAAAGTGAGCTGCGCCTAACAATGGTTTTTCATTGTGTACCTGTAGGAGGCTGGCCTGGCTTGTATTGGGTACCAAAGGTACTTACACTTTGTGCCAGGTCCAGTTATCCCTTATTAGTAGAATAGAGGTGTTTCTAGAAGCCTAGGCTGATAGAAGATAGCTATGGTAAAGCAGCTTAGGCTGAACTAGGAGACTTGCAAAGCTCCTACTATACATCATGTGCACAATATCACAAGAAAACACAATACACAGAGTTACTAAAAATAAAGGTACTTTATTTTTATGACAATATGCCACAAGTATATCAGTGAATACCCTCAGTAAGAAGGTAAGTAATATACACAAGTTATATGTACACAAACCAAAAATAGGTAAGTAAGAGTCAGAAAAGTAATGCAAACAGTGTAGAAGTACAATAGGTGAACATAGGTGAACATAGGTCTAGGGGCAACACAAACCATATAATCCAAAAGTGGAATGCGAATCACGAATGGACCCCAGACCTATGGGAGCTTTCAGAGGGTTGCTGGGACTGTAAGAAAACAGTCAGGGTGTCCAAGATACCCCAACCCAAGACCCTGAAAAGTAGGAGTAAAGTACACCTACTACCCCAAAAGAGCACCTCTTGTTTAATGCAGTCTCTGACATGGTCAGGCTGCCTATAAATTTTACTTTTGACAGGCAGGCTGTCTCCAGTGTCAATTGTGTGTTCACACCAGGATGTTGTACCTGGTACAATTGAAAAGAGGTCTGAAAATTGGCCTAGGAGATTGATCCAGTTGTCTTTCTGTTCTGCAGTCAGACAATCTGCTAAAACTACTCCCTCCACTAAGGCATCTGCTTCAATGTAGGAGAAGAGATCAGGGAGAGGGTCGCTCTCTTCTTCCTGTCCCTCATCTGTTGCCATGAGCAGGGTGACATCAGCCCTGTCATAGTAGGGTTTCAGGCGGTTGACATGAATCACCCTAAGGGGACTCCTGGCAGTGCCCAGGTCTACCAAATAGGTAACCTCACCCTTCTTCTCAACAATTAGATGGGGTCCACTCCATTTGTCTTGGAGTGCTCTTGGGGCCACAGGCTCCAATACCCACACCTTCTGTCCTGGTTGGTACTGGATCAGAACAGCCTTCTGGTCATGCCATTGCTTTTGCAGCTCCCGGCTGGCCTGAAGGTTTTTACTGGCCTTTTACATGTACTCAGCCATTTTGGATCTTAGGCCAAGTACATAATCCACTATGTCCTGTTTAGGAGCTTTTAAAGGTTGTTCCCAACCCTCCTTCACAAGAGTGAGTGGACCTCTTACAGGGTGCCCAAAGAGGAGTTCAAAGGGGCTGAAGCCCACTCCTTTCTGGGGTACCTCCCTGTAAGCAAAAAAGAGGCAGGGTATCAGGACATCCCATCTCCTCCTGAGTTTTTCAGGGAGTCCCATTATCATTCCTTTGAGAGTTTTATTAAACCTCTCAACCAGTCTATTTGTCTGTGGATGGTACGGGGTGGTGAACTTGTAGGTACCACCACACTCCTTCCACATTGCTTTTAAGTATGCAGACATGAAGTTGCTACCGCTGTCTGAAACTACCTCTTTAGGAAAACCCACCCTGGAAAAGATTCCCAGGAGGGCCTTTGCCACTGCAGGGGCTGTAGGGGTCCTTAAAGGTATGGCTTTAGGATATCTTGTGGCATGGTCTACAACCACCAAGATAAATCTATTGCCTGAAGCAGTAGGAGGGTCAAGGGGGCCAACTATGTCAACCCCTACCCTTTCAAAGGGCACCCCAACCACTGGCAGTGGAATTAGAAGGGCCTTTGGAGTGCCACCAGTCTTGCCACTGGCTTGGTAGGTCACACAAGACTTGCAAAAATCTTTGGTGTCCTCTGACATACGAGGCCAGTGAAACAAGGGAACACGTCTTTCCCAAGTTTTTATCTGGCCCAAATGCCCAGCCAAAGGAATGTCATGTGCTAGAGTTAGAAGAAACTCTCTGTACTGCAGGGGAATGACCAATACCCTGGCTGCTCCAGGGTTTGGGTCCCTTGCCTCTATGTACAAGAGGCTATCTTCCCAGTATACTCTATGGCTGTCACTGACATCCCCATTTTGCTGTTTGACAGCTTGCTGTCTGAGACCCTCTAATGTGGGACAGGTTTGCTGTGCCACACTCAGCTCTTCCCTGGCAGGCCCCCCTCCACCCAAAAGCTCAGCAGTGTCTGCTGCCAGCTCCTCTGGTATAGTTTCTGCACAAGGAGGACATTCCTCTTCCTCAGAAGGGGAATCATCTGTAGAGGGAGGGATAGTGGGTAGGGATTTACCCTTGCTACCCCTAGCTTTAGGGAACACTTGGTCCATTGTTCCAGGATCCAAGTTACCCTGTCCTTTTTGCTTTTTTGCCTGAGCCCTGGTTAAAGAAAAAATATGCCCAGGAAAGCCCAGCATTGCTGCATGAGCCTCCAACTCCACTTCTGTCCAAGCTGATGTCTCCAAATCATTCCCTAGTAGACAGTCTACAAGTAAATCTGAGGCAACCACAAGTTTCTTTGGACCAGTAACCCCCCCCCCCCACAGTTGAGATTCACAACAGCCATGAGGTGGCTCAGAGTGTTGTTATGAGCGTCTGTCACTTGGTACTGCTGACCAAGTAGGTGTTGTTCAGGGTGGCCCAGTTTTTCTATCACCATAGTTACACTGGCTCCTGTGTCCCTGTAGGCCTGAACCTCAACACCATTTATTAGGGGAAGTTGCTTGTACTTATCCATATTAAGGGGACAAGCAACCAAGGTGGCCAAATCAGTGGCACCTTCAGAGACTAAAATAGCCTCTGTGGTCTCCTTAACAAGACCAACCCCAACTACATTGCCAATAGTGAGCCCAGCTACACCCTTGGATTGGCTATTAGTAGTAGATTTCCCACCACCACTGCTATTACTAGGGGCACTCGAATTTGCCGCAGGGGTTGTGGTGGTGGGAGGTTTGGTGTTTTTCTTTGGACAACTAGAATCAGTTGCACAATGGGCTTTGACTTTACACAAATAACACCAAGGCTTTTTAGGTTGATTATTGGAAGAGGATTTGGACCCACCACCCCTAGAGGATTTTTGTGGGCCTGATGAAGACTCAATGTTTACTTTTGTCCTCACCCTTGTCAGAAGATTTACCATCCTTCTTCTTGCCATCCTTTTGCCCCCCTGTATGAACCTTTCTGTTCACCCTTGTTCTGACCCACTTGTCTGCCTTCTTTCCCAATTCTTGGGGAGAGGTCAGATCCGAGTCCACTAGGTATTGGTGCAACAAGTCAGACACACAGATGTGCAGAATATGATCTCTCAGAATAAGATTGTACAGGCTTTCATAGTCAGATACCTTACTGCCATGTAGCCACCCCTCCAAGGCCTTCACTGAACAGTCCACAAAATCTGTCCAGTCTTGAGAAGACTCTTTTCTGGTGTCTCCGAACTTAATCCTGTATTGTTCAGTGGTTAAGACAAATCCGTCCAAGAGTGCATCTTTCAAAACTGTGTAGTTGTTGGCTTCACTTTCTCTAACAGTAAGGAGCATATCCCTACCCTTTCCATTGAAAGATAGCCACAAAATAGCAGCCCACTGCCTTTGAGGGACCAACTGTACCATACAGGCCCTCTCAGGTGCAGCAAACCACTTATTAATGTCATCCCCCTCCTTGTAAGGGGGGACTATCTTGTGCAGATTCCTGGAATCATGCTCTCTAACAGGATTGCTATCAGGTATACTGCTGCTGCCACCATGGGGTCCTAACCCCAACCTCTGACTTTCCTTCTCAATGTTAGGGATTCCCTATCTAAGACCAGCTGTTGCTGTTTAAGCTTCAGTCTGGTCTCTTCAACCCTCCACTTTTTAGGTTCCCTTTCTAACAAGTTATCCTCGGGGTAGGTGGGTTAAGAATGTTTTGACACAGATGACAAATTGGAAACTTCAGAGGGGGACCTGTCCCGCACTGTCTGGACACTGGTAACCTGGCCTCTAGGGATAAAGGATACCATACTGTTATGGGAACCCTCATCACTACCAGCATCACTAGGTGCCTTGCTAGGGGGCAGGCCCTGATCAGAACCCTCCCCACCCTTCTCAGGGAACTCTACTGAGTCAGACTGGGAAGTTTCCACATTTTTTAACCTCTCATTTGATGGGCCAGACTGGTTCTGGTCATCCACAACAAGCATGTTAAAAAGAAACTCTTTTGTAGGGTTCTTTCCTATAACTGAACCTCTATCTAGGCAGAGACTCCTTAAACTTTTGTAGTTCAAAATGTCATAAGTAGCATTGACAGTTTTGAGAGTGGAATCTACAACAGACATGATAGTAAAAGGTTTAGGGATAGGGAGAAGAGAGAAAAAGTTTTAGAACTTTTGAAAGCATAGGGGAAAAAAAACTTTTTCTAACTTTTAGAAAACGTTTAGAAGTTTTAAGAAACTTTTCAGAACTTTGTAAAACGTTTTAGGATAGAAAAGCAAACTTTTTGGGTTAAGTGTTCATATACTGAACTGTTTGGTATATGATTCTCTTATGAAAAGTACAAAATGACAAGTGGTAAAGCAGTTGCAAGTACTTATCCCACCGCTGCACCACCAATGTAGGAGGCTGGCCTGGCTTGTTGTGGGTATCAAAGGTAGTTACACCTTGTGCCAGGTCCAGCTGTCCCTTATTAGTAGAATAGAGGTGTTTCTAGCAGTTTAGGCTGATAGAAGGTAACTTTGGCAAAGCAGCTTAGGCTGAACTAGGAGACATGCAAAGCTCCTACTATACCACTTATATCAAATGCACAATATCACAAGAAAACACACAGAGTTACTAAAAATAAAGGTACTTTATTTTTTTGACAATATGCCACAAGTATCTCAGTGAGTACCCTCAATAAGATGGTAAGTAATATACACAAGTTATATGTACACAAACCAAAAATAGGTAAGTAAGAGTCAGAAAAGTAATGCAAACAGTGTAGAATTACAATAGGTTGCAATAGGTGAACATAGGTCTAGGGGCAACACAAACCATATACTCCAAAAGTGGAATGCGAATCACGAATGGACGCCAGACCTGTGGGAGCTTGTAGAGGGTCGCTGGGACTGTAAGAAAACAGTCAGGGTGTCCAAGATACCCCACCCCCAGACCCTGAAAAGAAGGAGTAAAGTACACCTACTACCCAAAAGAGCACAATAGTCGTGATAGGGGGATTCGGCAAGAACAACAAACACCAGCAGTGCACTGAAAACAGATTCCTGGACCTGAGGACCTGCAAAGCAAGGGGACCAAGTCCAATAGTCGCGACAGTGTCCGGGGGGGCAGGAGCCCAGAAAACCCCGGATTAAGGTGCAAGGAAGCTGCCTCCGAATGGAAGAAGCTTGGAGTTCTGCAAGAAAGAAGAGGACTAGGAACTTCGCCTTTGGATGGAAGATGTCCCACGTCGTGATGAAGCTTGCAGAGGTGTTCCCATGCATAAATACCGCAAATAAGCCTTGCTAGCTGCAAGGGACGTGGTAGAGGTTTTTGGGTGCTGCTGAGGACCAGGAAGGACCAGGATGTCGCCCCTTGGAGTAGGAGACAGAGGGGGCGCTCAGCAACTCAGAGAGCCCTCACAGAAGCAGGCAGCACCCGCAGAAGTACCTGAACAGGCACTTGGAAGATTTGGGAACCGGAGTCCATGCAGAGTTACAAAAGAGAGTCCCACGACGTCGGAGGCCAACTCAGCGGGTTGAGCACTGCAGGACGGAGTGCTGGGGACCCAGGCTAGGCTGTGCACGAAGGAAATCCTGGAAGAGTGCAAAGGAGCCGGAGCAGCTGCATATCACGCAGTACACAGGTTTGCAGTCTAGCGTGGGGAGGCAAGGACTTACCTCCACCAAACTTGGACTGAAGGATCACTGGACTGTGGGAGTCACTTGGATAGAGTTCCTGTGTTCCAGCGATCATGCTCGTCAGGATGGGAGGGGACCCAGAGGATCGGTGATGCAGTCTTTTGGTGCCTGCATTAGCAGGGGGAAGATTCCGTCGACCCACAGGAGATTTCTTCTGTGCTTCTGGTGCAGGGTGAAGGCAGGCGACCCCCAGAGCATGCACCACCAGGAAACAGTTGAAAAAGCTGGCAGGATTAGGCGCTACAATGTTTCAGGTAGTTGTCTTGCTACTTTGTTGCGGTTTTGCAGGCGTCCTGGAGCAGTCAGCGGTCGATCCTTGGTAGAAGTCGAAGAGGAAGATGCAGAGGAACTCTGGTGAGCTCTTGCATTCATTATCTGAAGAATTCCCCAAAGCAGAGACCCTAAATAGCCAGAAAAGGAGGTTTGGCTACCAAGAAAGAAGGATTGGCTACCAAGAAAGGTAAGAGCCTATCAGAGGGGGTCTCTGACGTCACCTGCTGGCACTGGCCACTCAGAGCAGTCCAGTGTGCCCCCAACACCTCTGTTTCCAAGATGGCAGAGGTCTGGGACACACTGGAGGAGCTCTGGGCACCTCCCCTGGGAGGTACTGGTCAGAGGAGTGGTCACCCCCCTTTCCTTTGTCCAGTTTCTCGCCAGAGCAGGGCTGGAGGATCCCTGAACCGGTGTAGACTGGCTTATTTCTCACACACCACCTGTGCCCATCAAAGCATTTCCAGAGGCTGGGGAAGGCTACTCCTCCCCAGCCCTTCACACCTGTTTCCAAAGGGAGAGGGTGTAACACCCTCTCTCAGAGGAAATCCTTTGTTCTGCCTTCCTGGGCCAGGGCTGCCTGGACCCCAGGAGGGCAGAAACCTGTCTGAGGGGTTGGCAGCAGCCGCAGCTGCAGTGGAAACCCCGGAAAGGCAGTTTGGCAGTACCCGGGTTCTGTGCTAGAGACCCGGGGGATCATGGAATTGTCCCCCCAATACCAGGATGGTATTGGGGGGACAATTCCATGATCTTAGACATGTTACATGGCCATGTTTGGAGTTACCATTGTGACACTATACATAGGTAGTGACCTATGTATAGTGCACGCATGTAATGCTGTCCCCGCACTCACAAAGTCCGGGGAATTTGCCCTGATCGATGTGGGGGCACCTTCGCTAGTGCCAGGGTGACCACAGAGTAAGTTACTTGGCACCCAACCTTCACTAAGTGAAGGTTAGACATATAGGTGATTTATAAGTTACTTATGTACAGTGAAAAATGGCTGTGAAATAACGTGGACGTTATTTCACTCAGGCTGCAGTGGCAGGCATGTGTAAGAATTGTCTGAGTTCCCTATGGGTGGCAAAAGAAATGCTGCAGCCCATAGGGATCTCCTGGAACCCCAATACCCTGGGTACCTCAGTACCATACACAAGGGAATTATATGGGTGTACCAGTGTGCCAATGAGAATTGGTAAATTTAGTCACTAGCCTGTAGTGACAAATTTGGAAAGCAGAGAGAGCATAAACACTGAGGTTCTGGTTAGCAGAGCCTCAGTGATACAGTTGATCACTGGGGTCCTCCCTGGCAGGATCACAGTGACACAAAGGCTAAAACAACATACATACAGTAAAATATGGGGGTAACATGCGAGGCAAGATGGTACTTTCCTACAGTACCGACCATACAGCAGTTCATATTGTAAAATAAGATTGGAAAATGGGTATGAAGGAAAGCTCTGCGTTTCTGAAATGGACACCAGAATCTGAGTTTAGGAGCAGTGATTGCCAGGACATCTTTAAATTCGTGGGCACCCACACTAGCATTTGTTTCAGAGGGCATTTTTCAAAATGTCTTTTGTCTTATACACCGGCTTATAATTGAAGGCACAAATGCAGATAAATCCAATAGGTAAAACAAATGTCCTACTATTCTGTGTTCCTACATGTCTCCCATTAAAATGGTACCTCAATTGTGTGGGTAGGCATAGTGTCTGCAGTATAAAAGTACCCCAAATCCAACATGAACACTTAAGAGTTTTCACGAAAAGCATTTTTTTGAAATGTGTGTTGATGAGGATTTTAAGTCCTAGCTTATCCAGTACCTATGGAAGCCTAGAAAACCTGCAGATTTTTTAAAACTAGACAGCCAGGGAATCAGGTTAGGTACACTTGCACAGCTCTGACCATATTATCTTACCAAGAAGCCCTTGCAAACCTCAAACTGTGACTAAAAATAAATATTTTCCTCAACTTTGTATAATGGAAAATTCTAGACTCTGCACAGAGTCATGAATGTCCTGCCACCCAGAGTTCTGGCAAGTAATCCAATAAAAATGGTACCTCACTTGTGTGGATAGGCCTAGTGACTGAAACAGGAAAGAGCCCAAAACACAACATGGACATGCACATTTTTCCAAGGAAACTGCCCCTTTCTTTTCAGTGTGGGTAGTTGTGGATGTTCGGCCTTAGCTCAGCTGGCACTTAGAAAAACCTAGCAAATATGCAGATTTAGAAAAACTGGACTCCTGGGGAGTCCAGATTGGGGTGACTTGCTTGGCAGTCACTCAGATTTCTGACTCAGAAGCACCTGCAAAACTCAAACTTTGGGTGAAAACACACATTTTCCTTACATTTCTGTGATGGAAAGTTCTGAAATATGTGAGGAGGTACACCTTTCCTACCACCCAGCATTCCCTCAAGTGTTGTGATAAAAATGTTACCTCACTTGTTTGGGTAGGACTAGTGCCCTTTAAAGGAAAGGGCTCAAAATGCAACATCAATACATCAAATTTTTTCACAGAAACCTGACCCTTTTGTTTTGCAATGTGGGAGCTGTGGATTTTGGACCCTAGCTCAGCCAGTACCTAGGTAAGCCTAGCAAACCTGCATATTTTTTTAAACTAGACACTTGGGGAAATCCAGGGTGGGATGACGTGTGGTTCTCACCATGTTTTTGTACCCAGAAACTTGTGCAAACCTCAAACTTAGGGAAAACCACACATTTTCCTTACATTTGTGTGGTGGAAAGTTCTCTAATCTGCAGCATTTAAATTTCCTACCAGCTAGCCTTCCCTCAAGTGTCCTGAAATAAATGGTACCTCACTTGTGTGACTGGGCCTACTGCCTGCTACAGGCATGGATCAAACCAAGGTCAATGGGAGTTTCCCTTGATGGACGCTGCTTGCCAAAACTTCACACATTTTCCAAGACTTATACTTTGGTCAGTTCAGCTGCTGTCTTGAAAGTTTCAGGGGGATCCGTCAAGCAGGGGCTGAGAAACAGGCGGATCTCAAAATGTGTTTTCCTTATTTATTTTTCCATAGAGTTTTTAGACACCTCTGCAGCCTAAACTGCAGAACGGAATTACATCAACTTTGGCAGGAACCTAGGTCCTGTTCCGCAGATTACGCTTTTTGTGGTTTGGTGTAAATCTGTTAAGTAGTTTCTGAGATATTAGAGTTTTAAAAATATAGATATCTAGGGATGCAGATCATCTGCAGTTTAGGATCCATGAATCTGGGGGAAAAGCAAGACCCTGATTGGTTGGCCGCAACTTGACAGAAAAGTTGCGTCCGCCATTTTGTTTCTCGCTTTGGCTGAAGAGTGGGAAAAGAAGAGTGCAAAAACACATAAGAGGTCAGGATACGGCTATCCTGACCCCATAGGACACATAAAGTGGTCCCTCGTGGGCAAAACATTGCTCAATTATATATTTTTTTCATCCGATCCATGGATCTGCGGACCTGCAAATCCACTGGTCGATCTGCGGTTCCAGAAACATTTTGTTTTAAAAATCCACCCACTCCATCCAAACACATGCACCTAGTGGGTTTGGGTGCATGCAGGAGGGGTGGCCGCCGGGCCTGGCCATAGGAATATTATCTATGTACTGCACTTAACAAGATCACCTGCCACCATTACAGTCAAGCATTGGCAAAGCCAATAGGTTTTTTGCCTTGGTCAGTGTTTTGTTTAGCCATGTTGTACCTCAGTGTGGCTGCTGTACAGAATGGCAGAAGGTAAAAGAAAAAATATGCCACGTCATAGCGCTTTTTTCCTTTATTTCAGTCATGCTGAATACCAACCACCAGAAGACATGGACACAACTGATAGCTCTTGTGTAGTATAGATGTTGGCTTTTCGAATGCTTCCTTTTGGTCTTACTGACACCAGAGCTATAATCTTCTTGAGTGAGGTTGTCTAGTGCCAGCTTATCCCAGGCTATGCAGTGACCAGTAATGGTTTTGTAGCAATGTAATTTTAGTCCTAGTATTTTTACTTTATTTTCACTGGGGAGACTTACCAATACTTACCCGTAAAAGTGGATCCAGTATCCATAGTTGAAGCTCCTTGTCTTCATTGTGTCTGGGACATGTAAGAAGGATGCCTGCATGAGTATGTGATATGTGTGGGTCACCGATGGACATTTGGAAGGTAGAGTCCATGTGGACCATGTGTGCGTGCTGCAAAAATGTGTGGTCTCTGCGGGGTAATCTATCTATGTTCTTCTCGGACATACCATTACTTGCTTGTCTACCAGAGAGATGCACACCTGGTTCTTTACCTGTATGTGTTTTTCTTTGTATTATCTGTGTATGTGGGTGCCTAGTATATGGGGGTGAGTTTTCAGGACATCTCTTTTTTTGTGAGTGAAAACCTATTTTCTGTATTCTGGCTCACTTCTCACTGGAACAGTTGCCATGTGAGTCTGAGTCCAAGACAAAATACAGGTAGAGGACTAATCTCAGAATCCTCCAAATGTTGTCAGAAACATAGTCAGGATGCTTCTGGTGAGTGGTGGAGACCAAGAACATTTGATAGTTTTAGACCCTCTTGTTGCTTAGGCGTCCCGCCACAGCCACCAGAATGGTACAAGTGCTTAAGCCCTAGAGCAGTACTGTATTCTTTATTATTTGGAGGCCCAGGATGCCTGCACACCAGTGTAGGACAAAAACTACTGGACCAGAAGTTAAACCTCAGTTTAACAACCAATCTCCCTCCACTCTGGGTCTAGGTCTGAGGAGACTGCAAGAAGCCAAGTTGTTGTGACGGGTCTTGAGCAAAAGTATAGTCTGCACAAGGACAAGCTAAGTAAAAGATCCACATGAAAGATGTCCCCAGCATTGTCCAGCAGTCATGAAGTCCACACAGTAGCCACAAGAAAGAAAATACAGAGAATGAACAACTTGCACCATCCTCAACCGATCTCGTACTTGCTGGGTGTTGGATGGAAATGTCCCCTGCATGGGGAAATAGCATATTTCCCTGCTCTGAGTGACCTGCTGCTACTGAATCTGGTATCCTGACTTTTAGCATTGGCATTACACTAATATAACATGTGCACAGAGGACCTGGAAGGGTGTACTAAGCTTGCCCTCATAGTGGGCGGAGGACTACTGTCCTGACCAGGGTTTAGCATATAAAATGGTGGTGGCAGTGTACCTCAGCATGACCAGACAATTTTATCTGTGTCAGTGAGAGTGATGCCTTCTGTCCCCTCATGTGTACAGTTCCACTGTCATTTGAAACCCATAATATTGCACTGATATCCCACCTTGATGTCAAGCGCACGTACATGTTGTGTGTGTAAACATATGCATAGTAATAGATCATTCTGTCACTGAGCCTAAAGTATCGAAGTCAGTGGGATCCATTTTGGGTAGCCCTGGTTTTGCTTGGCAGAAGATGGATGTTGAAGACAGGTTCTCAAGACAGTGGAACTGCCTGCCTGCACATGTGACTGGAAAGCCAGACTGAAATGAGGAGGATTGAGATAGGGCTACCTTTAGATACCCCATGACGTCTTTGGGCCTTATTTAGAGTCTGACAGAAGGGTTACTCTGTCACAAATGTGACAGCTATCCTATCCACCTTATTAAAAGTGCCAGGATATCCATCACATTTGTGACAGAGGAAGCCCATTGTAGACAAGGGCTTTTGATTAGTTCACCCTGAACTTTGGTTGGTGGTAGGCGTAGAGGCGTAGAGGCGTGGAACTGCATTTAGGTTGTTCAAGGTGAGGAAGTTGTCAGGTCCGGGTTGCACTTTTGCCTGCCCCTGATAATTGCTTCAGGATGACTCATGACAGCCAGGAGCAGAAGCCTAATCCTTCATTGTTTCCATGCCATGGGTGCTCCAGCAGGGAGATGGCCCCTGTGCTATCCGTTGTGGGAAGCATCACTAAACACAAAGGCTGTGTCTGTAGAGAGGCCTGAGAAGGACACTTGAAAGAGAACCACTCCAAACTGGTTCTGACGTTTGACACAGTGAACCCACATCCCCTGCCTGGAAAATGTTGAAGAATCAAAGCAACCTCATTTTGTTCCAGTTCTAAGTTCTTCTTGACTCAGGAAGGGAGTGCTCCGCAGAGTACTGGAAGGACTGCTGGGTGACCCAGGCTGGGGACTATTTCACAGCCAGTCTCCCAGGTCTGAGGTGACATAACCTGAAGTTTGTACTTGCTGAGGGAGCAGAGGGTCTGCTTTGTACCTGGAAACCTGCATATCTGTTAAGTGAGTAAAGGAGTGTGGTCGCCCCAGCAGGAGTAGAGAATGGCCAAGAGGAGAATTCCAGCATGTTCCTAGTGCGTGGAATGCCCAGGAAAAGTGACCTGCCTGAGAGAGCGCCCCAGGGTCAACTCTTCCTGCAAATGGTGTAACGCTATGGGCTGTGATATGGTGATGCTGCCACAGACAGTGTTGGGTGCTGTGCCGCTGGTGATGGAAAGCCAGTGAGCTTAAGTAGGTTGCAGCTGCTGGGAGCCCATGCCTTCAGATGCATCAACCCAACTATCCTGTTGTGAGGTTTGTCTACATTGACCCAGAAGAGGGCCACTGTAGGAAATGTATGTCAGTTTGTTTTTGCCTTTCTCACTGGGATCCTGCTAGCCAGGACCCCAGTGCTCGTAGTTTGTGGCCTGAATGTGTATACCTGTGTAGTGACTAACTGTGTCACTGAGGCTCTGCTAACTAGAACCTTGGTATTTTGCCAAGAAAACAACTCTGCATCCTCCAGCACAACGTGGGACATCTTCTGCACAAAGGAGAAATTCCTACGACCTTTCGTTGTTGCAGAATCTTCAGCTTCTTCCATCCGGAGGCAGACATTTTGCACCTTCATCTGGGGTTTAGTGGGCTCCTGCCCCTCCTGGACACTTTAGCGACTCTTGGACTTGGTCCCCTTCCTTTGCAGGTCTTCAGGTTCAGGAATCCGTCTTCAGTGCTTTGCAGTATGTTGTGGTCCTTGCAAAATCCTTTATCACGACTTTAGTGTGTTTCTGGGGAAATAGTAGTACTTTACTCCTGCTTTCCAGAGTCTTGGGGTGGGGTATCTTGGACACCCTTAGTGTTTTCTTACACTCCCAGCGACCCTCTACACACTACACTAGCCTAGGGGTCCATTTGTTTTTCACATTCCACTTTCTTAGTATATGGTTCGTGTTGCCCCCAGGCCTATTGCATCCTATTGTATTCTACAGTGTTTGCACTACTTTCTGACTGTTTTACTTACCTGATTTGGTTTGTTGTGTATATTTTGTGTATTTTACTTACCTCCTAAGGGAATATATCCTCTGAGATATTTTTGGCACATTGTCACTAAATTAAAGTACCTTTATTTTGAGTAACTATGAGTATTGTCTTTCTTATGACATAGTACCTATATGATATAAGTGACATTGCATGAGCTCAGAGAACTGCATTGTGTTAATGTGACTGTGATAACATGAGACTAACTCTGCCCAAAACCACAACTGGGGTAAGATCAATGTGAATGCACATTTAAACCAGTGAGGAGCATTATCTACGTCTTAGCTTAATTCATTCCTCAGCTAGTGATTGCTTGAGGACCGTGCTGCATACGTCATCCATGCCAGAATTGAGCTTTGAATAAAGGAGGCAGTAGCAGCTGGTGATCCCTGAAAGTGGTGGAACAACCCATGGTGAAACCATCCTAATATGTTAAGACCTTTCACTGCAACATAGATATTGCCAAACATTTTTCTGACTATAATTTCAAATATTTTCTTCAATAAACTCAAAAACTCAATTTTCCGACCTTCAGATGAAACTGGTGAACAATCAGGAGTATGTAAAAATCTTGCCTCCCACTTCTCCTTATGTAATGCTTGAGATCTCATTGTAATGCGAGCACCAAAATCGACCAAAAAATTCAACACTGTCTCCTACTCGAATATCAATATATGGATTCCCACATTCACCCGGGTCTCCTTCTATTGACATTAATAACCATGTCACGTAAACCTTCCTCCAATTTCCCATCACTAATATGAGTATTTCCATCAACTGCCCTAGTGACTTTTGTTGAAAAGTTCCCTTTGAAACTTTGACACACCTTTGTGAAATGCCCCGTTTATTACACATCCTGCATATCACATTTCTCGCTGGTCATATTTTCCCACTTTTCTGTGAATGGTATTTCCACATCTGAAGCAAATATTCAGTTGAGAAAAAATGGTTTAGATTTAATTGGCTTATCATTTGAATCGTCCCGTTGTTTATCATGAGATCCTTTACCTGCTCGTACATGCTCATTAGATTTATCATCTAACTCCTGTACTAAAATCTGGGATAGTTCTATACTTTTGGCTGTCTTAATAGTGTCTTCCAAAGACAGGTTCCCCATTGACAACAACTTTTGATGTATACATTTGCCTTTTCAATGACTAAAGAACGGGTCACTCACTAATTGATCAGCAAGGTTACCAAACTGACAGTTAGCCACTAATTGTCTAAGAAAGTGCTGAGTCCTCTTACGAAATTTGTGTCTCAAAATATCCATTCTTTGATGAACATCAAATCTATTTTATAGTTTTTTGACGGTCCCTTGGTATGCATCCAGTTAGTCTTCGTCTCCTAACAGTAAATCTGGAAGATGCATGAAACGGTTTCTCTGTTCAAAACGAATGAAGTAGACAATATTTTCTCCTCTCAGGTCTAAAACGTAAGGCTCCTAAATATGTTTTAAATGCATCAAACCATTTTTTCCATCGAATAGAAGGATTAACCAATGTCTGAAGGAAATTGGGTGGTGGACTTATAAATCGCATAGCTTGTAAGGTTTCCAAACAATATCAAAATACCAGGGGCTGCTGCTGTCAAGAAGGGCTGGTGGGGCAGCGCGCCTTGCTCCCCTCCCCACCCAATCTAGGCACTTTTCTCATGCTTTTACTCAGCCTGAGAGAAGCACAGGGATAGGCCTGAGCAGGCTGAAATGCCGGTCAGGGAGGAAGTGGGACACTGCGCTTGGTCTACCCGGCTGTGAAATACAGCTCCGGTGGAGAGTTCTAAGTTCGCATGTCAGTTTGGCCAGCCTCAGACAACCGGCCAAACTGACATGCGCACTTAGGGTGCACCGACTACTCCTCTTCCCTGATGATGCGGAGGATGCTGGCCGAGCTGCAACGTGGACTCAGCGGAAAAATAAAATGATAATTCATTATAATTATTTTTTTTTGCTGCTTTTTGGCAGTGGGGTGACGCTCCTCCTCCATAGCCCCTGAAAAATACACTTGTCTTTTATAGTACTATGGTAAGACTTGTATGTTCACAAATCTTGAAACTTATATGTGTGCATCACTGTGATACACCACGGACATATTATCTAAACATTACCTGGATTCAAAGTGCATGATACACAGTGAAGTATCCTGCCACATAAGAACAGATATAGGCGCTCATTACAACCCTGGCGGTCGGTTTTAAAGCGGCGGTAATACCGCAAACAGGCCGGCGGAAAAATAAAGGGATTACGACCGTGGTGGAAATCGCCAACATAGACAGCCACTTTAACACTCTGACCGCCACAGCGATAGAAACAAACACTGCGGCGGTAACCGCCAACAGACAGGAAGACAAAGTACCACCCACTGTATTTCAAGATGCCTATCCGCTACCTTTTCCAGGGCGGAACCAACGCTATCAAAAGCACGGCGGAAACAGTACACATAAGCGAAATCACTCACCTCTCGACACCCAACGAGGAACCAGGACGCCATGGAGCCCGAACTTCAGGTGTTACCTATATTGGTTTACCTCCTCTTCTACCAGGAGTATGAACGGCGGCGGCAGCAACTACGGTGAGTACTGCACCTACAACACAGGGGAGGAGGGGAGGAAAGAGAGTGACACAAACACGCAACACCCCCACCCTCACCCTCACACACAACAACATACACACAAATACACGCATCAACATTACATATACATCCCCCACCCCCTGGAAGAACGCAAGGACAAAAGGAAATGATTGTAACGATTGTAATCATGAAAAATCCATTAGTCAAAAGTCAAAATTCTGTATATACAAATATGTACACCAACTACACAAGTCCGGATAGTGTACCAATCATTGTCCGTGGACCACTGGGCCCAAAATGCTTGGGTGAAGCCCACACATGATACCTGACTGGAAACAGAGATAACACTGCTGGGGCATCAGATAGAAAATACACAGGCACCTCAGGGGGAGCGGGGGGGGGGCACCTCAGCCGGATGAACGCACGACGCCTCTGCTGCACGAGGGGGCTCCATGCCCACTGCTGTATCCTGGGGTGTGCAAAGCCACAGTTTCTCAAGTCTCTCCAGTGGGTGGTTTGCCCACTGCTCTATCCTGGGGAGTGCAAAGCCACAGCCTCTCAAGTCTCTCCAGTGGGTGGTTTGCCCACTGCTTTATCCTGGGGAGTGCAAAGCCACAGTCTCTCAAGTGGATAACAGTCTCCACTGGTTCTGGAGGGGACCTGGTGCCCAGAGTGCTTCATCCTGCCAAGGACTGAGGTAGTGGATGTGATACTCCACTGGTTCTGGAGGGGACCTGGTGCCCAGAGTGCTTCATCCTGCCAAGGACTGAGGTAGTGGATGTGATACTCCACTGGTTCTTGAGGGGGCCTGGTACCCAGAGTGCTTCATCCTGCCAAGGACTGAGGAAGTGGATGTGATACTTCGCTGGTTTTGGAGGGGGCATGGTGCCCAGAGTGCTCCACGTGCAGTATGGCCCGTACAATTCCCTCACCTGGGTGTGCGTGCCACGAGATTGGCGAGGTTCAGGTAGCATGATATGCCATGGAGGCAGCGACATACCCCACACTGCTGCGGCTTCGCCTTCCACCTGCAGGTGCAAACAGTGATGGAAGTCATGCCTTATGGAAGCTGCCCAGGGTCCAGGAACTCTCCTCCAGCCTCAGACGACTGTCCACTGGGGATTGCAGCCATGTCAGCGGTGGTGCCAATGTCTGAGGATGCTGTGGGCCAGTGGCGGTGCTTGCGGCGGTGTCTGTGGTGCACAGTGCTTGCAGCAGTGTCTGTGGCGGCGGTGCTGGCGGCGGTGCATGGGTCAGCACCTGCTGAGGGACAAAGAGGGACGTCTCCTGCAGCCTTGGACAGCTGCACACTGGGGAAGAGGCTGAGGACTGTCGCTGAGGCTGTAGACGTGCCGTTGGCGGTACAGGTGGCAGTGCAGGTGGCTGTTGTGGTGGCGGGGCAGCTAGCGGTGTTCGTGGACAGAAGGTGTGACACTGGTCCCTCAGTCGGTGCCACCATGCCCTCTCCTGACCTGCTCTTCTGCTTTTGGCCTTCCTCACCTTTGATGGTGCCGCAGTTGTCTTGCCACTATCCCCTTTTGTTTTTGCTGAGCCCTTGGTGGCTGGTAGTTTCAGCTTCTCCCTCTGGGATGTGGGCACCTTTTTCACCTTGGCAGGTGGCGGAATGTCCGTGTCACGTGGCACATTGGCAGCCCTGATGGGTGGCGCACTCGATGACCCCGCAGTTGCTGGCACCATTGTGCCTGGGGATGTGGTGGCTGAGGTGCTGGGCTGGGACCTGGAAAGCCAGGCCCTAGGGGAAGAAGGGGGGGAGGTGTAGGGAAGAGGTCAATGTTAGCCAGGAAGAGTTTTTTACACACACTGGGATGGGAAGATGGAGGGGATTTGGGAGTGGAGGTACAGGTAATGGTTGTAGGAGGTGTACGTCTGTTGGCTGGGTGTGTGCCTGCTTTTGTGTACTTTGGGAGGAGGGCTCACTAACACACTGGGAGAGGACACTGGGGATGTGTGAATGGTAGTGGGGGTGGTGAGTGCAAGTGAGCGGTGTGTGGAGATGGGCGTGCTGGTGATAGAGGTAGTGGCTGAGGATGTAGTGGATGCAGGTGTGAGTGGAGACGAGACAGGGAGGGAGGAGGAGGACATGGAAGAGGGGGAAACAATGAAGGCAGTGGATGTTGCTGTGTCTGCATGGGGACGATGCTTGTGTGAGTGGCTGTGGGATGTGTGCTGCTTATGTTTGCCATGTCCACTCTTGTGTGTTGATGAGTGTGCATGTTGTTCTGATGGTGTTCTTGGGATAGGCTGAGGTACAGGGGATTGGGTCTGGGTGGAGGAAGTTGGAGGGGGGAGGCTGGACACAAGGACAATGGCTGCCAACAGTGCTGAGGCCAGAGCCTGAAATGCTCTCTGTTGGGCTGCCTGCCCAGAATGAATGCCCTCCAGGTATGCATTTGTTTGTTGCAAATGCCTCTCTACTCCCCGGATGGCATTCACAATGGTAGATTGCCCAACAGTGAGGGATCTCAGAAGGTCAGTAGCCTCCTCACTGAGGGCAGCAGGGCTGACTGGGGCAGGGCCTGAGGTGCCTGGGGCAAAGGAGATGCCCACCCTCCTGGGTGAGCGGGCACAGGACACATGCTGAGGGGCTGCTGGGAGGGCGGTGCTGGTAGGGGTGTGGCGGCTGTACCTGTTGATGCAGTGGGCACAGAGGTGCCCGCCACTGCAAGGGAGCTCCCATCAGAGGAGTCGCTGTCACTGCTGTCTGCTCCTGTCCCTGCCGTGGAGCTCCCCTCGCTCTCTGTCCCACTGGTGGCTTCACAATCCGTTGCTTTACCCTCCAGGGCCAAGTGGGTTGCAGCTCCCTCCTGCTCCGGTGCCAATGCTCCTCCGCCTGATGATGCTATTGCACACAAGAACAGGGAGGCCACAAAAAGGGGGAGGAAGACAGAAGAAAGGCATGTTCAGTGCATGCAACACCACTACCGTTGGCGGACACAACACACATGGAGCAGCCCTATGCACTACACCATGCACTGACAGTTCCTAGAAATTTCAGCTGACCATGAGGTACGAGGCCTAAGACCAATCGCTGCACAACTGGAAGTCACAGGAGCCTGACTAGGTGTAGATGGCTCTTACCACTGGTGGGGTTGGGGTGCCACATAGCCTGCCTCACAAGGGCCTTTGCCTACCAAGTTCGCCCTGGCCTAGGGGAACCCACTGCCCACCTCCCCACCCAGACACCTCGTAAAGCGTGCAGAGTCAGCTGAATGAGAGTGTACTCACCCCCTTGTGGCTGCTATGATGCCCTCAAGCACCCATCCAACTCCTGATAGGCCACCACCAGGCTCTGGAACATCAGGGGGGTCATGGTGCGACGGGCACCTCTCCCACGTTGGGAGGCCATCCCCAGCTGGGCCCCAGCCTTCTTCTTGCTCCAGCGGCGCAGGTCCTCCCATCTTTTACGGCAGTGGGTGTTCCATCTGTGGTAGACTTCCAGAGTCCGGACATCCTTGGCAATGGCACGCCAAATACCCTTCTTCTGGTGGGCGCTGACCTAGAGGAATGGTACGGGGGAATGAAATTACTTACCCGTCCGGACCGTCATACTCATTGCCCACCAGTTCCCACCCATGCCTTGATGCACATACACTCACCATCCGCACATGCAGGCCTCAGCCCCCCCATGTATCTTCCATCCACACCACTCAAAACAGGCATTGCACATGCAGCATGCACACAGTGTACTCACCTGTTTGTCTGGAGGACCGTATAGTTGCGTGTACTGGGGGAGAACCACATCCACTAGTTTCTCCAACTCCTCCGAAGTGAAGGCAGAGGCCCCTTTCCCCAGACACATGAGCCATCGTCGTTTCCAGACACAGGTCACAGCAGCACTTGCAGTGTAGGTCCTCTCCTGTTGACTGTCAGGTATCAAGTGAGGGAACAGACAGAAAATGGCGGTCACATCCACGCCGGTGCGTACAGTCACCGCCGGCGTACATCATCATTGGCTCCTGGGACCCATAGGGCCCAATGTTAACTAATGCAGAATTGCGCCGCAGTCTTCGACCGCCCACTGCGATGGTGTATAACGCCAGCACAGTTACCTCCTATCCCCTTGTCCTACCTTACAGGTCAGGCAGCCGCCATTTCAGGAGGACCACATTGGATTGATGTTAACTGCGTCACACCTATCTAGGCCGGGAATATAGACAGATACCGGCACATTGTGGATTAATAACGTTTCTGCAAATAACAAATTGTGATACCTCAGTGTTGGATGACTCTCTGCTCGCTGTTCTCCTCCATAGAGCATGCCTGCTGGGGCAGGTGATGAGATGGCTGCATCCTCCGGTGGACCTGTCGACAATGGAAGAGAGACACACCCTAGTCACATACAGACATGATCGTGCAACAATCCAGGAACTGTTTGCCCAGTTGGAGCCAGACCTGATTTATTCTATCCGCCATCCCACAGGAATCCCCCCTCTAGTGCAGGTTCTGTCTGTACTCCATTTCCTGGCCAGTGGGTCATTTCAAACAACAGTGGCCATGGCATCAGGGATGTCCCAGCCAATGTTCTCTAACGTGTTGTCCGGAGTGTTGTCTGCCCTGCTGAAACACATGTGCTGCTACATCGTGTTTGCTCAGGTGGAGGATTTGCCCACAGTGAAAGATGATTTCTATGCCCTGGGACATATCCCCTACATCATTGGTACCATTGATGTGACACATGTGGCATTTGTACCCCCCGCCGGAATGAACAGGTGTATAGAAACCGGAAGAGCTACCATTCGATGAATGTGTAGATGGTGTGTTTGGCAGACCAGTACATCTCCCATGTCAATGCCAAGTATTTGGACTCTGTGCATGACGCTTACATTTTGAGAAATAGCAGCATCCCTTATGTGATGGGGCAACTCCAGAGGCACCGTGTGTGGCTAATAGGTGAGGGCAAGGTCCCAATACAGTTGACATAGGTGTCTGGGTATGGGGCTGTCCCTAAGGGTTAGTGTGTGTCTAACAGTTTGCAGGTGACTTTGGTTACCCCAACCTGTCATGGCTACTGGCCCCAGTGAGGAGTCCCAGGACAAGGGCAGAGGAACGCTACAATGAGGCACATGGGTGAACTAGGAGGGTGATCGAATGCACCTTCGCCCTCCTGAAGGCCATATTCTGGTGCCTCCATCTGACAGGTGGCTCCCTATATTACTCACCGAAGAAGGTGTGCCAGATAATCGTGGCCTGCTGTATGCTGCACAACCTGGCTTTGCAACGGCAGGTGCCTTTTCTGCAGGAAGATGGGCCAGATGGTGGTCTTGTGGCAGCTGTGGAGCCTGTGGACGGTGACGAAGAGGAGACAGAAGAAGAGAATATCGACAACCGAAACAACATCATCATGCAATACTTCCAGTGAGACACAGGTAAGAAGATGTCACTGCCTCCCACATCTCATACACTTTCTGGAGCTAGCATAAGTCTGTCATTTTCACTCAGTGTATGAACCCTGACTTGTCACTTTCACTTTCCATTTCACAGATCTGGGTCCCACTTTGTGCCCTCTGCTCTGTTTACTCCTGGCCTAGAGCTGTGTTACATTGGTATGTGAACAAGTAAATTGACATTGCTAAATTCCATAGTTATTCCAATTACACATTTGTGAAAGCACAGAATGACTCCAGATTGTTTTGTGATTGAATTGTGTTCAGTCCAGTGCAAATAAGTGGAGGGGGTTGTAAAATGGGCTGGGGTGATGGTGGAGGTATGTCGATGGCAGAGTCCAGTTTATTTGTTTACGAGGTGCATTGTCCAAAGGGGCATAGGAAGTGTAGCAATGGCAGTTTAAGGATGGACAGGGTGGCATAGTGGGACAGAAGGGGGACATTCAGGGGGGTCTCATTTCCTGGCGGGGGTCTTGGCAATGTTCTCTGTCTTGTTCCTAGATCTCAGGGACCGTTTGCGGGGTGGTTCTCCATTTGCAGGGGGTGGGGTGCTGGTGTCCTGTTGTTCCTGTGGTGGTGCCTCCTGTCCACTAGCGCCGGAGGTGGAGGGCTGTTCATCGTCCAGGCTAGTGTCAAGGGCTCCTTGTTGTGCTACTGTGTCCCTCCTGGTGTTGAGAAGGTCTGCCAGCACCCCTGCAATGGTGACCAGGGTGGTGTTAATGGACTTCAAGTCCTCCCTGGTCCCAAGGTAGTATTCCTCCTGCAGCCGCTGGGTCTCCTGAAACTTGGCCAGTACTGTTGCCATGGTCTCCTAAGAATGATGGTAAGCTCCCATGATGTTGGAGAGTGCCTCGTGGAATGTCGGTTCACTGGGCCTGTCCCCCCCATCGCACAGCAGACCTCCCAGTTTCCCTGTTATCCTGTGCCTCTGTCCCCTGAACCGTCTGCCCACTGCCACTGACCCCAGATCCCTGATTTTCTTGGGTTGGTGGGTTTGCCTAGGGTCCCTGTAGTGTTGGACACACTGCTGATTGACGTGTCCTGGGGACAGAGGGAAGGGCCCGCTGGGTGGGTGCTGTGCTGGTGTTTCCTGAGGGGGGAGGCTCTGTGGTGGTTTGGGACTGTGTCAGGGGAACCAACTGTCCCGAGGTCCCTGATGGGCCGGGCTGGTCATCTTGAACCAGGCGTGCAGAGCTGCTGTCATCACTGTGGGCCTCTTCTGTGGGGGGACTGGATATGTCTGGCACCTTCTGTCCGGTGACGTTGGGAATGGGTCCTGTTGGGGTGTAAATGCATAGTTATTGTATCTGTGTGTGCCATCTTGTGCAATGGGAGAGTGACCCTCTACTCCTGTGCTGGCATTATTGGCTTGGTCTTTGTGTGATTGATGATTTTGGGTCATGAGTGAGTCTCTGTACTGGACATGCTTGGGTGATGGGTGTCCATGCATTGGTGTTACATGCAGGGCTTGGTTTTGGGATGTGTGGGTTGCGTTGGTGGGGTATCTGTGGGTTGTTGGGGTGATGGGTGTGAGGGTAAGGGTGGGAGTATGTGATGGCATGCAGGTGGGGTGGGGGGATAAGGTAGTAAAGATTTGCCTTACCAGAGTCCAGTCCTCATGCTACTCCTGCGAGGCCCTCAGGATGCAGTATTGCCAAGACCTGCTCCTCCCATGTTGTTAGTTGTGGGGGAGTAGGTGGGGGTCCACCACCAGTCCTCTGTACAGCAATCTGGTGTCTGGAGACCACGGAGCACACCTTCCCCCGTAGGTCGTTCCACCTCTTCCTGATGTCATCCCGTGTTCTTGGATGCTGTCCCACTGCGTTTACCCTGTTGACAATTGTCCGCCATAGCTCCATCTTCCTTGCAATGGATGTCTGCTGCACCTGTGATCCGAATAGCTGAATAGCTGTGGCTCTACCCGGACTATTTCCTCCACCATGACCCTGAGCTCCTTCTCAGAGAACCTGGCTTGTCTTTGAGGTTCCATGATGTGGAGTGGGTGATGTGTGAAGTGGTGTCTGTTGTGATGTGTGATGGGATGTGTTGGTGTGTGTTGTTTGAGGTGCGTGAATGTTGTGTAAGTGATGGTGTTGTGTGTCTGTGGATGCTGGTGTTGTTTTAGGTAGTCTCTCTCTCTGGCCTGCTTTCAAATTTCTGTTAGTAAGGTTTTGTGGGTAATGTGGGTGGGTGTTTTATATCGGATTGGGTGTTGTGTGTGTATGCGTATCAGGTGTGTGTATTTTGAATTGTCCAATGTGATTGTGTTTTGTAAATGTGTGTGTATTTTGAGCGCAGCGATGTGTACCGCCAATGGTTTACCGCGGTTGAAAGACCGCCGCGTTGATTCGTGATAGTGTGGGTGTATTCTTGTTGGCGTGATGGTGTTGGTTTTGTTATCACCAGTTTATCACTGACCTTTGGTGTGGTGGACTTGTGTGGGTGTCTGTATTGTGGCTTATTCCGAGCTGTGGGTCGTAATACCTGTAGCGGAATTCCACTGCTGCATCGGTATGTTGGCGGTCTTCTGCACGGCGGTAAGTGGGATTTACCGCCAGGGTTGAAATGAGGGCCATAATCTCCAACCACCAGATGAACGTATCACTGCCTTAATATCCAGAAGGCAATAATATTGAACCGATGGATGCATCACCATGATGCACAGCGTCTGAGAAGCATAACCGGTCACAATCTAATTGAGTGTGATAGAAATCATCCGCCGCTTCTCAGACTAAAATGATTTCCACATAAGAGTGAGTATTCCCAACCTAAAATGGACACTCAGTAGTCCTCCACGTAGCATGTAAATTCTTGCATTCCAGTTGACTTCAAAAGGGCTGCTTAGTACGCCAAAATATAAAGTGTAAATTTCTGCTTTCCAAAAGGCCCATCCAGTTTACATTAAACAAAGCTCTTGCTTTCCAGCTGTCCCCGATGTGTGCAACACCCAAGTCCAGCCCTTGAATGGCAACAGGCTATGTAGATTAGCACGCAAAAAGTGAAAAGTCTCAACACTTACCCAGTAGTGCCAAATGATTCTTGGAAACACCTCCACTTTGACCATCAATGAGTACTCATGGAAAATCCAATGTACTCACATCACACTAGGGATATTGCAAATTATGCACAGGTCTGTTGTGAACAGCTTCTAAGTAGAATGCTCCTTGCAACAAAGTTGTAGTAATTTCAGCACACAAGTGTGTACGACACTGAAATGTATTTATTAAGTGAACATGATGAATGAACTGCTAGACCACCACACCGGTCAGCCTTCTGACACTACCTGCCTTCATCCTTCCAAGATAATATTCCATGTTCTATGCCCAACCATCTATAAACTCATAGAATACTCAACTAAGCGACATCACAGAATGTGTAATAGGTAAATTAAATATACCTGTCAGGTGTAAGCCAATTTTACCATGTTTTAGGGACAGAGCACACACACTTTAGCACTGGTTAGTAGTGGTAAAGAACACAGAGTCCTAAAACACAACACAAACGTGTTCAGAAAACAAGAGGGTGAAGGCAAACAGTTTAGGGCTAACCCTGCATTAGGCTCAAGTCCAATAGGTGGTATGTATCATTTTTAGTTTGACAAATACAAATCTTACTTTAGGATCTATCTGTTTCCTAAGTACCATATTTGGTAGGAATTTTCTGAGAAAGATTGCCACCAACACATTTTTTAGTTATGTGTAGAAATATCTTTTGGGTTTTAACTCTTGACTGTAAAGCTACCAGTGATCACCATTCCCATAGTTTTGTTTCAAGTACATCTTCTATTTGAATATTTTGGTATTCAGGTAATGCACTATTTTCTATATTCCAAGGTTGTTTAGAATCATGTTATAGAGGGTCTGTGTGGAATTAGAACCAAGGATGCTAGGAGGTCAGAACTCTGATAATTTGGAGTTTGTAAACTATGAGACAATTGTAAGGCAGAAATTTAGATGTCACAGAGGTATATTAAACATGCTACAGTTACGTTTTTGGTCTTCAGATTAGAAAGGTTAAGCAGCACAGGTGTCTGGTGAAAGAGGGTTGAATGTGTTTGGTTAGCAATTACAAACTTATCTCTTAGAAAGGTAAGAAAAAATAACTTTCAAGCAAAGAGATTAAGTGGGAATAGTCCTTCCCGGTTAGGGACCCAGCTCTATAAACAGTGACCTGCAAACTGAATTTCTGGTCTTAATGAGCTGGGCATTTCCAGACTAGTAGGGCTGTAGTGTAGTCATTTTTAATGTTGCTTCCTGCGCGTTTGCTTAACGTATTAGGCCTCTGTGCACTTTGCCCTAGATGCATTTTTTTTAGCCTCGCACTGTTATTTTACAATAACCAGTTTCACGGTCTTGTTTTTATTTCCTTCTATCACACTGTTTAGCTTACTTCAGCACTGTGTTCTCAAACAATACATTCTTGCTCGCTCTGTGCTTATGTCAAGGATACAGTCTGGTACATTGCCGATAGATGTGGTAGAAGTTTAGTCTTTATGGTTCGTAGAAAGTACACATCCTTACGTAGGGACGTTTCTTAGAACTCCAGCGTGTTAGTTATAAAAACACTTTCTAGTCCGGGTACACGTAAGAGGGAGATTCCGACCAGGAACCCACCACTAGATGCTGACTGCCCTGTTGCAGATGCTGATTCAGATCACAGGCTTTTGCTCAGGTATGAGGGTTGATGTCCTCCTGGGGGAACCTGAAAGGCAAGCTTAGAGCTTCACATGCTGTGCTCAAAACAGAACTTAGAGAGAACATAATTTAGTTGCAATATAATAGCCTTATTCCTATGTTACACTCTCCTTGTTACTATTTCAATCCTACTGTGTTGTATGGTTCTGGTTATTGCGGCTCACGCCTTGTTATCTAAAATGCAGTCGTTTTATTAAACCAATCTTTAAAACTCAAACTGCCTTTGTCATTTATACATGAGACCGCACTTTGTACGAGAGAACTGGTTGTGACTTGAGTGACCACGACTTCCCTGGGAAGCACTAAGATGTCATGCGCTCGGCTGCCCAATTGTCTCTTCCCTTTGGGAGAGATGAAGTACTGCTAGTTAGCCAGAGCATATCCCGGATTTGGGGTGATAAGGGTCCTTCACCGTGGGTCAGACTTAGTCCCCCACACTGCGAACGATTCTGCCGCCCAAAAATCCAGTAGTCTCATTAGGATAATGAGAGCCTACGCGACAGGGCCTCTACCTGAGAAAGACACTGCTGTCAAGGTGACAGGCTGTAGGGTTTCCATTAGGACAGGTTTTAGCCGGTAGAGGTAACTGATGCACTAACCAGTCATCCACTGACCCAGAGCAGCTCTAGGGCAGAAGTCATTACTGACTGTATTGGTTCCATCTGCCCAACTTAGTATAAAGTTTGGGATTTCTACAGTGTAGTTGGCAACCACTTGCTTGTTTTAGTCTCATACTATTTCTTGAAAGTGCCTTAAAATAAGGCTCCTTAATTGTCTTTTCCTCCTTATCTATCAGATTGCACCCAATCCAGAGACATTGAAGAGGGACGCAGGAGTTGGTTAAGAAGTCTCCAACAGAAGTGGACGGACTGGAAATTAGGTAGGTTCATAGCGACATTGGGCAGACAACACTTCTCCTCACAAACACCAATTGCCAAACAAAGCGTCTTCGAATGGGAATGGCCTTTTATACCTATTGCCCTCAAGAAGGCTGCTGAGATTTTACTGAATGATCCAGAGTGTTCTGGAATGATACTGAATGGTCCAGGTTGCCTGCAGAGTACATTGTTTGCCATAGACTCCTTCCACCATGCATAATGGAGTAGAATGTGGCTCAAGTAGCGCAGTTTGTAACAAGTTAGGATTCTCATATTGATGATATCATGGACATAGTTTAAAGCCAACGGCGCAGATCCTGATGTTGCCCACCTTGTCTTTACTCTGTCACCTATTCCATGCCCAGACCTTGGCAGTCCCGACGCGTCCTTGGAGGTGGATAGTAATTTATGTTTCAGTAATTTGCTAGCTACCATGGGGACTTCATTGAAGGTTGTGACAGTACTCCCGATAACTGCCGCCTGGCAGTGTTTTGGGTTTGTTTCAGTCTAACCTGTGAAATGTCAGAAGTGGAGGGGCATGACCTCTCTTCGATATCCACCCAATCCATTAAGAAAAATACTTGCCTGTGCCTCGTTTTTGGTGCCTAAAATCTGTTTGATTTTGTCTTCCTGTTTTCCTTGAATTTCTCTTGGTTCCATTAACTTAAGCATAAATACAGAGAAAACATGGTCAACATGAAGACTAGAATGGAGTTGTAATTTCATTGTTACTGGATTGATTATGTCGCAGATAGTGAATGGCCCTAAAAGTGGGGCTTTAACTCACTGCTTCCGTGCAATGTTAAATGCTTGGTTGCCAGCCAAAGTGTGGCCCATATTTATGAAGCACAGTTGTGCGTCAAAACATTTAGCGAGAGCTAACGTCATTCGCTAGTGCAATCCATGCGCCATATTTAAAAAAATGATGCACGATGGTGCAAAGGCATGGTTAGCGTAACAAAAATGATGTTAACCATTGGGACTTGCCATAAAGAAAAATTATGCTAGACCATTTTGCAGCTCGTATGTATGACACAAAACGGGTTTGCGCCATTTTTTCCTGCATTAACGTAAAAAAAACACAAGCAAGAAAAATAGAAATTGAAAGACAAGATGGAGATTGCAGGCCAGGAGAAACCCCAAGGAGACCCCATTCACCCAAGCACTAGCCAGGATGTTCAGAAAAGTCCCAGGAGAAAGAGAAGAGGAAGTGCAAGTGTCGCTTTAGTGAGGAGGAGCATGACATCCTGGTCAGAAAGGTGATGGAGCACAAACACCAGCTCTTTGTCACCTCCAAATTACCAATCAGTAGGAGAGATGCAATATGGCAGGCAATAGTATGCAAAGTCAACAGCATGGCAGAGGTGAAGAGGATTGTCATTGATTGCAAGTGCAGGACTAAGGATAAACTGGCCAGGAACCAGAAGGCAGCACTGCAGCCTGGAGGTGGAAGTCCTGCACCACAGGAAGACCTGGATCAGCTGGAGAAGATGGTGACAGCGGTCATCCCAGAGGAGCTGGTCACTGGAATCGCAGGACAAGGCAGACTACCAAGAAATACCACAAATGCAGGGTAAGTTGCAGGGGGGAATATTTGGAATTCCACAAATGGCAGAAGGGGGAAACACATAGGACGCACTCAATGCATGCTAAAAGGTTGCATTGGGACACATAGGCCCTGTATCAAGATGCGCCATCCCCACCCAAGCCACATATGAACTGACGCTTTGGTTGTGCAAGCACTCCAACATATACACAACCTGGGCATATGCCACTCATTGTGGCTATACTCCACCATGTACATATGCAGCACCTTGCTTGGAAGAGACGTGCAAATAGTATGGTTGTGGCAGTGCCACGCCAACACCCTTGTATATTATCAAAGCCCCTGTACCTACACACCTTAGACATCAGAGACTAGGACTGAAGTCAATACCACCCCAGGGTTGGTATCAGAGTGATATAACTTGCCAAAATGCTTCCCTTCCTCCTTGTCTCATTGTCCTTCTCATGTGTGCTACATCGTCCAGCACCAGTGCTTAATTTGTAAATAAAAAGGTGCCGGTGCTAAAAGCTCTCCTTTTAAACACACGGCTGCTGCAATTAAAAGTGCGAGAACATAATACTGAGGCAGAGTAATCCTGAAGCCGCCTCGGGCCTCTTCAATCCATTAACAGCCACTCCCCGCCCCTTCAGCTCACTCCTGCAGCTTCCTGCTTTGCTCCTTTGTGACGCTTCTTCTTTTTTCTCTTCCTCCGTCTTTCCCACATGTCTTTTGCTCACAGTAAATGCTTGAGACACAAAACTAAGCAGCGGACCTCAGAAATAAGTGCCGGTGCTCAGCACCGGAAACATCGAGCACAAATTAAGCACTGTCCAGCACACATTGAAATGCCACCTTAGCCAAAAAATAGCTTGTACATGTCCAGTAAGGGACACCTCCCTGCACATAAACAAATTATCCCCTCAAGGCAGGCACCCCTTCATTATGCTGCAACAATGCCTGTGTTGGGTCAAGAAGAACAAATCTGTGCAGGGGGAATTTCAGGGGTGTACCGTATTCTAGTAAACATGGCACATCCCTGCGTTTTCAAACTGGCGCTGTGTTGTGAAACACATATTGCTGCTGCACTGAGCTGTGCTACTTGAGAAAAAATCTGCCCTAAAGTGTGCAACCTATGGAACACAACCCCCACACAGAGTGAACCCACAACGACTCACACACAACTCTATGTGCCATATGGGAATTGCCACAAAATAAAACACATACAACACATGAAGCATGTCTGTGAACATCATGTGTGAAGCTGTGCAAGTAGCTGCAATCCCACTATCTGACAAGTTAGAGTGTCATGTGTGAAAGGTTGCTCTACTATTTAATGGCCATTCAACATGCAAGATAACTGGCACAAGTGGCATCAGTGTTGCACTACCGGCACAATGTCAGTAGCGGGTAATGCCCTGTACCATCATACAAATAATAGCCCATCTGGAACCAAGTTGCACATTCCCCTAGTGCCACATCTACAAAGTCACAAAATGCACACAATGATCCACATTCAACATCCTTACACCAACACATGCCTGTTGCTGATATCTTGTGTGCAAGGAAATGTTACAAAGTTTGGGAGGGACAATCTACTGGGGCAGACAATCCATAATGGTTGCACTGTCACCTCCAATTAGCACATCTGTGGGGCCTGCTACAGGCAACTTAGAATGTAACAAAAGCATTGTATGCAATGGACCTACCTGTGCTATGCTGCACTAGTCCCATTATTCATGGCACAAATGCATCCTTGCATCAAAAGAGTGACAGCACACATTATACTACTGTGGCAATATCCACCATGGTGAACAGGAAGGCTAATTACATGCCACCATTGTGTCAATGGCAGGGAGAAGGAGCCTGCAAGGAAGTATGTGGTGTGGGATCAAAGCACAAAGGCCCAGATGTAATAGGAAATGATAGTGTTACACACTACCCCAAGTGTTGCAGCGTTGCGCACCATCATTTTCAAAATTCACTGATGGCCAGTAATCACTAGAATATGGGTCATTCCTGTGTCACTCCTTGTGCTGGGGCTAAATTAGCTGACGTGAGCCAATGCAGCAAGCCTTGCACCATAGTGCAGGGATGGCTGCGTTGAGGGGGAGATTGTTTTTTAATTAGGAAGGAACACCTTTCTGCACACAAACATTCTTAAACAGCCATAAGTTTTGTACATGTGTGTTGCTAAATGCAGCACATATGGAACAAGTTGAAAATGAGGAAAAAATATGCCCTTTTACAACATTGCACCATGCCAATGCCACCCCTGGGGTGGTGTGATATGTTGGCAAGGACTCTGGTTTACAAAACCTTGTCAATCTGAGGCACTGTCAAAAAGCAATGAGTGTTGCTGTGGCATGCCCACACGAACACATATTGCACGCCCCTACCACACAATGTGCTGCATGTGAAGGGGCCCTCTTACAAGACGGCCGTAAGCCACAATAAGTCACTTAGTGCCACATTGTAACACCGTCACAGGGCATTGCGCCACCCGAGCGTCACAAAAAGTGATTCTCAGGTGGCATAAAGGGCACCTAATTATGCCCCAAAATACCTTGTGAGCTTGAGCCATGTGTGATGCACAATACTGCACATAATATATAACTCGAACCTTGGGTCAGTAACATGTCACTGAGCCACCAGTAGCAAATAAATGATGTGCCATGTCAACAGCCAAAACAATCTAAGATTGACTTTACACTTTCTCATTGCAGAGGATGATGGCTTACCTCCTGCTGACCTGCCTGTCCTGGATTTTACAGATGACATGGATAACCAATTGCCGACCATCAATGTGGAGACTCTCGAGGATGTCCGAGGATCCCTCTAGACACCACCTCTAGTCTCAGGGAGGAAACACAGCGTTGCAGGGTCTCCACATGAACCACCCAGCTACCAATACACCTCCAGCCAGTAGTGACACAGCCCTGGACTCCGAGGACCCAGTGAACACCTTTCAGAGGATAGTGGTAGGACTCTAGTGGGAGCTGGCCAGGCAGGTGAGGGTGGGGATGGGGACCATGGCAGGCAGCCTAGAGGCAGTGCAGACGTGCCTCAGTCCAATTAAGGACAACTGAGCTGCCATCAAAGGCACCCACTCCCTACTATGTGGCAGCAGCATGATAGACAACAGGCTGGGGGCTATGCAGAATAACCTGGAGTCCAAACAGCTGGAAGTGGCCTCCCTCAGGGAAAACATGGCTGCCTACCACTGTGATGTTGCTGCGGTGTTGAAAAATAAGCAGTTCCTCCTTGCTGCAGTGATGCCTTATCTGTTCCAACAAATGGCAGCTGCCAGGATCTTTGACTCCACATCCCTATCCCCTGAGGTGTGTGTGGCCCCCTCAACCTCAACAACAGCATCACCCATGGCACAGGAGACACCACAGACATCAAAGGATGAAGATGTGGAAGGAATAGTGTTCCCAAGTAAAACCACCCGGTAGTACCAGTCTATGCCACATGGGCAGTGTCTCCTTAGTTCTGGGTGTAAGATCATGCCAGTGTTGTGCCAGCAGGAAATGTGCTCTCTTCACTCAACCACTGTTGACTTGTCTACTATGTACTGTCATTGTCTCTATTCTTACCTATTGGCAATTTGAAACCTCCTCACTAATGCATACTTCTCATAACCATGTCTCATGATATGTCCTTCACCCCTGGATTCGGATTGTGCTACAAATGGCTAAGGTTCACTCATAGGGTCTGTGAACTAGACATTGCATAGCTATTGAAAATACACTTGCACATAAATAAAATAAAACGTAAATAAAACACCTTGTTTACATGTAACATTTTTACGTTTACTGTGATCCATCTACTCAGCTAAATGATTGCATTGTGTGCATCCATGTCAGTGAGTACAAAACTTCATTACATAAGTGCATTACTGTCAGACACAAAGCAACACACTAGGATCCTAACATGAGAAAGGTGAATGATAGTGTTGATGGCTGCAACCAACTTACTGAGTATTCTATACAAATATTGTACATATATCCTTGGAAGTTGACATACAGCATCTATGGCTCAGAACCAAGTCAATGGTAATTTACCAAGATGGGAGTACCAGTACGACTAATTTCTGTGGTACAGAAGAGGCTGACCTTATCAGTGATGGGCACCTCTCAGTGTTGTTGGATACAGTTCAAAATGTGTCTGTTGTCCAATGTGCCACACTTGCCAACAATGAAACTGAAGACCCCACCAATGACAGTTGAAGTTCCATACTTACCTGTCCAGGATAAAGTATACATAGACAATGTGAATGGCTGGAACAGTGGATGGCAAATGTATGGACTAGTTGATGTTATTTAGCAGCCAATCTGATAGCTCCTTGGTCAAAGTGTGTGCACATGGTAATCAATGGAAATCTAGACAGTAAGCATACCATAGGCCATTCTTCCAACTTGGCCAGTGCACACATGAGAACCCCCAGACACTCAATCAACATGGCACATTTTTTTTTTTTAAACTACATACCTAAAACTATTCTAAAAACTACCCTACACTAAACTAACTTAAACTCACTTAACTTACCTTACAACTACACCTATCTAACCAATTCTAAACTAATCTTACACATGTAATGCCACACTCCAGACATTTCCCCCACACCCCTTAAGATACAAGATACAAGTAGGACAACATAAACTATGTCTAACATGTATTATCTTAACCCATGGCCTAAACAATTATATATTTTTGGGGTATTTTTATTTTGTAATTTTATTTTATATTTTTTTACACGTATACCCCAACATAACCCCTCCAACACGCCCCCCCAAAGAAAACAGGACTAAAACCCACCCCCCAGCTATACTTAATCTAACCTATGCCTAACCTACACTACTTCACTAACCTAACACTAAGCATCTAAAACCCAATCTAAAACTATTAACAACAATGAAAGAGAGAGGGAAGGAAATGTGTAGTTGTGCCTGTGCTACATCCCAATCTTTTCAACTTTCTTTTTCTTCAATAATTTCCTATTTTTTGCACTTTCTTGCTCCAACCTGTCCATTTTGTCTATCACGGTGACCATGTCCTGTCTCATGTCACTTTCAAAGTTTGAGCACCATGCTTCAGCAGGAGGATGGACGGGTGCCTTGCTTGTGACAGGTGCAGCATATGTGGATGGGGTCTGAGCAGCAGAGGCCCCCTGGGCCCCTGATGTTTTCTCCAATGTCACCTTCTTTTTTTGTGCATGCTGCGGAGATCCCCCATGTGGGAAGGCATGCCATGCCCCTGTGCTCTTTTCCTTCCTGTACCTCCTTGCCATCCGCTGGTACCCAGCATCGACATCCATAATGTGGCGGTACCTGTCTGCCCTTTTGTGGAAAGCATGACGTTCCTCAGGTGTCATATTGGCAGCTGAAAAATTAGGGGAATCAAGTTTTAACTAAACCATTGGGTGGAGGTAGAATAGACATGTAATGTACACTGTATCCACAGATGACACATGCAGTCCACTACCCATTCCTCAACAAAGATTTACTCCTATCTATGACTATATGCTACCAGCCATCTACGGTATAATGTACATGTCACTGGGATAATGGCTATCCATAGTTGACCATCTGGCCCCAGAGGTGAGGGGACAAGTGCGCCCTTGCTCAACAAATTTGTTAACAAACTTGTGAGGATCACGTGGCCCAACAAGTCTAGATTTCTGTGTCCTTGTCAATATGGGGGGCTTTGTGTGCAATCCGCCACTTTGACACCCCTAGTAATACATCAAGGCTTGCCTAGATGTCATGGATGCAAGGTGGCAGTCATCTGATAGGTGGGCTGGAAACTTCCCACCAGCTACTCTAAAATTTGGTAAAGCTTCATTGGTGTGTCCTGGTTTAAGACCTGGTCTGAGCATACGTTACAAGGGGCACACAATTGCTCATGATGTGCCCAAATGTACAAATAATGCTATGTCCCCATAAAGTTTTGTCAAAGCATGACCAGCACAATAAAGCTGTCTACGGATTAAGTAACTAATGCCCCCCACCCTGTACTATGTTTTGCTAAATGAGTAAAGCAGCACACACATGGTGGATGTTTGGGTGCCCTTACGGCCACAGTAAGTTTGGCACTGCACTGGGTGCTGCTACAGTATTCTTATTCATTGAACATCATGTGCACATGCAGGTCAGACATCAGCAAAGTACCAGGTGCGCACTCAGCATTCACATCATATTCACATGTGATGTGACCAAGATCACTCACAAATATGATGGCAGGACCATGTTGGTAATTCTGCCGAGATCTAGCTAGCGACAATCCATAGACATTTCCCACAACCATCTGGAGCTGAGGTGTCTACTAGTTGTGTACTCTACTGACTGTTGTCCAGCACAATATGGGTCTTTGCACGACTGCAGCCTAAATTTATATCTGAAGGTTACTGAGGCACCTGTGGTGCAAGTGTCTCCAACATAAGCCCCCTAGAGACCTCTATAAATTTTATTAATCTATACCATTTTGTGTAAGCTATATGTGGCACACAGTACTGTCAAAAGTACTGTGACAAAGTTGTTGTCAACAGGCATGCTAATTACATAAACAGCTGCTTTGAGACCTATCATGATTGACAACTATGTATATGTGGCTATGCATTACACCCACAATTCCATACCAGCACATGTTGCCACTTGTGCAACAATCAAGCCATTCTCAATGATCAATATTGCAACAGACATGTCACCATCCTAACTCCAATGATATCATAGCATTGGGCACACAAAACTCTTATTCATTGCATTATACACCTCAGAATGACTCACATTAAACCGTGGATTGCCACTCATGATGCACAAGGTGACACTTACTGGCAGCATTGGGGTCTTCAAATCTGGCAACGTCTCTAACGCTTTAAGGTGGAGGTCCACCTGCAATACAGGAAAGGGAAACATAGCTTTGTGATATTTGGACATTTCTGTGCATGGACGACAGTGTTTAAAATCAACTTGTTAGGCTGAGTGAGCAAGTCAACCTAGTGGTAGATCAGCCCAACTGTCAAACATCAATGATCAGTCAATCACACATGGTCTCAGATAATGGAGACCCTGGCACCTACATACCATCACTTTCCCAGACACTCCTGTGGTGCTTTTCGCTGCACCATCTGTACATGGAATTATCATGCAGGCATTTTGTAGCTTTATACCTCCATGACCATATGGGATTGCATGACACTGTATTCTGCAACTGAGGGACATGCAATGGTTGTTGCAGTCGCCATCCCATTGAGACACCCATAGCTTTTGAGTCTGACCCAGATATTTGAAGACATCTATCTCATTGTCACCGCTGACGAACAATTGCCCAGGAGTTGTGTGAGTATTCCAAAGTGTGAGGAATGATTTGCTACATCCTTGTTTGTAGTTACTAATATGTGTGTGCCATTACAAGGCGCACACACTTGTGCAATAATGCCATGGGAGTTTAGTTATGTTAATTTAGTTGTACCTACCTGCATATTAACTGAATTAAATTACGGATGTCTAGCCTATACTGTGTGGCAAGCCATTGTTGGTATGGTATTCCATTATTTGTCCAGGAAGGGATAAGAACATGTGAATAGACATATGCCTCAACATAGACACACTTGCTCTGTGGTCCAAGGATGCATGTTTTGGTGCAAGCTTCTGAGTAATGTGCCAGTGATGGTGCAGATGCAGGGCAGTCCCATACTGTCAGTAAGATGCTTCAGGCTTGTGGTACTAAATCAGCACATGTGTGTGGGGTAATAGACAAAGTTTGGGGTGTATGTGATACACAATGTACAGGAAGGGGAAAGTGCTAGTAGTCTGGACCCAGTGTATAGTCAAGATCCCTTAGAAGGCTGTGGCCAATGACACAAGGGGACAGATTGTAAGAAAGTGGTGCTGCACCAAGTGCATCACTACAGTCCTTGTGGCCCTTAGTGTACCCCTTTCCCCCACCATGTGGGCGCCTAATGAGAAATAAGGCACAGCATGGAATGTGCATGTTTAGCTATACTGTGTCCACATACATGTTAGCACGTGTACTATGAGTGTAAAGATGTGTTTGAACACTTTTTGTGGGTGTGCCACTTTGTTAACTCTGGTATACAAATCTACACATACCAATAATGCAATAGATATGATGGCGTATGTCCAATACAGGGTAAGGCATGTGACAGCCTTGACAATTTGTACTCAGAGGATGCAGTGGACTACAGCTGGGTTGAAATCATGTCACCCCTAGCCATTTGCGTGTGCATATGTGTGCACTCTGTGGTGTGTTGTTGGTTTAGCCTTCTTGATGCTCTGCCACACGTGTGACATATAGTTCCTGTTAGACCTGACAGCCTTAGGGTGGTCATCCCCCAACTTTTTGCCTGCCTCCTTCCACTTTTCTGACACTGTTTTTGCTGGTTTTAGGACTCAGCGCACTTTTCCACTGCTAACCAGTGCTAAAGTGAGTATGCTCTCTCCCATAAACATGGTAACCTTGGTTCATCCCCAACTGACATATTTGATTTACTTATAAGTCCCTAGTAAAGTGCACTACATGTGCCCAGGGCCTGTAAATTAAATTCTACTTGTGGGCCTCCAGTACTGATTGTGCCACCCACATAAGTAGCCCCTTAACCATGTCTCAGGTCTGCCATTACAATGGCTTTGTGTGCGGTTTCACTGCCACTTTGACTTGGAATTTTAAAGTACTTGCCACGCCTTAAACTCCCCTTTTTCTACATATAAGTCACCCCTAAGGTAGGCCCTAGGTAGCCCATAGCGCAGGGTGCTATGTAGATAAAAGTCAGGACCTGTACATATGCGTTTTATATGTCCTGGTAGTGGAAAGCTCCTAAATTCGTTTTCCACTACTGTGAAGCCTCCTCCTTTCACAGACTAGCATTAGGACTGCCCTCATATATTTTCTGTGTGATAGATTCTGACCTGAAAGGGGTAACCGGGTCATATTTAGTATGGTCAAAATGGTCCTGCTTATTGGTGAAGTTGGATTTTATGTTACTATTTTAGAAATGCCACTTTTAGAAAGTGAGCATTTCTCTGCACTCAAAAACTATCTGTGCCTTACAGCATGTCTCCAATCAATGTCTGCGAGGGCCTGACACTTATGTTTCAAAGGCTAGTGGCCTGCCTCACGCAATGCACTGCCAAACCCCCTACTGGGACCCTGGCAGACAGGGCTTCACTGAAAGGGCAACTTGTGCACTTCAAAACCACTCTTTGAAGTATCCACCACTTCAAAGGCATTTTTGGGTATATAAACTGGGTCCTTGACCCCACCAACTCAGACACTACTGGACCTGAACTCTGTCAGAAGACCTGCCAGGCCGCCCAAAGGACTCTCTGGACTGCTTTGCTGAGAAGGACTGCTGCCTGGCTGTTGCACCGCAGCCTTGCTGGTCTCTGACTGTGCTGGAAGGACTCTGCCTTGCCCCAAAGTGCTCTCCCAGGGCTTGGATTGAGCTTGCCTCCTGTTCTGAAGTTTCAGGGACAGCAAAGACTTCAACTACTAGCTTTTTGCTAGTACCCGACTCCATCGACTCCGGAATTACTTTAGCGACGCCATAACGGACTGACACCGCACTGACTCCAGCGATGCCTCTTTCTGACTCCATGCGATGTGTTTGTTCTTCGTTTTCAAAAGCTACTTTAGCTGGGGTCCCGTGTGACTCTGTGACCTGCACCGGTGGTGTTGGATTGTTGGGTACGCCTCCGCCAATGACACCATGATAGTCCCAGTTGGAGCTATTGTGTTTTCTAAGCGCTTTAGTTGGAGTTAATCTTTAAAAATTCATATCTTTGCTTGTGTATATTGGAATTTCATCAGTATTTTATTCAGATAAATATTCTTCGATTTTTCTAAATCTGTGTGGTGTCATTGTGTGGTGTTTTCACTGTGTTACTGTATGATTTATTGCACAAACATGTTACTCATTGCCTTCTAAGTTAAGCCTGACTGCTCAGTGCCAAGGTACCAAAGGGTGGGCACAGGATAATTTGGATTGTATGTGGCTTACCCTGACAAGGATTGTGGTCCCTACTTGGACAAGGGTGTATACCTCTGCCACCTAGAGACCCCATTTCTAACAGTTCCCCATGCATCTTAGTTGCAGGAGATGGTAGAAACACATGTCAGTGAAGGTTGCAATATGCACTGTCTGTAAAGATATATGTAGTGTAATTTCAGTAATATATGACCACAGTGGTGTGTTCATGGGATATGAAACCTCACATATCTATCTTCCTGCATAGACACATGTTGGACTTTGACAAATGCCTGTGTAGTCATATCAGTGCCATCTATGTTTCGTATGTCAAAACACATGTGAAGGTAAATTATTTCTGTCAATGACCTCGAGATACATATGCAATTAAATTTGTGGTAAGTTGCCCTTTGTTCAGACTCCAATAGACATTACCATGCCTGAGCCATTTAAGTGGTAAATATGTGCTGAGATATCTTGTATATGTGTGCATGCCACAAACTAGGCACACACATTCGTCCACATCATGTTTGTTATGACTGTCACATACAATGGCATACCACTGTGTAGCAGTGTTGCTGTCTGGCAAAGATGGCAGGCTACTCTTCATCATTACTGTGGGAGTTTTTATGCCAACACAAACCCATGGTTGCATGTGAAGGTGCAGGTTTACAGAGCTCCAGATTATTCAGTCCCCTGACAATGTCAAAAGTTCATGTAGCCTGAGCAGAGGTGTTAGCGTGGTTTGAGTGGGGATCTAGTCTCTTCATGATTGCTAATCAGCAGAGCAATGCACAGTCCCCTGCAGACAGACACATGCACAATTGTGATCAATCGGACTGGGAAATAAATTCTCCTCTGGGGTACTTGATGTCAGCCTTCCCCTATCATGTAATTAGGACTGGCTACTTGCACGTATTGGACATGTCTCATCAATTGATGTCCTTAGTAATTTCCATAGGCAGCTTGGTTAGGGGTTGTATCTCTGTTGTGACTTCTGTTTTGGGAACGTGCTAGGGGACAGATGGTATTATCTGTCACTGCCTCCTGTCATGTTCACATGTGATGGCAAACTACCAGGTTATATTAGCGACAAATATGACTGGGTTATGTACTGACCTAGACACCCTCTCTGTATATATGTCCGTTGATCACATGTAGACATTGATGTGTTGCACAGTCTGTACTAGTCTGTATGTGTTCCTTCTCCACGTTTTACCACATTACTTGTAAAGAATATTTTGTGCCCTACACTTCTGCCATTATTTAGGCTGCTAACACTTTGTACAGATCTTCTACAGCAACATTTCCTGGCCATACATGGACTGGACGCAAAGTGTGACTTGTGTAAATTGTAGCTGAACACATCTTCTACTACTGGCTGCATGATAGTTACCGTCCCATTGACGGTTTTTGCGAGATTTCATGTGTGCCACATACACATGACATTACACCTGCCACATCCTCCGGCGACTCCTCTGACCTCCTGGTCAGCGTCTTTTACCCTCCCCGTGCAGCTCCTCCTGCTGCTGCCCTTGCTTTGGACGAACTGATAGCCTCCTGACTCTCAGTTTGAGGCCCTCCTCCACCTGCAGGTTCCTGCCTGCGCCTTATCCCTGGTGGCCTAGAGGCCATCTGCAAGTATCTTCTGTCTCTCTTTACTCCTGCCTTTTACTTCTGCCTTTACTTCTATTTTCTTGCTTCTGTTTCTTTTCTGTCTGCTTTTCATTTTTCTACCTCTGTGTTTTCCCCTCTCCACTGCTGTCCCCGTGGCCCCACCCCGCTCCCCCGCGAAACCTTTTCCCACCCCAGCTACCCAGCTGACCAGACCCCCTGCCTCCCTCCCCTTGTTAATGGCAACCGTGCTGCTGGTGCGCCAAAGGCAAGCCCATCTGCACCCTTCTGTGCCTGGACTGCGCCCAGCACCACGGACTGTGGTTCTCACCCCATCTGCCGGTTCGACGCCAGCACTCTACATGCCCTCAAACCAGGAAGATCATCAGCCTGCCACCAAACTGACCCCAGGAACACCCATTGACCTTTTTCTTGCCGTGCTTGCTCCAGCACCCTCCAAGGACCACCCCATGATCCCGTACCACACACAGACAGCCACCTCAAGTGCATACTGCTCAACACACGCTTCCTCATCAAGCACGTGGTAGAAGTCTGGGACCTCCTCGACTCAACAGCTCCGGACGTTGCCTTCTTTACAGAGAGTTTGATCACCCCCATCCGTTGCCCCAGACGTCGCCGTGGCCATCCCGGACAACTTCAAAATCATCCACAAGGACAGAGCCAACTGGCCTGGAAGAGGCATTGCCATAATCTACAAAAACAACCTCTGCCTGACTACCACTATCGAGTCGCAGTCTCAGTCAACGCACGAGCACCTACATTTCCAGATCCAGACCAACCCAAACACCTCCCTACATGGCACCCTCATCTACAGGCCACCTGGACCCCGACCCCAGTTCTGCGAAGACATCGCCAACCTCATCGCCCCCCAAGCACTCACCTCCTCCAACTACATCCAACTTGGTGACCTCCCTTTCCACCTTGATACCCTTGATGACCCCAACACCTCAAACCTCCTGGACAACCTCACAACTCTCAGCCTCAAACAACTCATCAACATCCCCACCCACAGAGTGGGACACATTCTTCAACGGATTCTCTCAGCAGGGGACAACATCAGCATCTCCGACACCTCCGAACACTTTTGGACCAACAACAAATGCATCCACTTTACCTACACAAAGAACACTGCATGCCACCACACCCCCATCCCCTCGGCAGATGCTAGGACAAAGTTACAGAAGCACAGCTCACCAACACTCTCAACCACTCCCTCCCACCAGATGCAGCGGATGCTAATAAAGCAACAAGCAACCTACACTGCTAGCTTTCAAACTGCACCGACAACGTAGCCCCCCTAAGGAAATCAGCAGGGAACCGACAGAGCAAAACACCCAAGTGGTTTACGCCAGACCTACAGGAATCCAAGCACGCCTGCAGACAATTGGAACATAAATGGAGGATCAGCAAATCTACTCAAGACCGCACAGCCTACAAAAATGCAGTCACCACGCACCACCAGAACATCAGAGCCGCCTAAAAAGCTGCCTTTCAAGCTTGCCTCAATGCCAGTACTCACAACAGCAAAGAGCTCCTCGCCATCGTGAAAGAGTTCACGAACTCTGGGGCAGACACCTCATCCATCCCTCCGTCCCTCCCTCCCAAGACCTCTACAATGACCTCGCCACCTTCTTTCACCGTAAGATCCAGGACTTCTACGAAGGCTTCAGGAACTAAAGCCCACTAGCACTGCCACAGTCCTAGCTCCTCACCAGTTATTGAACTCCTGGACCCCATCCCTATAGAGGACACCCAAAGACTGATGAACTCCATCCAGTCAAGAGCACCCTCGTGTCCATGCCCTCATCACATCCTCAACCTGGCCAGTGCCACCATTGCACCGGAGCTCTGCTGATCCATCAACCTCTCCTTCAAGACTGCCACATTCCCCTCAGACTGGAAACACGCCGAAATCAGCCCGCTACTCAAGAAACCCACTGCCAACCTAGGGAGCTGAAGAACTACAAACCCATCTCTTTGCTCCCTTTCCCACCCAAGGTAACGGAGAAAGCCATCAGCCAGAAACTCTCCAAATTCCTCGAGACACACTGCATCCTAAACTCATCCCAGTCCGGAATCAGAAGCAACCACAGCACTGAAACCACACTCTTAGCAGCCACTGATGACATACGCTTCATGTTGACCGCAAAGGCACTGCCGCACTCATCCTCCTCTACCTCTCCGCTGCATTTGGCTCCGTCTCCCACTCCATCCTCAGTGACAGACTGCATGACGCTGGCACCCAAGACAAAGCTCTGAACTGGATCAGGTCCTTCCTCACCGGAGGAACACAGAGGGTCAGACTACCATCGTTCACGTCAGAACCTAAAGACACATGCTGCGGAGTGCCCCAAGGATCCTCACTCAGCCCAACGCTTTTCATTGTCTACATGGCCCCGCTCGCTAAGATCACCAAACAACACAAGCTAAACATAGTCTCCTATGCCAACAACACCCAGCTGATCTTCTCCTTGTCAGAGGACTCTGCTCAAGCCAAGAGGAATTTCCACAATGGTATGAGAGCAGTCGCCACCAGGATGGAGGCCATCTGCCTCAGGCTCAGCTCAGACAAGACAGAGATGCTCGTGATCAACTCTACCCCTTCTGCCTGGAACGACTCCTGGTGGCCCACCGCTCTGGGTAACACCCTGCCCCCAGTGATCATGCGCGCAACTTGGGCATCATCCTGGGCTCCTCTCTATCGATGACCCGCCAAGTTAACTTCTTCTCTTCATCAGGCTTCCACACCTTCCGTCTCCTGCAGAAGATCTTCAAATGGATTCCCACCAACACAAGGAAGACAGGCACCCACACACTCATCACCAACAAACTGTACTAAGGCAATCCACTCTATGCCGGCAAGAAACTTCAATCAAGACTACAAAGAGTTCAGAATGCAGCAGCCAGACTCATCTTGTAAATCCCCTGACACAGCCAAATCTCCTCCCACACTGAGACCTACACTGGCTCCCAGTCAACAAGCACATCACTTACAAACTCCTGATCCACACCTTCAAGGCACTGCACAACATAGGACCGTCATACCTCAATTACCTCCTCACCTTCTCCATACCCAACAGACGTCTCCGTTCTTCTCAGCTCACCCTTGCAGCCGTCGCCAAGATCCAAAAACATACTACTGCAGGAGGAAACTCCTTCTCCTACCTAGCAGCCCGGACATGGAACACACTACCCCTCAAGCTCAGGCTCACTGAAGCAGTTCAGGAAGAACCTCAAGACCTGGCTATTCGACTAAGCAGCACGCCTGCATCCAGCGCCTTGAGACCCCATGGGTGATTAGCCACATTTTACCAATCCCTGATTATTGATTGATTAATTTGATTGAACGTGGGTATTCATTTACTCCTGCATGCCACAACCTATGTAACTCTAACCATGACTGTATGATGTTGATGTGTAAAATCATCTCAGTGCTGCTTTTTTCATTAGCCAAATGCAACATATATGTCCACTACTACTCTAATTCATTTTTTGAATGGGTCTCTGACATGTTTGGACATTGCTGAACATAGTTGCATATCCCACGCCTGATTGCCATGTTGGAGACCAAAACATATTTGGGATAATTTCCAACTGTTGGTACCTTGCTCCTGGTCTGGCATGTGCGTGACAAAGAGTGGTGTGTATTGCTATATGTATTGCTATGTGCTGTGTGATGTTGTTATTCAGAGCATACTAGGAAACCATGCTGAAAATTGTCAGCCATTGTTGGTACTCGCAAACTTTTTTCTACCTAGGACATACACCTGTACATCAGTCTTCACTTGTATATCTGGAATTGCTGTAGGCATGGTTCAAGACAGCAGAACTGTCTAGTGTATCTAATGTACATAGGAAGTGGAACACACTCTGCCTACATTCCACCCAGACAATATTTTGGTGGTGCATTGTCCCATTTTATTCTTAGATCCTGACAATGGGTCATATGTTTGTATAATGATTCAGCACCCATTGCTGCATCATTTGTCTGGCAACTGATAGTGCACTACCCAGCCAACGTGTGTGTGCCATTCATGAGGTACAGCCTACCATGTGTCAGCATTGTGCCCAATGGCAGTGTCAGGACATAATCCCATGGATACACAGTGCAGGTCTGCCTATTACATTGGTTACAAACCCTGTACAGCTACTGAAGGTCCTTTGTTACCAATGATGTCTTCCCCTTGTCACACATGCACAGTGCAGGCAAAACAGCAATCCCCCTGAGATGTGACACTGTCCAGTTCCTACATTACTTAAACACCATTTGATAAGAGCCCCCTTGCATACATGCTGGCAAGCATGGTGATGATGTGGGGAAAGGGCTAGGATTTAGCACATTGCTCACTTGATGGCACGTTATATGTTGTGGTACATGGATCTAGGCCTTCAAAAGTCACGTGACTTACGTCAGTTACGTGTCACTGATATGTGACATAGAGGCACTGGACCATCTTACATCACAAACTATGTTGCTACCATATTTGTAACTATTGTGTTTCTTTCCTGCACTCTGAGATTTGAGTTACATTCCAATGGTATATGTAGTGGAGAATGAGTAGACCAAGGAGATTCAGGTGTAAAGTATTTTATTGGTGCTATTTACAAAGTGATAATGAATCTACAGTCACTATGTGTAAAGGTTCTGTACAATTTGTAGTCTCCTGCAAACTCCTGCTGCAGTGCTATGTAGTTCCCCCTCCAAATGGGCTGCACCACTGTCATCATCCTTCACGTTGGGGACATCTACCTGATCATCCCAGGGAACATTTGTCCGAATACATTTATTATGCAGGATTGCACAGACCAGTATGATCTTACATTCCAGTTGTGGACCATACAACAGGCTTCCTCCGGTCAGGGTCAGGCACCTAAACCTTGACCTCAGAAGCCCAAATGTCCTCTCCACCAGATGGCGTGTTTTTCTGACCCTTCATTATATGCACACTCTTCCACCATTGTGGGATTGGCAAATGGAGTCATGGCCTATGGCTGTATGCTATAACCTTGATCGGTTGCAAAGGAATGAGAGAAGATGTGTTGGTGAAGCTTGATAGTGGTTTGACATATATCATGGCAGTTGTTAGTTTTAGGTGGAGTGATGACTCATAATTTCTTCTGGTATAGTGTATGTTCATGTTTTGTGAAATGGTTTAATAGGTCTGTGTTGATGGACATGACAATCTTGGTTGTGGCTCAGGGACCTGGGGATTGTCAAATGAAATCCAAGCTGATGGTTCAACCATTGCAAGTATGTGTTGTGTTGTCCATATTTGAGGCAGTGTCATATTGTTGGTGGAACTACCACCTCCTTGCACCACTGTGCTGTCATATGTACAGACGCCATGGTAGCCCTACAAAGCCAAACTCTGGCCTCCATGTTACCATGTGGCTCTACGCATGCAGTGCGACAATTAGTGACCCTTTGTGGCAGATGATGTCTGTGTCAGCCATCAAGTGTAATAGGGTGTGAATCACACAATTGGAGGATGATCAAAATTTGCTTCAGTGGATCCTCCACAGTACCTATACGTGATTTCTCACAGACTCTTTCAACACATGCACAGTGCAGGTGCTGGGAGGGGGCACACCATTCTTTTACATGGGTCCCTGTGTACGGTACATGAAGGGTCGGTATGTCCTCTATACCCCTACAGAGTCCTACTGTAGCATCCATGATCTTTACAATCTCTGCACCATGGTGGACTGTCTCTTTATACGGGACACACATGGTGGTGTTAGGGGGCGCTAAAGGTCACATGTGTGGTGATACTGGAGTAGGTGCTACACCATTTCTCATTATTCTGCCCCATTGTCTTTCATGGCAGGTAATGTTGTATTCCTATGTGTGGGACCCAATGCAGCAGACAGGTAAATGTGCACACTACAGGTATGTCGGGTATGTGTAGGTGATATGTAGCTGGTAATGGCACCACTTGGGTGGCATTTGATATTGGTGCTGCCAGAGGCTTGAACACCATGTTTAATGTGGGGCTGTGCCTATGTGTGACTTTCTTTACATTGACATGGCCTATGAAATTCACATAGCTGAGCTATTCATTTTTTGGTGTAATGTGTGTGGGATCTATATTTAGGGGTCAACCAGTGGACACTAGTAGTGGTTTGAGCTCAGCTTCTGTATGTAAAAGGGACATAGCTCCAGCTGTCCTCACGTGGTGTGCCAGTCAGATTGTGGATGCTTCATGTACATATGGGTGTATGTGTGTGTGATGTGCAATGATTGCGGTGTAGTGTGGCATGTGGCATATGTGTTGTTGCCTGTACATCTGTCTTCCCTTGCCCACGTGTGTTTAGTGTGGTGTATGTCTTGTTTGTCCTACAACGTTGGTGTGTTGTCTGTGTACTGACTGGTATGGTGGCTTAGCTACGTGTAGCCCATTGCCATATTGTATTCTGGAACCACTTGTTGATGGTGGAATGCCAGAATAAGTATGCATCATGTACACTGCCAGAGTATTTTGTAAGGATGTTAGTGAAGAGCCCACCGTGGTCCACAATGGCCTGCACATTCCTGGAATGGCTGTGCTTGCGGTACTTGTGGAAGGGTTTGGTTGCTGCAGGTGGTACCAGTTGAACAGGGGTGCAGTCCATTGCACTCAACACATGCGGGAACCCAGCTATTTGATAGAAACCTTGCTTGGTATCCTGCTGCAGTTGCTGGGTGTTTGGGAAGCAGATGTGGTGGGGTGTGCGACGCATGATTGCATCCAGGACCTTTGGAAGGAAGACTGAGAAGGATGGCTGGGAGATACCAGACACTTGTGTGCCCGTTGTCTGAGGTGGTTCTAACTCAGTAATGTCTTCTAACGGGGAATAATCTATTGATAAGGCATTGCCTTTTTCTTTAGAGGCCCTAGCCAATATGTTATTGAGAAATTAAAGTCAGAGAAAAACACGGAATAGCGTAACTGGTGAGGTCTTAAGGCTTGTGCAGATGTATAAGGACCAGCATAACTTGCGAGGTGTTAAGGCTCGTGCAGATGTATGGAAACGTAAATTTCCTGTGGTCTGAACAAATTTCAGTGGTATGTCTGAGCCCCATCAAACAATAGAACCATTCGTCAAAGGCTCTTTTAATGTCTAGGGGGTTCTTTGTCTGAAATATTATAATTCAGTTCACAAGGTGTAAACATATCAGAGTAGAATGCCACAGGGTGTACTTGATCTGTGACTTGATGCCTCTTGGATGGCACCTATGCCACTGCATGATATGAAGAGGTAGCTTCCAAAAGAGAGGATAGTTTCACACCTCGGTGACACAGAGCAGGGGCTTGCACGTATCACGTGCAACAGGGGCTTGCGCGTATCACGTCTTCAAATGAGAGAAAGATGCTTTGGCGTCTGGGGTCCACTTAACGGACATGCCTTTACATAACAGATGGGTCATAGGATGTACTATCTAGGAAAAGGACCTGTTTAGATGTTGCTGGTATGGATACTCTGTCACAATAGAGATTTAGTATCTATACCTCCAAGACGGTATTCCACCCACCAGAGTTATGTGCAGGCGGATGTTAGTTTTAACCATGGTGGAGACTACTTTGTCACTGCCATGATTAAACCCCTGCAACAGTCCTACGGATTAAGGGCCATCAGAGGCACACCTCTAGTTCTTCCCACCTAATTTAGAGCAGCATTAGAGGTCAGTTTTCACTGCCCATCACCACTCAGAAAATCCTGGCAGAAATGACCAGGGAAAACTTCTAAAATCTCCCCCTGCCAAAGGAAGATAACTTCCATGGTGAGGGCAGCATTTTCTTTTGTATTTTCTAAAAATGTCCTGCTTCGGGTTTTTGTTTTTGAAAATAAAAAAGAAAACACTTTGATGACCAGCTCTGTCATTTTGACGGAGTTATCCAGTATGGGATCTTTCATAGATTCACATGCTTGAATCATTTCCCATCATCGAAGTGGGAGTCCTGTGGTACCTTGATAAAGAAGTATGTGGGATTAGTGACTTGCGCAGTGCCTATATAGGCAGACTTTGTTTTCTGGTGTGGCAGGGATGACCTTAAAGAAGGCTGTTTTCAAGATCTGTTGTGCCTATCACCCGCAAATGCATCTGACAGAGCCATATCTCGTAAGGCCTTTGGTGCCTCGAGCATGACCATGACCGTGACTCAAGACCTGCATTGATTGTCGCGCCACAAACGGAAGAAGATCAAGAAGTCAAAGAGGTCTCTGACTTTGCCCCGTCTGTCAAAGTCATCCCAACGAGATAAGGGAGTGTCGCTGTTGGAGGTCTTGATCCACGGTAGTGACTCCACCTGAGCTGTCTCTGAGCTTCCCCGAGCTTCCTGGAGCCAGAGCAACCCCCACCCAACTTTGTGAATTTTAGTTATGCACCTTATATTTGGGTGGTCTGTCCCTGGTAGCATGCCTTTGGCCCACTGCCTCAGGAGCGGCCTATACAGGTTTTCTGCTGGCGGGTGCACCCACAGGTACTAGTCATGTCCCCTGGATGGAACTAGGATGGCACGGATTGAGCCAGCTCAACCTTTCCGAGTACTAGCTCCACTGCTGATGTCTCCGGCAGCCACCATTGGTGCAGTCCCTATACTCCTCCCTGACTCCAATCCAGAGCCGGATGGGCATCGTTCAAAGCCAGTTCTGGCACTGACTGGGGCACACCACCCAGGTCGGAGCCTGTGCCATATTCCGATGGGCTAGGGCTTGGGGATGACTGGGAATGGCCACAGGACCCTGATGAATACCAGCCCCTAGATGTCACAAAAGACTGTTGGTGTGAGAATCTGGTGGATACCAGTGGACTGGATACCTCTCCAGTTTTTGGCTTGGCTTCTCCTCCTACCATGGCTACAGAGGAAGGAGCCTCATTCGCTATGGTTGTGATGAGGGCAGATGAGGTCCTAGACCTTCAGCTATTGACTATGGATGTCAAGACAAATGTCTTGACTGAGGTACTTCAACGGGGAGCTACTGCATCTGAACCACTTCTCCTGTTTAGCAAAGCCCTCACGGAAGTCCTACTTAGGGCCTGTCCCAAGCCCTGCATAGGAGCTCCTATGAATAGGTCGATTGCCCACCACCATCACCCTACCCCTTGGGAGCCCAGTTTTCTCACAACACATCCCACCCCGGAGAGCTTGATGGTCCAAGCCTCCACTTCCAAAGCACATCCTAGAATATTTCCTACCACTCCCCCTGACAGGGAATCCATGAGACTGGATACTTTGGGAAGAAAATTTTCTCTTCTGCTAGCCTGGCACTGCAGTCGGTGAACATTGCATGCCTTTTGGGCCACTACTCCCACTCGCTCTGGGACTCAGTTGTGCTGGTGCTGTCTATGGTCACATAGGAGGCCCAAGCCATATTCTCCCAAGCTATTGTTGATGGGAGGGATACAACTAAGTTCGCCATACGCTGGGGGCTGGATACCACCGACTTGCTAGGCAAAGCGGTTTCATCTTTGGTGGCCTTACAGTGCAACAGGTGACTGAGAACAACGTGCTTTTCTGGGGATGTCCAGGACTTATTCATGGACATGCCCTTTGATGACTCTGGTCTTTTTGGAGGCAAGGCAGACTCAGCTCTGGAACACTTCAATGACAGCAGGGCCACAGCCAGGTCCTTGGGCATTTCCATGGACCCTTGCCAACCATTGTCCGCCTTCTGCTTCTTTCATGACCATGGAAGTGGCTTCCAACCACATCTCCAACTGCCTGGTCACCACAGCCAGCAGACGTCTCAATCCTTGCACAGCAGAGGACGCAGCACCCACAGGCCTCGTGGGTCAGCTAGCTAGAGGTCGGGCCAAACCACCCAATTCCACCCCTCCGGCAGATGCAGCCTCCAAGCTCCTTTAGTTTGCCCTTCGAACATTATGGTCACCCAGTGGGAGGCAGGATACGGCATCACCTGCCACTGGAGGTCGATAACATCCACCTCTGGGTTCTCCAATTTGCCCAATGGAGCTATTCACTCCCCTTTGTGACTACCTCTCCTCCCATTCCACCCACATACTATTGGGTGACGAATTACCACATCTCGTCACTCTGCCAGGAAGAGCAGGCTTTTCTTGGCCAAGGGAACCATAGGGAGGGTGCCGGCATCAGAAGAAGGTCATGGTTGTTATTCCTACTACTTTTTGGTGTCCAAAGAGGATGGAGGTCTTTATCCCACCCTAGATTTGCGCTCTCTCAATTTCTTCCTTAAAAAATTAGAGATAAAAAATGCTCATGCTCGCTGAAGTTCTGCCTGCCCTGGACTTGGGAGACTAGATGGTAGCTCTTGACTTGCAGGTCGCATACTTCCACATCTCTGTCCTGCCTGTCTACACTTTACCTGTGGTTTACGTTGAGCCACGAGCACTTTCAATTTGCCATGCTCCCTTTTAGCCTTACCAGTGCCCCTTGGGTGTTCACCAAGGTGATGGTGGCTGTTGCAGCTCATCTATGGAGATCAGGGGTGCCAGTCTTCCCCTATCTGGCTGTCTGGCTGTTGAACGCAGGCTCACCCCAGGTGGTCGTCTCCCACCTTCAGACTGCGGCCTACCCCCTGCACTTTCTGGGGTTCACTATATATGTGCTATTGTCACACCTGATACCTTCTCAGATGCTCCTTTTCATCTAAGCTGTTCTAGACACAGTTTCATTTCGGGCTTATCCTCCTGAGCGGAGAGTCCAGGATATTCACTCTATCATACTGATGTTTCAGCCTTTATCCTGGATTTTGGTGAGACTGACTGTAAGCCTTCCGCCTTCAGGATCTCCTGCATCTTGCTAGTGATGCATGTCCACTGGCTTATGAGCTCACAGAAGTGCCAGCTGAAGTTTCACTGGGGGTACACTATTAGGGGAATCTCTCTGACAAAGACCGGATCTCTGATGGCACTGCAAAAGATATGCAGTGGTGGCTAACAACCCACAATAGGGTCAGCTGCAGACCCGTCTCCCTTCCCCAACCAGATCTTACAGTAGTGACACTAGCATCACTCTTGGGCTGGGATGGCTATCTAGAAGAGTTGGAGATCAGAGGACTCTGGTTTCCAGTGGAATCTGGACCCCACATCAACCTGTTGGAGCTCCAGATGATCCTGTTGACATTTAAAGCCATTCTACCCTCCATCAAGGGACATCTAGTGAAGATGTTCTTGTAGAATACCACCGCCATGTGGTACTGTAACATATAGATTGGGGTGGGGTGGTAGATCCTCTGTCAAGCGTCTCTGCGTCTCTGGACATGGCTGTAACACCAGGGCATTGCCATGGTGGTTCAATACCTGCCGGGTTCTCCGAACGCCAGATCGCAGATTGCGAGTGGCATCTCCAACCGGAGGTGGTGCAAGTTCTCTTTCAGCAGTGGGGGGAGCTTTAATTAGATTTGCTCACCACCACCAAGAGCATGCAATGTCAGCAGTATTGCACGCTGGAGTTTCCAAGGCAGCTCTTGCTCTGAGATGCTTTTTGTCTTAAGTGAAGCTCCAGCCTCCTCTACGCCTTTCCGCCAATACCACTCCTGCCCAGAATTCTCAAAAAGATCAGAAACAATAGGGCCCAAGTCATCCTTGTGTCTCTGGACTGCACTCAAAGAGTCTGGTAGCATAAGCTGTTGACCACGTCCATCGGTCCTTCGACCAGACTGTCCCTTCGGGAGCATCTCCTGTCACAGCAGCAGAGGAGGGTTCTCACCTCACCTTCATGCTTGGAGATTGAGTGCTGACAGTTGACAGCTTTTTTACCTTCTGCTCGAAGTCTGTAATGTTATTTTGGCAGCTTGGTATCCCTCCGCCAAGACGTATACGCCAGCCGTTGGAGCAAGTTTGTGCATGGTGTACAGAAAAACAGGTTGACCCTTTATCTGCACCCCTTTCCCAAGTTCCTTTGTTTATCCTTACCCTGTCCCAGCAGGGCCCTGCATTGGGCACGATAAAGGGTTATTTTTCTGCTGTCTCAGCCGTTCTGCGGCTTCTAGATCAACCCTCCCTTTTCCAGCCCCCTAATGTAAATAGATTAAAGTTTTTCAATACGTTTCCTCCAGCTCTCTTCATTATGCCTCAATGGGCCCTCAATTTGCTTCTTGCTTTTCAAATGTGCCCTCCAGTTGAGCTGCTTCCTAACTGCCCTCTTATACTCCTTACCATCAAGTGTGCCCAGAGGGTCAGTGAACTGCAGGCATTATCTCAGCCTCCATACATTTCTTTTTACCGAGAAAAACTGGTCTATTGGACTCCAGCATCCTCCTTGAAGAAGATCATCACCTCATTTCCTGGAAGCCAGTCAATCACCTTGCCTACCTTTTATGTGCCACCTCATCCTTCTAAGAAAGAAGAGGGACTCCACCAGCTAGTTCCAAAAAGAGCATTGTCATTCTATCTTGACTGCACATGACCGTTCTGGATGGACGATCAACTCTTCGTAGGGGATGTTGGAGCTAAGAAAGGGAAGGCCTTGCAGAAATTAACCATCTCCTGATGGATTGTGGTTTGCATTAAGATCTGCGACACACTGGTCACGAAGCAACACCCAGAGGGCTTGCATGCTCATTCCACCAGAACACAGGCTGCAACTACTACGTAAGCACACAAAGTTCCGCTCCCCCACATCTGTCAGGCTGTAACATGGGCTTCACTGCACATGTTGAACAAACACTACTGCCTGGACAGTCAGACCCATTTCTCATTCCCGTTCAGTCTGCATGACCTTCTAGCCTAAATCAGGTTTGCAGACTCTTCTAGTGAGGTATTGCTTGAGTATCTATTCAAAGGTAAGGAATCTGTGGCTAGAAGTCTCTATCAGATGAACAAGTTACTTACCTTCGGTAACACCTTATCTGGTAGACACAATATCAAGCCACAGATTCCTTACTGACCCACCCATCCTCTCCACACTGCGAAAAAAGTTTTAGAAATAGGGCTGTTCCCTTTTCGGGGTCCTAGTTTCACAAACCAGTGGTCAGTGTTCTTCGTGGCTCCACGCTCCTGGCATGAAAATTTGTGAAAAGAAACTGACATTAGCACGCTGGGCTGGCGCTTACGTAGGAATGGTGCACGTTATTTCCGGTGTGGACAACGCCACGTGGAGTCAAACCATGCTACCTACCGGCATGCAGAAGTACTGATCACAAAAAATGTCTGGATCCAGTGTGACTCCTGGGGATGATTCTAAGGTAATAAATCTTCTGCTACGTCAAGTCTGTACTAGAAAAGGTGTTACGGAAGGTAAGTAACTTGTTCTTCTTTTCTTAAGTGGAGGTACTGGTTGGATACCACCTCCCTGCTTTGGACTGCTCGACTTCGCTACCCTGAGAATCAAGTGCTTAATGTGTGTCTTTGCTGATTAGATTTGGGTCCAATGCTAGGCGTAAGCACAAGGACATCAGTAGTAAACAACTCTAACTCACACAAACCACAAACTGATCCCAGTAAGCCCTAACTGCACCGGGACACATGAATCAGTTCATTCTCAAAGCATGGACAAACAATCAAGGAGAATTTTACCTTTGTGGTGATTCATATCCTCTTAGTTACCGGATGAAAAGGTGTGGTCAATATTCAGATCAAAGACCACATGTGTCACAAACAATCCAAAATACAGCCAGCAGCCGACACGTGTTTCGTCTCCTAGTTCATGCTGCTTACCGACGCCTTTGGCACAGCATTATCTTCCGGTTTCTGGCTTATCAGGGCCTGCCATTACCTCCATTTTCTGGATGTCATTGATCTTCTTGGAGACTGAAAATCAGGCACGCCTTTCATGGAACTCCTCTTTTCTATACCTACATTTACATCTCCGCATATCTTAAGCCTTGACAAAGTCTAGGAGACGAAACACGTGTCGGCTGCTGGCTGTATTTTGGATTGTTTGTGACACGTGGTCTTTGATATGAATAGTGACCACACCTTTTCATCCGTTAATAAATGTCCAGTTTCACTTGTTCTTTGGACTTCGACTCTGATTGATGGACCACTTGGATCAAACACACGGAACTTTCCTCGGTGTGCCTTGGCCTTTTGTTCATATAGTCTATGTAACCACTGACCGTTCTCCAGTCAGCAGTTTTTGGACACCTTGGGTGGTAGGTGCCCGGCCAGCTTGGCACCCATCATATTTCCATTGTTGGATATGCTTAAAGACTGCTGTATATGGACAGTGCTCAAAAGGTTGTGTTGATGTGCAAGCGCTGTGGCATCTTCCACCTTTTCCTCTTGTGCTTTACATATCCTCTTAGTTGTTGTGCTCCCTCACTCATCGCTCCCACCCATCTATCCCTGCTGGTTTATGTTAGTTCACATCATTAATGCTTAGTAAAGGAAAAACACTCTGAAAGCTGGCATTTATAAAGTGATAATCATAGCTTGTTTTCATATAGCACTTCATATCACACTTCTGTTTGTAAGCTCTGTTAACAACAGAGGCTACAATCACTCCAGTTTAACAGTACTCAGTTTACTGACCTCTGATGAATGGAAAGCTAATTTGGCTTGTGTGGATTCATGCTTCTGACCTGCAGCTCAGTAGATGTAAGCAGTGCCTTACACACTGAGACAGCTTGCCCTCTAGAAGGGAGGTGGTAGTTGCAGAGGGAGGCATCCTGTCTGCAGAGCAACACTTGGAAGCAGATTCCTTGTGGATCTTGGGCTGTTTTTCGAATGGCAACCACTGAAGGGTGCAGTCAGCATGACACAGAAAAGAGCAGCGGTCCACTAGTGTTTTTATGATGTAAGGAATGTCCAGCCATCCTTAGGAAGTGGACCGAAACATCTGGAAGGGAAAACATTGCCTAAATACAACTCTTGGCCCTGTCAATCAGTGCAGCGTGAGTAACTGAATGGATCTATGTTCTGGTGTATGTTCTATTTTACATTGGCCAAGCAAGAGATTAGCTATTCTGTCACAAACTGCAACTCCCTGAGTCACCAGGTAATTTTCTAATTGTTTAAATGTAGGATTCACTTTTTATATGTATACCCCTGAAAATATATTAGCTAAAATAACTTATGTGAGAAAATGGTGGCGCAGATAACTGATCTCTGTGTCTTTCTGGAATGTATATCTGCTTTGAGTATTATGTAGAGTTCTCTCTTAAAACCAAGTTGATAGCCCTCGATTTACCTTCTGACATGCAACATTTTTCCTGTTTTTTTCAGGACATCAGAGCAATGCTCGTTTTTGGCCACGGATTGCAATGGCTCTTACGCTCATCTATCTCATTACGATTGCAGTGATTATTTTTAATTGTAAGTTTTAGAGCTGACTACTTGCCTGTGGGACTCTGTGCCCTCTTCTGGGAATCTTACAGTGGATCTCTCCTCTTGAGTAGACTTTCTCTGTTTCCTTTTCTTTTTTCTTTGTTATCCTAGGCTCTGTGCTTTGTTCTCATATATTCTGTGCATACATACTATACTCTGACTTTCATCAGTCTTCTTTGGGGCCCTGATACCATTATGATGGAGAGTTTTGGGTCCTTTGCTATACTTGAAAATCCCTACATCATAAGCTCTGTCTTCTTGACTAATAACCTCTGATGTTGTCTACTCTCTTTGTTTCAATCGGAGAAAAACAGGCATTCTTTTCCTACCTCCTGTCCATCAGCTTCCTCGCCACTGCATCCACCCATCTTGTTCTCCTTCCCCAATCTCCTTTCACATGTGGGTATTCCCCCTAGAGGTGTGTTTCAAACCAGCATTCTCAATTTTCCTTTTCAAATCTTCCATCAGCTACTTCTAGGGATTCAGTGATTCTAAAATTTGTACGTTCTTCTAATGTAACAATTGTCTTGCTGCTAAATTTCCAATTTTGAACTTCCTCTCTTATCTGGATTGTTGTTCTTATCTTGTTTGTAACATTCCACACTAGTCTTTCAGTGTTTAGTAATCTAAATTACCTGAGTACTACCTTTTTCTAGGTCTTCCCTTTCGAAGTACACACACAGTATTCAGATGCATTTATAACCTTTGGCACTCTTGTTTCCCTCTAAGGATTGTTTGGCTTTGGTGGTCATTTTCCCTATTCTTCATTGTTCTTGCTTCAAATTATTCAGCTAGATTGCCACTAACCACATAACTCTTCCTTCCGCTTCTGTTCCATCTCCAACATTTCTTATTTCTTTATTCCTCTGTCTAATTTTATGTGCTATGTTTATGACCTTTCTGCATCACTTTGTGGAAAAGTCAATGTATACATATCAGAAATATGTTTCAGTGTGTCAAATCCAGGCGTGTAGCTGTTTCTCAGCAGTGCTGAATTGGTAAAGAAAAAAAATAAATAGAAAAGTAAATGAAGGGGCCTACATTTTTTCTGAGGAGCTTGTTGCCGGAACTGCTGAATGCCGGGGATGCTGAATACCACGGCTGGCTACGCTGGATTCCACTTCGTTCATCTTTCTTCTACCGCCCAAAACTTTGAGGCTGCATCTCTCACTTTTGTAGGATTTTTTTCATTCTTGCTTTCTCCTGTTGTCACTGTTTTCCAATATTTCTCTTTGTGTTTTTCCTCCCTTTTCTAACTTTCGCGCTCTTCCTCGTAGTCCAAGTATGAAAAATGTATCTCGGTCCCCAAACGTGACTGCCAATTCCTAACCTACCAACGGAGTTACCGGCACAGATTAAGCTCTGGTTCTTAGAAATGGGAGAATTGGGGCCACATCACACAGCCCCAGAAGGACTTCCATTGGCTCCCAATCCAGAAATGATGCTACTTCAGGCTCCTGACTTGTGCCTACAAACCCCACCATAACCAAGGACTCGCCTACCTGAACCACCGCCTTCACCTCCACCATCCATCCAGGAACCTATGCTCGACACACATCGTCCTTGCCAAGATAAAATGCATACGCCGCTGCCACGCCGGAGGAGGCTCCTTCTCCCACCTAGCTGCCAAAGCCTGGAACAGCCTCCCCCTCCGCACTGCTCCCTCGCTGACCCACTTCAGAAAGGGACTGAAAACCTGACTTTTCAAATAAACACCTGCCACAAGCATGTGGATACCCACTCGGCTGACAAGCTGTGCTATACAAATAACATCTGATTGATTGATTGATTGAAGGCGTGTAGTCAAGTCAAAGGGAAGGCCATGAACATCCATTTTTATGTAACTATTGGTATTCTCATTTTCATATTTTTGTCATATTGGGTGGGTCTTGTGGACTCTAGATAATTTACAACACTGATTCTTCAAATTTATGGTATGATTTAGAGTTCAGCAGACGGTTTGCAGTTGGGTTATAGACATGATGAATATCCAGTCAGCCATATTACCAAAGGCTAATCAGTTCTGTAAACCTAGTCAGGTTTCATGAAAGTGAAATAATCTATGGCCACTCACAAATGGTAACTGACCTTTAGCTAGAGAGAAAGCCTCCTTTTGGCAGTATAAACATGGGGGCACATTTGGACTTTGATGGCGTCTTGGCTAGGACTCTTGATTAGTGGCTGAAATGTAACACAGTTATCTTTCTCTGTCCATATATAGCACTCTCTGGTCCATCTGCTGTAATTTTAAGAAACTACAATGGTTGTTATCGTACCGACTGGACGCCGTCAATGAATAAATATTTCTGGAACAAAGAGGAAACAGATTGGGACACATCGTCGAGGTTGTGTCAAGAGAAAAATGGCACGTTGGCTGTACTCCATGATGAATCACAAGTGGTATGGAAATATTTATTAGTTTGTTGTATAGTTTCATTTTAAGTGACTAGCGCCTTAACCAGTGGGCCTTGCTGCTCATAGCCTGAGATTTGTGTTTTATGTATGTGCTGAATGTATATTTACTATACTCACACTGATAAATGTCAACTGTTTTTTTTTTTCATTGTCCATGATACCAGAGAAGTTATACTCACTATTCACTACTTATTTACATATCCCGGAGCCAAGGTGACTCTTATCAGGGAAAACAACTCTTTTTGTGCATGCACAAATTCACACGATTGATTTCTGCATGCACTTAATGGCCTGCGTTTAATCACATGTAACTGCTCAGGTGGTATATCTGCAGTTGACAGGTGGGCCAGGAGATGTGGCAGACACAGACCTCAAAGCATCCCTCAGTCAGTGATGGGTGCGGTGAGATGTTCTCCTGAAAAAACTCACATTTCCAGAGGTGGTCCTCTGCTGGTGCAGAGTTGTCACAGGAAAAGGTGCAAATATGTTAAAGGAACTGTTTTACCCTATAGTTTTAAAAGTGTGTATTTGGCAGCATTAGCAGCTTATTTACCAAACTGAGAACCAGACTTTGGCCCATATTTATGGATGGTTAGTGTTGTTTTAGCACCATTAATTTTGGTGCTAAAACAGCGCAAAACCTAACTCCATATTTATATTTTGATGCTAGACCCGTCAATTGTCAAAATATTGGAGTTAGCACCATGTTTAGGATGCGCAAAACCACCTTGCCTCAATGAGATGCAATGTAGATGTTCCCATCCTAAACACTACGCTAATCCACAAGCGCCATAGTTTTCTTCAGGTGCAGAAACCACGCGCAAGAAGGAGGCAGACCTAAATAATGGTGCTAAGCCCAATTAGCGCCATTATTTAAAGCCTGGGTTAGACCAGGCATTAGGGTGCAGGTAGGCCCATTTCCCTGGTGAAACACCATGGAATGGGCACTAAGATGCCCACCACAAGCCCCAGGAACACCACCACCCACACCACAGGGACACTACAGGAGGGGGACCGCCCCTGTAAGTTTAGGTAAGTATTATTTTATTTATTTTGTGAGTGCCATTGGGGCCCCTTACATGAGGCCCCCTGCCTGGGTATGATGGGATTGACCAGGAGACACTACACCCTTGTGGTGGGCATAACTCCTGTCTACACTTAGACAGGAGTCATTTTTTTGGCTGCTTGGGCATCAAAAAATGATGCTAGACTGGTTAGTGACATAGGTCCTCATTACGACCCTGGCGGTCGGTGATAAAGTGGCTATAATACCGCCAACAGGCTGGCGGTAAGTACTGCCAAATTATGACCATGGCTGTGATAGATCCCATGGACAGCCAATGTACCACACCGACCACCAGGGCAGAAACAACAGGCACCACAGCAGTAGCCGCCTACAGCCAGACAGAAGACAAAGTACCGCCCCCCATATTATGAGATGCCAATCTGCCACCTTTTCTGGGGCGTTACTAACGCCATCAAAATCCTGGTGGAAACAGAGCACAGAAGTGAAAGGACTCACCATTGGAGACGCAGGGAAGAACCACTCCACCATGGAACCAGAACTGCAAGTCTTCCCGATGATCTTCTATGTTATTCTCCACGACGAACAACAACGCCGGCGAAGACGACGACGGTGAGTACAGCCGCCTAGCACACAAGGGAGGGGACAGGAAAACGAGAGTGACACACACGCACAACACACACCCCACACACACGCTACGAACACAACCAGGAGCATTTAAAAAACAATTTAGCCCCGTAAATCGCCTGAATAAAGCAAGGGCAACAGGAATTGACTAAAGTGAATGTAATAAGATCAACATCAAAAGTAAAAAATCGATTTGGCTATGCAACAGATATGTACAAATGTACAAAAAAGGGACACTGCCCAGTCCTCAGTTCAAAGGGGCCACATGGCCACAGGGCAAAGTCAAAGGCCCCACTCGTTCCCTTCACCAGTACGGAGAGAACACTGTAGGGGCATCAGTTGGCAAATAGGCAGGCACCTCGGGGGGGTACCTCAGCTGGATGCGGAAACAAGACCACTGGTTCTGGAGGGGACAACATGCCCTGTGCTTGGCCTGGGGAGTGCAAGGCCACAGTCTCTCGAGTGGGTGTCTTCCCCACTGGTTCTGGAGGGGGCAACATGCCCTGTGCTTGGTCTTGTAGAGTGCAAGGCCACAGTCTCTCGAATGGGTGTCTTCCCCACTGGTTCTGGAGGGGGCAACATGTCCTGTGCTTGGTCCTGGGGAGTGCTAGCCCACAGTCTCTCGAATGGGTGTTTTCCCCACTGGTTCTGGAGGGGGCAACATGCCCTGTGCTTGGTCCTGGGGAGTGTCCGGCCACAGTCTCTCGAGTGGGTTTCTTCCCCACTGGTTCTGGAGGGGGCAACATGACCTGTGGTTGGTCCTGGGGAGTGCCAGGCCACAGTCTCTCGAGTGGGCGACTTGCCCACTGGTGATGGAGGGTGCAGCCTGCACAGTAGCCCCTGGAGGGTGGACTACATGGTGTCTGCCAGCCGTGACGGCTGCACTGTGGTGGTGGTGGTGGGAGGCTCCTGCTCAGCCCCTGCATCCTCCGATGGTTATACTGTGGTGGTGGGAGGCTCCTGCTCAGCCTCTGCATTCACTGATGGCTGCACAACCACGGCTGGCAGTGGGGGCTCTATGCCAGCTGCTGGTGCAGGCTCCTTCCCCCTTTTCCTGGCTGGTGCAGCCTCCTTCCCCTTTCTATTGGCTGGTGTAGGCTCTTGCCCTTTTCTGCTGGCTGGTGCAGGCTCCTTCCCCTCCAGTACTTGTGGCCTGGAATCCTTTTCACCACGAGTTGGTGCAGATGGAACAGGGCCCGTGGACTGTTTGGCTGAGGTGCTTGGCTGGGTTCTTGGTACCCTGGCCATACGTGCAGGATGGGGTGGAGGGGTAGGGAAGTGGTCAATGGTAGAAAGGAAAAGCTTTTTAGGGACATTGGGGTGGGAAGAGGGAAAAGAAATGGGAGTGGAGGATGAGGGAGTGGTTGTTTGAGGTGTTTGTCTGCTGTATTTGGGTTGTATGCTGTTGTGAGGTGGATGTCTGTTGGTTGTCTGAGTCCTTGCATTTGTATACTTTAGGTGGTAGGGACAGACACGGTGGGAGAGGTCACAGGGGACGTGTGCATGGATGTTGTGGAGGTGTCTGACAGTGAGGTGTGTGTTCTGCTTGGTTTTGCGATGATGCTGGTAGTGGATGATAATTTAGTGCATGCAGGGGTCAGTGTGGACCTAACTGGGTGGGAGGTGGAGGAGGAGGAGGAGACAGTGGAAATAGTGGATGTTGTTGCATCTGCAACTGGATGGTGTTTGTGTGAGTGCCTGTGGGATGACGTTTGGTGCTTGTGTTTGCCTGTGCCACTCTTGTGTGTTGTCTTGGCTCATGCTCGTCTGGCTGTATGCTTGGCATGGGTTGGGGTTGAGGAGAATGGGACTGGGAAGTGGAAGTTGGAGGGGGGACGGTTGAAACAGGGACAATGGCTGCCATCAGAGAGGAGGCCAGAGCTTGGATTGATATCTGTTGGGCCGCCAATCCAGTGTGAATGCCCTCCAGGAATGCATTAGATTGTTGCATCTGGGCTGCCAGCCCCTGGATGGCATTCACAATGGTTGATTGGCCTACAGAGATGGATCTCAGGAGGTCAATAGCCTCCTCACTCAGGGCAGCAGGGCTCACTGGGGCAGGGCCTGATGTGCCTGGGGCAAAGGAGATGCCCACCATCCTGGGTGAGCAGGCATGGGCAACTCGCTGAGGACTGCTGGGAGGGCAGTGCTGGTACCGGGGGTGGCAGCAGTACCTGTAGCTGGGGTGGTCACAGAGGTGTCCGCCACCACCAGGGAGCTCCCATTGGAGGAGGTATCAGAGTCTGTATTGTCCCCTCCAGTCTCTGCCGTGGTGCTCCCCTCATCCTCCGTCCCACTGGTGCCCTCAGCGTCAGTGGACTCTGCCTTCTAGGTCCTGTGGGATGCAGCTCCCTCCGTCGTCGGTGCCTCCGCCAGATCATGCTAATGCACATAAGGAAAGGATGACAAAACAAGAAAGGAGGAGAGAGAGAGACAAAGGATACACTGTGTCAATGACTGCAACAACACCACCGTTGGCGTACACAGCACCCTCACACACAGGGAACAGGCCTGCACACAAAGCATTGCACTCCGGTGATATTGCTAGCCACCAAGGCATGAGGAGGAGCAGACATTGCCAACTGCAGCACAACTGGGACCCACACAGCCCTTACCAGTAGTGGATGCTAACAAGCTAGGTAGGCAGTATTTCCCCTTCAGACCCTTAGCCACGACAGTACCTATGCTGCTATGTTTGGCCTGGCCTAGGGGCACCCACTGACACAACCACCACCCGGATACCACCCCTCCAGCTGTTTCCTTCAATGATGGCCACTGTACTCACCCCCTTGTGGCTGCTGTGATGCCCTCAAGCGCCCATCCAGATCAGGATAGGCCACCACCAGTATGCGGGCCATCAGGGGGGTCAGGGTTCGACGGGCACCCCTTTCTCGATGGGAGGCCATCCCCAGCTGGGCCTCCGCGGTCTTCTGTGCCCAGCGTCCCAGGTCCTCCCACCGTTTCCGACAGTGGGTGCTCCACCTGCCATAGACCCCGGGGGTCTGCACCTCCTTGGTGATGGCACGCCATATACCCTTGTTTTGATGGCCGCTGACCTGCAGAGGAAATATAGACAGGAGAACACCATTAGACAAACAGTCCAGCCAGTAATGCAAATGGACCACCATACCCGTTTTCAGCACTATTAGCACACACATAGCCCAGCACTCAATGTGTACCCAGCCAGGAGGACATCCCTTCCCCCTTACACAATGCCTTCACACACACCTCCATACATTCATGCCACATGCATCGTGCCCACAGTGTACTCACCTGTTGGTCTGGAGGCCCATACAGCAGTCCGTATTGGGGTAGGACCCCATCCATCAGTCTCTCCAACTCCTCTGAACTGAAGGCTGAGGCCCTTTCGCCGGTCACGCAGGCTATGGTAGGTTCCAGACACAGGTCATAGCAGCACATGCAGTGTAGGTCCCCTCCTATAGAAGGTCAGGAAACAAGTCAGGAATGAGATATAAAATGGTGGTCACGTCCGCAGCGGTGCATACCGTCACTGCCGGCGTAGATCACCATTGGCCACTGTACCCCATAGGGCCCAATAGGAAGGGCACGGCTCTGCATGACCGCCTACCGCCACGGGGGGCACAACGTCAGCAGCATTACCTCACTTCCACCTGTCCCTTCTCACAGGACAGGCGGATGCCATTTCAGTGGGGGCAGACCTATGGAATAATATTGGGTCGCAGGAGAAATAGGCACATACTGGACAAATCACACTGACCCATGACATGTTTACAGATTGCAGACTACTGTTGTGGGTCCATTGTTCAGTTTGTGACAGCCTTCTCACTCTTTTGTCCTTTAGATTCCTACCGCTGCGGATGAATAGGAGATGGAGACATACCCCTGTGTACAGACCTCTGGTGGACTTGGCTACACTGGAGGACAGGCACATAATACTCACCTATAGACTGGATAGGGCCACAATCACAGAGCTGTGTGCCCAATTGGAGCCTGACCTGATATCTGCTATCCGTCACCCCACTGGGATCCCTCCTCTTGCGCAAGTGCTATCAGTGCTCCATTTCCTGGCAACTGGTTCTTTCAAGGTGACAGTGGGCTTGGCAGCAGGAACGTCACAGCCAATGTTCTCAATAGTTCTGACAAAAGTGCCCTTATAAAACACTTGTGCAGCTACATTGCATTCCCCCAGGCTGAGGATTTGGCCACTGTGAAGGCAGAGTTTTATGCAATGGGACATTTCCCCAATATAATTGGTGTGATTGACGGAACACATATTTCATTTGATCCCCACCGCCAGAAAGAACAGGTGTTCAGGAATTGTAAGCGTTTCCAATCTATGAATGTGCAGATGGTTTGCTTGACGGACCAGTATATCTCCCACACCAATGCCAAGTATCCTGCATCAGTGCATGATGCCTTTGTCCTGAGGAATAGCAGCATCCGAAATGTGATGGCCCAACTACAGAGGCACAGGGTGTTGATAATAGGTGAGCCCTGGTTCCCACCCAGTATATGTTGGTGTAAGCCTTTGGTGTGGGCCATATAGGATAGTGTGTGGCTAAAATGTTGTCCCTCAATATTTGTAGGTGACTCTGGTTACCCAAACCTATCATGGCTGCTGACCCCTTTTAGGAATGCCAGGACAAGGGCAGAAGAACGTTATAATGAGGCACATGGGCGAACCAGAAGGATAACTGAGAGAACCTTTGGCCTCCTGAAGGCCAGGTTCCTGTGCCTCCATCTAACAGATGGATCCCTGTGCTACTCACCCAGGAAGGTCTGCCAGATAGTAGTGGCATGCTGCATGTTGCACAACCTGGCCCTCAGATGCCATGTCCCTTTTCTGCAGGAGGAGGAGACTGGAGAGGCCCCTGTGGAAGCGGTGGACCCTGTTGACAGTGAGGATGAGGAGGCAGAGGATGAGGACAACTTATCATCTGTAATCCGTCAGTAGTTCCAATGACACACAGGTAAGACAGTGTAACTTTACATTTCAATGACTTTAGTTGTATTCTGTGTGGCATTGGCATGCTGGTATTTCCCACTTCTATGCCCACTTACTATTCCCTCTGGCTATTCATTTTGCAGATGTTGGTGATTTGACAGATACTCCTGGTGTGATCACAACAGCCAGCTACAGGTCATTAATTCAATGCTCATTCTATGTACAGCTCATTTTCAATGGTTGTACCTGTTCAAATCAATACATATTTGAAATACATGACATGCTCGAAATCGAGTTTTATCAAAGGGTGTTTATTGAAGTGCTAATATCTAGAGGGGAAGGTGTAATGGGATGGGGTGATGCTGGAGGGAAGTCCAAGGTATTAGTCCAGTCTGTTTGCAGCACAGGTGCATTGTCCAAGGGGACATAGGAAGGGGAGTAATAGCAGTTCAAGGTGGACAGGGTGACAGAGTGGGACACAAGGGGTGGTCTTGGCAAGTGCCTCTGGCTTCTGTCTGGATCGCAGGGAACATTTGCGGGATGGTTCACCTTCTGCAGGGGGAGGGGTGCTGGTGGCCTGTGAGTCCTCTGGTGGGGCCTCCTGGCCACCAGCGGCAGCGGAAGTGGAAGGCTGTTCAGATGACTGACTAGTGGCAGGGGCCTGCTGGTGTGAGACTGCCTCCCTCATAATGTTGGCCATGTCTGCCAGTACCCCTGCAATGGAGATCAGGGTTTTGTTGATGTCCTGGAAGTCCTCCCTGATCCCCTGGTTCTGTCCCTCCTGCAGCCACCTGTTCTCCTGCACGTTGTCTAGGATCGGGCCCATCTTGTCCTGGGAATGTTGATATGCTCCCAGGATCTCAGAGAGTGCCTCCTGGAGAGTCGGTTCCCTGGTCCTGTCCTCCCTCTGGTGCACAGCAGTCCTCCCAGTGTCCCTGGTGGCCTGTGCCTCTGTCCCCTGAACCGTGTGCCCACTGGCACTGACCCCAGGTCCCTGATTGTCTTGGGTGCAAGGTGTAGCCTGGGGTCCCTGTACAGGTGGGCACACTGTTGATTGACGTGTCCTGGGGACAGAGGTTTGGGTATGCTGGGTGGGTGTTGTAGTGTTGTTTCCTGATGGTGGAGGCTCTGTGGTGGTGTGTGACTGGGCTTGGGTAATCGATTATCCAGTGGTCCCTGATGGGCCAGGTAGATCGTCCAGATCCTGAATTCCAGAGTTACTGTCATCACTGTGGGCCTCTTCTGTTGGGGGACTGGATAGTGCTGGCAGCTCCTCTCCGGTGACATTGGCTGGGGTACCTGTGGGGATGTAAATGATGTGTTATGGTTGATGTGTATGACATATTGTATATTCCTAGCTTCCCCTCTATGGTGGGTGTCGCCCTGCCAGATTTTACTTGTGTATATTGGTGTATGGTGGGATTGTTAGTTATCTATGCTGTGCAAGCATTAGTGATGAGTGCCCATGCAGGGCTGTGAGGGGTGTCCATTCATTTGTTTGGCATGAAGGGCTTGGCATTGGGATTAGTGAGATGTGATGGTGGGGTGTGTTGGATGTAGTGGAGTGATGGGAGTGAGGATGAAGGTATGTGATGGCATGCAGATAGGAAAGTGATAGTGGTAGAGAGTTGACTTACCAGATTCCAGTCCTCCTCCGACTCCAGCCAGGCCTTCAGGATGCTGTATTGCCAAGACTTGCTCCTCCCATGCTGTGAGTTGTGTGGGAGGAGGTGGGGATCCACCGCCAGTCCTCTGAATAGCGAGCTGGTGTCTTGCTGCTTTGGAACGTACCTTCCCCAGTAGGTCGTTCCACTTCTTCCTGATGTCGTTCTTTGTTCTTGGATGCTGTCCCACGGCGTTGACCCTGTCCACGATTCACCGCCATAGCTCCATCTTCCTGGCTATTGACATGTGCTGCACCTGTGCTCCAAATAGCTTTGGCTCTACCCTGATGATTTCCTCCACCATGACCCTTAACTCCTCCTAAGTGAAACGGGGGTGCCTTTGTGGTGCCATGGGTGTTATTTGATGTGTGTTGGTGAGGATGTGTAGCCCCTTCGCTGCCAGCCCTTTTCCTCCTCCTGTGCCGAGCCTTTTTTTGGCTATTTGGGGCAGTTCGCGCTTAGGCCCTCATAACGTTTTGTTCACATAAGCTACCCACGCCAAATTTACGTCCTTTTTTTCCAACATCCTAGGGATTCTAGAGGTACCCAGACTTTGTGGGGTCCCCTGAAGGAGACCAAGAAATTAGCCAAAATACAATGAAAATGTTGTTTTTTCCAAAGAAATGGGAAAAAAGGGCTGCAGAAAGCAGCTCGTGGGTTTTTCCCTGAAAATGGCATCAACAAAGGGTTGGCGGTGGCAAGATCACCATCTTCCCAGCTTTCAGGAACAGGCAGACTTGAACTGGAAAACCCCATTTTTTAATACAATTTGTACATTTTACTGGGACATACCCCATTTTTACTATTTTTTGTGCTTTCAGCCTCCTTCCAGTTAGTGACCAAAATGGGTGGGAAACCAATGCTGGATCCCAGAAAGCTAAACATTTCTGAAAAGTAGTCAAAATTCTGAATTTAGCAAGGGGTCAATTGTGTAGATCCTACAAGTGTTTCCTACAGAAAATAACAGCTGAAATAAAAAAATATTGAAATTGAGTTGAAAAAAACAGCCATTTTTCTCCACATTTTACTCTGTAACTTTTTCCTGCGATGTCAAATTTTTTAAAGCAATATACCGTTACGTCAGCTGGACACGGGGATATATAGGGCTTGTAGGTTCATCAAGAACTCTAGGTACCCAGAGCCAATAAATGAGCTGCACCTTGCAATGGGTTTTTATTCTATACCGGGTCTATTTTGCTGAAATATAAAAAGTGAAAAATAGGTATCAAGAAAACCTTTGTATTTCCTAAATAGCCACAAGATAAGGTGTTGAGAAGCAGTGGTTATTTGCACATCTCTGAATTCCGGGGTGCCCATACTAGCATGTGAATTACAGGGCATTTCTCAAATAGACGTCTTTTTTACACACTGCCTTACATTTGGAAGGAAAAAATGTAGAGAAAGACAAGGGGCAATAACACTTGTTTTGCTATTCTGTGTTCCCCCATGTCTCCTGATAAAAATGGTAGGTAGGCCTTGCGCCCACGAAAGGAAATGGCCCAAAACACAACACGGATACATCACATTTTTTCACAGAAAATAGAGGTGTTTTTTACAAAGTGCCTACCTGTGGGGTTTTTGGCCTGTAGCTCAGCTGGCACCTGGGGAAACCTAGCAAACCAGCGCATTTCTGAAAACTAGACACCGAGGGGAATCCAAGATGGGGTGACTTGTGGGGCTCTGACCAGGTTCTGTTACCCACAATCCTTTGCAAACCTCAAAATTTGTCCCAAAACACACTTTTTCCTCACATTTCGGTGACAGAAAGTTCTGGAATCTGACAGGAGCCACAAATTTCCTTCCACCCAGCGTTCCCCCAAGTCTCCCAATAAAAATGGTACCTCACTTGTGTGGGTGGGCCAGGTGGCTGCAACTGAAAAAGGCCAAAAATTTGTAGAGATTGAGGGGAGAGCACAGCGAGTTGATAAGCACATATTTTTCTTTTATACATCTTTTAGGCTGACTCTGCTTTGGGGTCCCATGCAAGTGAGGTATCATTTTACTTGGGGGACTGAGGGGAACGCTGGGTGGTAGGAAATTTGTGCGGCAGCGGTGATCCTACAAAGAAAAGTGAGGAAAATATGATTTTTTAATGCAAATTTTGAGATTTGTCGAGGAGTCTGGGTAAGAAAATGTTGGGAGATCCAGGCAAGCCACAACTCCTTGGACTCCTTGGGGTGTCTATTTTTAAAACATGACTGGGTTTGGTAGGTTTCCCTAGATGAAGGCCGCACCCGGGACCAAAACCATAGGTGCCACCCCCACCCCCCAAAACACAGGTAGTTTTACAATAGATCATTTTGGTGTGTCCACATACTTATGTGATGTTCCAAACACTAAAATTGTGAAAAGAAACGCACTTAGGTTATGTTAAAAAGACCCCTCACCCACCAACCAAGTTGGTGGCATGCTTCATCATCGGGGTCCCACCCGAGGCACCTAGCGTGTCACAGGTGTGCTGCGACACCTACTTACAGCGGGCAGGTTTTGTCATTTTTACCACACATACTGGTTGGATTTGGCACGAGGGTGAGTGATGGTTCAGTGGATCAAATTTTATTAACAAGAGATTTCACAAAAATGAAATGCACTGTTAATAACTGAAAGGCCAAAAAACTGAACCAATGACTCACAGCTCGTGAGCTGTAAAGCCACGGCCAGGCACCAACCGCTTTACAGTCCATTCACACACCTTTCATACATGACATGCACAAGACCATTCACGCCGCCAGCCACGGGCCCAGCACATTATAACACTCACTTCCACAGACAGCGCCAATCAAGGGCCCATCACTTACATACGCCCACATGCCTGATACAGCAATCACACCAGCTGATGGGAGTGTGTCGACTGGTTTTGGCTGGCAGTGTGTTGCAGTAGCCAACAGCAAGTCAATATGTACACTATGTACACCCTCAGACAAGCCCCACTCCACACACAATGGCATCACTTTTTTTTTTTTTTAAACAAAGAAACCACTAACTAATTAGAAATAATTACAAAACTACAAACACAAAAGCTCTAACTAAGTACATGACAGAAATGCTAACCATGAAACTAAACACATGAAACTACAAAACAGACATGAGTTTACACTCATGGTTGTTCCCAGTAATTCTTCTGGGTGTGATAATTCTTAAAACAACCACCCACACACAGCCCAGGCTTTGAAGGAGTCTCCCTCCGGATACCTCTTAGAAAAAACACTCTACATTTCTTAGCTGGAAAGTCTTTTTTGGGTGTGGGAGGAATGTGCTCAGCAAAGTGGCGATCTTTCAATCTAGCCACATCCTCCACCACTGCTTCTCTAGGAACTCTGGCCTGTTCCACCACAATAAGGCTCTCTATCACTGACTCCTGAAATTTCACAAATTTCATCTTTGACTCTGGAGACCTATCCTTAAACACAATAAAAGCATTAAAATGTGCTAAGTGGAAGAGGTGAATTGCTAACTTCTTATACCAAACGTAAGACTTACGAATAGCAGTATAAGGTTCCAACCTTTGGTCAACTCTATCTACACCTCCCATGTGCTTATTATAATCTAAAATGCACACAGGTTTGCGCACTTCAGCATCCTGGCCCCAAACAGTCACGGGGGAAGTACTCTCATCATGGATGGTACTTAGCATGTAGACATCCCTCCTGTCTGAAAACTTCAAAGCTAGCAGCTCATCATTCCGCAAGACACTGCACTGTCCCCTCTGAAGTTTATAACAGACAAGCTCCCTTTGATAGCCTTTCTGTACAACGAATTGTGCCCCAAGCAACAGTGTCCACTCTAAACAACTTCTTGAACAACTGCACTCCAGTGTAAAAGTTATCTACATACAAATGGTGACCTTTGTTGAACAGTCGTCTATCAAGTTCCCACACAATTTTCTCAGTAACTCCAAAAGTGGGAGGACAACCAGGGGGGTCAATACTGGAATCCCTACCAGTGTAGACACGGAAATTAGACACATATCCTGTACTACTTTCAGACAGCATATACGGTTTAATTCCACATCGTGCCCTCTTGCTAGGAATGTACTGCCTAAAAACCAAATGACCCTTGAAGAGGACCAAAGACTCATCCACAGCTATTTCTTTGCCTGGAACATAGACCTCTGAAAACTGATCTACAAAATGATCAAGGACAGGCCTAATCTTCAAAAGACGGTCAGAATCAGGGTGATCTCGTGGCAAGGCTAATGCATTGTCAATAAAATGCAGCATCCTAAGAAGAAGCAAATACTGATTACGACTCATTGTTGCAGGAAATATAGCTGTTGCCATCAAGGGACTAGTAGACCAATAAGAAGCCAGTGATGGCTTCCTTATCAACCCCATCAAAAGAGTCAAACCTAAAAACCTTTTCATCTCCTCCAAATTTGTGGTAATCCACTGGGCAGCTCTAGAGTGCGGCCTAAGTCTAGCAGCGTTGTCCCTCAAATACTGCTCGGCATACAAATTAGTCTGCTCAACAATCTCTTCCAAAAACACATCATCCACAAATAACTCAAAGAAATTGACAGGCAAAAAGTTATCTGTATTGACTTTACACCCCGGCAGACCAGTAAAGGCAGGCAACTCTGGTTGCTCCATGTTTGGGGCAACCCAGAGTTCAGGTCTTCTAACAGGAAACCTTTCAGCCCCAGGTTGCTGCACTAATGGCACATCAGTGTCCTCCTCTGAAACAGGCCCTTCATCTGCACTGAGTGTGGCTTCCTCATCAGAAGATTCCTCTCCGACAGAAACTTCACTGCCAGAATCTCTCACTTCCTCCTCTGCCTCAGATGCAGAGTCTGTCTCATAATCATGATCAGACAATGACTCAAAAAGCATACCAACCACCTGCCGAGTGGTCATCCTGCGGCTAGCCATGATCTTTCCTATGAAAATTAACTGGTCAAATGCACCACCAACAACCAGCACTGTGTAAGATAAGTAATAAAGTGTAGCTTATTAGTAAGAGTTATAAACTCAAAAACTATACCGCTCACTTGCCTGAAAAAGCTTGCATCACCAGCAACTACTCTGCACAGACACAGCAATCACCAATGATATCCCACTAAAAAGAAAGAAAGAAAAGCAAGTTAGAAAAACGACAACACAAATATCATTGTGCACAAATCTAAGGACAATTTCACACAAACCTGCATTTAGTACACCACCTACAAACATGTCATTCATGCATGGCAACAATACACCTTTGGAGTAAATTGTTTTTACTTACCTAAAACATGCAACTATGCAAACCGCAGGTCAACCACCGCCAAAACCGCAAGGAGCCACAGCAAAGAAAGCAAACGCTTTGAACTAGAACAAAAAGGAGGAAAAAAATTATCACAAATGCAAATACTTCGTCAGTTGACAAACATCCCACCATCAAGCATTTAGAAATTGATGCCTAAGTGGATTCTGCCATAGGGGCAGATGGGCCTACCAAAAAATAGGCCTATCTGCCCCAAGGAGGGCCGAAAATATCTTTAGTAGTGAGTCTCCAGGGGGAGCGACCCTTGCCCAAGGGCCCACCCCCAAACAAACAAAAAACACACACACACTATCCCTGGTGCCTACGTAGCTTCTGCCCCCCTTGGGGGCAGATGGGCCTAAAAAAATAGGCCCATCTGTCCCCAAGGGGGGCATAAATGGCCAACAGTTCAATGCCCCCTTGGGGTCCGCCCCTTGCCCAAGGGTACGTCCGCACATAAATAAACAAATACAAAAAAATCCCTGGCGTTCTAGTGGTTTCTGCCCCACTTGGGGGCAGCTCAGCCTAAAAATAATAGGCTGATCTGTCCCCAAGGGGGGTAGAAATGGCCAACAGTTCAATGCCCCCCTTGGGGAGGCATCCCCAACAAAAATAAACATATTAAAAAATCCCTGGCGTTCTAGTGGCAGATCAGCCTAAAAATAATAGGCCGAAATGGCCACAACAAACATGCCCCCAAATGGGAGCGACCCTTGCCCAAGGGGCCGCTCCCCAATGCAAAACATTGGAAATATAAAAAAAAAAAATCCCTGGCGTCTTGTGGATTCTGCCCCCCTTGGGGGCAGATCAGACTAAACATAATAGGCCGATCTGCCCCCAAGGGGGGCAGAAATGGCCACAAGAAACGTGCCCCCAAATGAGAGCGACCCTTGCCCAAGGGGCCGCTCCCCAACGCAAAACATTGCAAACATCCCAAATACAAAAAAAAGCCCTGACGTCTAGTTGATTCTAGCCCCCTTGGGGGCAGATCGGCCTAAAAATATTAGGCCGATCTGCCCCCAAGGGGGGCAGAAATGGCCACAAGAAACATGCCCCCAGATGGGAGTGACCCTTGCCCAAGGGGCCGCTCCCCGACAGACAAACAACAAAGTTCAACAAAAAAAGAGAAAATCCCTGGGGTCTAGTGGGCATTTCTGCTGCCCGATCGCAATGCGATCAGGCAGCAGGAATGCTCAAAGAGACACCGGGGGAAAGGAAAAGCCTTTCCTTTCCCCCGGTGCCTCTTTGTCCCAAACCCCCCACCCGCCGGAGGAGAAACTCACTTGTTTCTCCGTACTCGCACTGGAAGCAAATGGCTTTCAGTGCGACCGGCAGTTTGTAATGATGTCAGCGCGTGATGGCGCACTGACGTCATTACGGGGGGGTGGAGGGGTTGGGGTGGGGGCGGGCGTGGAAGGTGAAGTTCTTCCCCTTCCATCCCCGCCTTGGGGGGTGGGGGGAAACCCCACGGAGGGAGCGCTAGCGCTCCTTCCGGGCTCCGGGCCGAGGACGTAATGGTCACGTCCTCGGCACAGGAGCACTGTGCCGCAGGACGTAACCACTACGTCCGCGGCACAGAAGGGGTGATTCGTTGGTCATAATGTGTTGGGTGTTGTTCTGTTGGCGTAACGGTATAGGTTTTGATACCGCCACTTTAGCACTGACCTTTGGGCTGGCGGATTTGTGTATGTGGCTGTATTCTGTCGGATTGGTGTGTGTGTATCATAATATGGTGAAGGGATATCCGCTGCCGCTGCGGTAAGTTGGCGGCCGTCAGCATGGCGGTAAGCGGGATTTACCGCCAGGGTCATAATGAGGGCCATATTATCGTCCGCTAACTAGCCTAACATCATTTCAGACCCACTAGTGCATTTTCCCTAACACCATCCCTGACGGGCTACTGCCTTTTTTTTTAGACACTAGACATTCCATAGCGCCATCTTGCGTCATTTAACAAATATGGTGCTAAGATGGCTCTAAGGAATGGTGTTAGCCGGTGTTAAGAAAAATGATGCAGAACTGCGGTAGTGGAGTTGGGCGTCATTTTTCATACGTATGGGCCTTTGTTTTTAAGAATCTTGTCGTTGGTTAATTTATGGAAGTCTGAAGATGACCACCCTATCTCAACACCTCCATGCTTTGGACCTGAATGTTGCCCCCTTTTGAAGCAAAGCTTTGCTGTGATCTCAATAACCTGTCATAGATAAAAAAAATTTTTTGGTGCAAACAAACATTATATGCAGGTAAATAATAGATAGTTGTGTTGCATGCTCAGTACTGGATGTATCACCTCTTTATATTAATCAGTCCTCCAGTTGCATACTTCAACTGACCCACATAAGGAGGTTAAGAGATCTAACATGTAGATCTGTGTCAAAAGCTATTTATTGCACCACAAAGCATGTGCTTGATGCCTTTTCACAGAAAAGGGAAGGCAGACTCCAAATCTGGCAGTGCTAGATAGTCTGTAAGATACTTACAAATCTGTTACACATACATAAATCAGTCTCTGTATGCTACTCCACGTATATATTCCACATTTAGTAGGGCTCAGAATCTGCTGATTCTAGTGGTATACCTTCATCTGACATTCATAAGGCAGCTGTTCCTACATCTGTAGACATATTCAGGGACTACAATGTAGACTATTTTTCAGGACATTATTTGCTTCTGCTTCACATCAACCACCACTTTGGAAAAGGTGTAAGAGCTACTTTAAGGTGTTTGCTGGGCATGTGAGTCTGCAACAGATACACCATTGGAACATAAATTCTTACTCATCTCCAATCACTGGTTTCCCGTTTGTTTGCTTGCGGTTTCACATGTTACCGTCCAACTCCCTGATGCTGAGGGGATAAAAAGATGAACTTTAGTGTAAGGACACATGAATAAGGAAGGCATCGTTGTGTCACATTACATTATGGAGACCTGGAAAAATGGTCATTCCAGTGGCGCCACAAGCTGAAAACACAACCTTAGAAATGAAGTTGTGCTGTTCCGAGCAAAATATTAGATGTCTGGAAAACTCATAGCATGTGACTCTGTAGCAAAACAATCTTCAAAACAACAGTAATAGGTGAGTAACATTTTAGGTACTAATCAGTGCTTTGAAGAGAGTGTGGAGAGAGTATGGAAAGTCCAGTGTGTTCGGACTAGCTGTATTCCTTTGCTTTATTCATGGCCATGGGGTGACCACCCATATTCTTATTGTATCTGTATTTCCATAAAATAACTTCTGTGTCCTGGCATACCCACAGTATCCAGGAACTAAACTCAAAAATAATTGTGAATAGTGATTGTTCCACTTGTCATGACATCAAATAGCATGTTTTTTTTATAAAACTTTTATTGGTTTTTATATAGAAGCAATAAAAGGAACAGAGTTGATCATATCTGTAAGAAGTACACCTTTTATCATACATGAAGGACAAAATTTTGTTAAAATGCAATTCCCCATTAGATATGCCTCCAGGGGTTGAGGCTCACCACGGTATAACACAACAGTGGCATGCCTACATAGCCCTGCCAGTGCTGCCATATTTTGGTCCACTTGTACGGGCAGACTCTACCTTAGTTGGCTTGCCGCTTGGTCAGCATGCACCAGTTCATATCTTCCTTCCATTCTACCAAGTCTGGCAGGGCAGCCACCTCCCATTTTTCAGCAATGTTTCTTTTAGCAACCATTAGATGCAGGGAAATAAACAGTTTTGAGACTTTTGGTATCCTTCCTTGTCCCAGGTGTTAAGAATGGCCAACTTAGGTGACCTGTCTACTTGTATTATTGCGACCTGCTCAGGCAAGCCCTAACCTGTTCCCAGAATGGCACCAATATTGGGCAGAGCCACGGTAGCTTGATAACAATGTTCTTTTGACCACATGCTCTTACACAGGTGTCCAAGTCTGCCTTCCCTATGTTACTCAACACACCTCTAGTGTGATAGGCCCTATGGGTGAAGTGTACTTGGACCAGGCTAGACCCCACTTGAATTGCAACCTATCTGGGAGATCTTAGCACATATTGCTCTTTTATGACTCTCAAATCTTTCTCCCAGTCAATTTTCAGTCCTACTGGAGTACTGTGGGAATTCATAGCTAGTTTCTTATATGACAACTACATTTGTTTTTTATGGAGAGGCTCAGTGTGGAGTCTGTCATCTGATTGGGAAGGTTCCTCTATAGCTGTTTCCTTTGGAATATGAGCTGGCAGTGCATGCTTTACTTATAGGTATCTATAGGCTTCTGAGTTTGCCAACTCGTATTTCTCCTTGAGGAAGCACCAGGAAGCCTGGGCCTATCTTTCCATATATCACCTAGTTTGCAAATTCCAATTCGATCCCAAATGTGGAATCCCTGGAGTTTCCCTGCCTCAGCCAAAATATCAGTGTCCCATAGTGGGGCTTTATTTGTCAATCTCTTATCCTGTCTCAAATATTTAGCTGTTTTCAATAGTGTCACCCCCACTTTGGTGTATGGTGGTAGGCACTTGGATGTTTGGCTCTGTAAACGGCCACTGGATATCTTAAACTCCTCATGACCATTTGAGCCACTCTTGAACAAGATGTTTGAGAGAAACAGAGCATAGAGCCATCCATTCCTTTGAAATGTAGTGGGTCCACCACCACTAATGCGGGAAGTGTGACCATTAACAAAGGGAAAAGTAGTGCAATTTCACTAACTGGTGGTTAGCCCAGGATCACTTGGGCCAGAGGGAACCTTATGGAGAACTGATTATTGTCACTGCATTAGTACTGAGGTCTTGAATGCCTCTCCCCAAGTGCCAGGGTTTGAGGTGAAGAGCTTCTGTGCATCAAGTGTATTTTATTTATTTAGTTATTTATTTGTTTGCAGTCTTACTATAGCACAGTAAAACCCTAAGCACAAAGTGAGAGAGCGCTTTACACAAATGGCTTTACATAGTACAAAGTAATGAGTGAAAGACATGGGAAATACCAGAAGGAGAATCATAACTCTGGGTTAAAATTATATCATGTTTAAGAAAAAAAAATACATTCATGTCTCTCGTTAAAGGGACATTTACAGTGGCCATCCAATATGTGAAGGCATTGAATTCCAGGCCTTTCAAATTTTTTTCAAATTAAAGATGTGTGACGAGGTACATTTGGATATCCTCTTCGCTCACAATAAAGATTTACATCTCCCAAAAAAATGACTCAAGGAGATGAGTTGCTAAGTCAAAAAATCTATGAAATTATCTAAGAAGGAGCTCTTTTTATTAGGTAGGTGATATAAAATATATATCTTCACTGGTTCAGATGCTGAGATCATGACCGTCAGAGTGAGTCACTGGGGAGACAAAGCTCTTCATTTTAACCCTTTTACAATGAAAGGATTCCTTTGGAATGAAGGCAACACCATCAGAAATATTTGTGTTGCTGTTAAAGAAGGGGATGATGTAGCCTAATAGTTGGCAAGGATCCAAAAGGGGTGGAGAGGTGGGGCTACTCCTGCTTTCAAATTGTTAAAAATCCCTGGGATTGCGGTCTTGAGTTCACTACTGGTTGTGAGGGTTAGACAGATGCTTTCTAGAGAATGTTATTGGGGGGCTGCGATTGTAGGATTAGGGAATAGGATGTGTTTTGGAGTTGAAATTCAGTGTGTTATGTGTGCTGGAAGGGGCATATATGGAGACACACTTAACAGCCTGCATGTGGGAAGTGGTGTGGGTGTTGACATACACATCTACCTTTTTGTCATGTAGTCTAGAAACAGAGAGATATAACAAGCAGACAGGTGTGGGTTTTAGAGAGGGTGATAGGAATTTGAAAATGTGGTGGTGAAGTGTCCAGCAGATGTCAGAAAGTCAGTTAGAGGACACCACAATCGATTCCTTATCTGTTCATAGGAAGGAGGCTGTGATAAAGCTGCCGGCCGGAGGTAGTATTCCTCATTGGACCCAGAGCTAGGAGTAGTAAATTCCTACAGGAATAATCTTTAAAAAATCTCTCATCTTCATTCCTGTCCAGTGGTTTATTTGTTTCCCTCTTGAGTATTGATGCAACAAACATTTGCTTTATTTTTTTCATTTCAAATATTTTTATTTTATAACGTCAGTCAGCAATGGATTCTTCAGTTGTGACATTCTGAAAGCAAAACAATCTAAAGAAAATAAGAGGGGCAAAGAATATATGAGAGACGAGAGAGTGAATTACAAGAGGGTAGATCTTTCCATGATTGTGTTGACATGATGTTTTTAAACAGAAGAAGAGGAGCATCAAGCGTAAAGACAAAAAAAGCAATGAAGGAAACACACCTATCAAACCTTTGATAGAAGCTTGGAACAATGTTTTACGTTTAAGGAAGCAGTTTTCAGTGTGATAAATTGAATGCTATATTCGCAAACATTTTGTGACGTTGAGTGAAAGGTTGGTTGAGTTTGTCTATTGCAAGGCATGGTATTCAGAATATCTTAGAGGCAACTTCTTGTGGTGGTTGAAAATACTATCTTAAAGTAAATGAGCAAAAAATTAGGTGAAAGACAATGAAAAGGTTTTGCATCTGGATATCTCAAGCACATCTTCTATGCATTCAAGCACCCCATCAGGTACATCAGGTACATGTTAACCATTGTGTTAGTGGGAGCAGGAATAGACTATGGGGACTGAATGCAGTGGGCACTTCTGTTTATCTGAATAGGAGGCACCAACATTTCCAGAATAAGGTGAAAGGGTCCGTCACTGGAATTGTTTTCCAGGCTCATGTGCAAGCTCATGTCACAGTGGTGTTGAGTTCCTGGTTTGTCTTCCAGTAGAGAAGTAAATTAGTTTTAAGTTCCTATGTCTGCTACGTCACATCTTGTATCGCTAGTCAGTCATAGTTCCCTTCCTCATAAACATTGAGCCCTATGTCTGACACAAATTAGCTATTGCTTCTTTTCTGGTTATGCACTACATTGGTGGTATTCCCTACTCATCCTTCCTCCTTAGCATAGACTCAGCAGAAGATCATAACTCCAAAAATCATGTACTACACCTGGAAACCATCAGGTGATTCAAAGATACAGCATCAAACGAGGGTAAAAAATAAATACTAGATCTAGCAGAAAGTGCCAACCAGTCAATTCCATGTTTCAAATAAAGAAATAAGATGAATGTGATCCCACTGAAGGGGATCCAGAAGTTAAATTTAAAATTTTTGCATTTCGTAAACTCTTTGAAGCTCAACTAATGTTGGCATTCATTTTGGTGTTTAAAGAGAAAATTGGGTCCATATGAAAAATAATTGGTTAGTGGGAAATGATCGCTTTTAAAGAACTGATCACTGTAGTTAGGCTGATTATTTATAGCTCCCCCTTTATGAATCAGTTACCACCCCGGCCCGGGTGCAAATTTAGAGAAATGTCTGCATTCCTCATCTCTGACATGATATACCTGTCATTGGAGGAGGAATCTGTCTGAGACAGTTACAATATGATGGCGTCACCTCTCCCCAACAGCAGCTTGCCTGGTGCCCCGTATGGCCTCCATATTTTTTAATCCTTAGTTTTAATGTTTTGATGTTAAATCATGACACGAACAAGTAATCAGTCTTCTCTTCTACTATTGATTATGTTTATGGATTTTATTGCATTTTGTATTCCATTTAATATTCTTCAGATTGGTAAATCACATCATTGCCCAATGTCCCCAATGCATTTCGGATGCCAGTTGGTCCTTCGTCAGGGGTGACCGTGAGCTTAAGTATGAACACGCTTCTTGTGCCAGTTCCCTTCTCTGTACCAAGAAACCACCAGACAAGCAGAACTGCTGGAGAGACAGGATCCTTGATAGGATATGTGCTTGAAATCTAGTGGTTTGCACTTCAGATTACAGCGTGACACCCTACAAGCACGCTTTAATCGCGAAGAGGATTAACTTGTAAATGAAATGCATGAGTGCTTTGTTTTTGAATACACATGTACAGCAACAATATGTCCAGTCTTCCCTGAAGTTTTTGGAGGCTACTCCTGAGGTGCGTCTTCACACTCATCCCTTTTACTTCCTATTAGAACCATCTATAAAATAGGAACAACTGAAAGGGTTTTCTTTGGGGTCTTACTAGTCTGTTGCTGTGCCCCTGCTCTTTGCTTGTATTGAGTTTGCAGTTAGTGTCTTAGAAAAGTAGTATTTTCTACATCAACTTCTTGCAGTCTCTGGTCCAGATTTACAAATTGTTGATGCAAGGCAGGGCAGCAACCGAAGTTGCAGTGCTGATTTGCATCAAAGGGAGAAAGCCCAAATCCCTGATTTATACTTTTTTTGCGCCACATTACCGTAATTTTTTGACGCAAAAGCGGTGCAAAACTACAAAATACAATTACGGTAATGCAGCGCAAAACAAATATAGATCAGGGCCAAAATGTGCCATATAGTCTAAGTTTTGGCACAGATTCTTTGTCCCCAAGCAGTGGTGCACTTTAGGATGCCAGACAGCACACAAAACTTTTGTGATGCAAAACCCTGCACTGACCTCCTGGTCAGTGTCTGCTGCCTTCCCCAGCTCCTCTGGCTGCTCCCTTCTGCCTTTCTCTGCTATCATTTGCCTTTTCTCTTCTTTTCTCTGTCACTCTTTCACTTTTCCATTTTCTGCCTTTTTCTTCTATCACCCCTTGTTTTTCCCCAATGCTTTTTCTTTTCTCCACTCTTCCTCTGCCCCCACGAAGCACCTTTCCTGCCCTCCCGCCTCCCAGCTGACTGCTCCCCCTGCCCCCTCCCCTTCTTAATGGTGGCCGCATGGTCATCTGCGCCTGGACTGCTCCCAGCACAAGGAACCCTGGTGTCTTCGGTTGAGGTACCTCCACTTTGCCCCTTCCCACAGCGCCTTGAGACCCTCACGGTTAGTAGCTGCGCTTTATAAGCATTGATTGATTGATTGAGGTCAAAGCATGGGGAAATCTGGGCCTTTCTTATCATTCTGCATGCAGTTGACCTGCTGTTGTTTAAGTAGGCTATTGTGTTTTCCTTGTTAGATTCTAATTGTTCAAACCTACCCAACAAATAATATTTTCTACTACTGATTTATTTAGATTTGTTTCTTCCTTTGATAAACTGATAAAACATTCTCATATTGTTTGGGTGAGAATTATATGGTGTATAATCTGGTCCTCTGCAGTGTTTTTGCATTTCAAGGTTGCTCCCTGTGTTACTTACAGTGGTGTAAGTCAAAAGACCAGGAACAAATCAGCAGCTGAGGTCCGCTAACTACTTAGTAATATTTCTTGTTTTATTCCTGCGTCGCTGTAACAGTTGCAGTCAGTGAACAGTAACAGGTAGAGGGTTTCAACCCTTAAAATGTTTCATGGTGTAGCACATACGTTCAATCCTCTCAAGTGTGTTGTGAAGGGTTTCACCCCTAAAAGAGTGAAAACATAGAGCAGAATAGTTAATTTTGACATGGTGTACTCAAACTTGTCAAATAGTGCAAATCATTTCCTTGACTTCCCTGTTTCTGTTTTTTCACATCCTACTAGAGGGATTTATCTGGCTGATAGTACTCGGACAAAAGAGATGTCTAGCAAGATAGACAATCGTATTGTCTCAAGCAGCAAAGCCTGAAGACACAGATCTTACAGGCCCACTCCCATACAGAAAAGACGCCTGAGTCCTGAATATTGTGCAGAATGGTTATTGCCTCAGATTCACCAGCACTTCTCCAGATATTCCACCTAAACCATGGGCACTCACAAACATTTTCCCAGGGGCCACAAATGTTGGTCTGTGGTGTGACCGAGGGCCGCACTGATGCTAGCAGCGTGGCAATCAAAGGTGGAAGGGGGATCTGGATGGGGAGGGGTTGTGGCGTTATGGCAGGTGTAGGGGGCAGCAAAACATATAGATCTAGTGGCTGAATCGCTCAAAGTGAAAGCAGAAAACCTGGCATTAATCCAAGCGTCCCCACTTTACCAAATTGTGTGATCCTAGGCAATTGTTTTATTTCACGTTCCCTTCATTTTCTTCATTATTGTATGTAGGAGGACCTTCAAATTCATGACTTCAGTATGTGCGCTGTGCGAACCCTTCTCCTGTGTTTGATTTAATAAACTATGAAGTTGTTCATGTATAACAGCAAATCAGGCCAATCAAAGAGTGAAGATGACAACTGACCGCTCTTAATTCACTATTGGCATTGTTATCAAGGTAGGAGTAAGAATGAATGTTTCTAATTTTATGTTTCAAATCTATTGTTCTTAAAAAAAAAAAAAAAAACTTCTCCATGCACTGATATAATCTGATGTAGTAAAATGAAATGGTCCTGCGTGTAAATGAAATACACTTTTTGAATTTTTAAGAACCCTTATCATAGTTGCAGACATTTGCTGCAAGATTTCTTAAAAAATTAAAGTGTTCCTACAGTTAAGCCCTTCAGGACAAATTCCTTACTTCCTTTCTTTATCTTTAATAATGTTTAAATTAAGTATTGCTTGTTGAGTCGAGTAAACACCAGCCTAGTGCTACTGTTCCCTGGGGGCCGCATGTAAAGGTCAAAAAGTCTGCATGCGTCCCCCGGGCCGTACTTTGAGTATCACTGACCTAAACCATCAACGAATCATCTACAATGCTCAGATCAGAAGTGAACATCCTGAATTAAGTGGTGGAGTTCGTTCCTCCCAGTTAACAAGGTGCAGGAATGTAGTCCCTTCATTTTCTGATGAAGAATAATAAAGGCTCCAAAAACAAATTTAGACCCATAGAAGCTCTGAAACTTACCAACAAGTGCATACGGAGAGAAAAGTTCAGTATGCTAGCATTACATCAAATGTATCCTCTAATCCATCAGAGAGACTGGCTTTGCTCCATAGATGTCCAGGATATGTTCTTTCACATTCCGATAGCCAGAAAACACCACCAATTCCTGAGGTTTGTAGAAGGTCACACTCAGTACCAGTACAAGGTACTTCCTTTGGCCTCATGTCAGCCTCCAGAGTCTTTTCAAAGTGCAGGGCAGTGGTGCTGCACATCTCAGGAAACACTGGATGTTCATCTATCCATACCTACACGTCTGGCTTATCAAGGTTTTAATGCAACAAGAAACACTACTTCATTATCGATGACAATCAGTGGCCTCCACCGATTAGGCCTGCATGTCAATCACAACAAATCTACTTTCTCTCCATTCCAGTCTTTGCATTATCTAGCTGCTACCATCAACACAATGTAAGCAAAATGTGTCCTTTGGAAGAGAGACAGTTATCAATTGGTCTGAAATGTCACTCTCCGCTGAAAGTCCTCACCCCACAGTGAGAAGAGTGCCATCTCTCTTGGGCTCAATGGCATTGTGCATATTTTTACACCAAATGCTCATCTATACATGAGACCTCTTTAGGAATGTCTGGAGAAGCAGTGGGATCAGTAAGCAGGCAACTGGGAGGAAAGGATCATAGTTTCCCTCTAAGCGAAGCAGTCCCTCAAATAATGGTGCAAGCCAAAAAATCTCCTTCAAGGAACGGACTCATCGAACCTGTGGCCCTTTGCGTGCAGGTGGGCAGCAGTCACGAGGAGCAAGGTAGTTGCAGTGGGGGAGAGTGTGTAGTTCGGGATCAGAGAGTACTCACTGGAGGTCACACATCAGCCCCCGTAAGTAGTTGTGGGAGGGGCTGGCAGGGAGGCAGGAGGGTGGCAAGTGGGGAAGGAAAAAACAGCAGGAAAAAACTGACAAAGTAGAGGTAACAACAGGGCACAGCAAGGAGACAAAGCAGAACGTGGCAACTAGGACCTATATTTATCCTTTTTGATGCAAAAATGCACTAACGTAGTTTTGAGTCAAAACGTTTACAGCTGGCTAGCGCCATTTCTGGAAGCCGGGCGGGCGTCATATTTATGGAACGATGCTATCCGGCGGTAAGGCCCTGTTAGCATCATTAAAAATGACGCTAGCCAGGTGGGGGAGTGTAGGAAAGTACCATCTTGCATGGCATGTTATCCCCATTTTTACATGTATGTCAGTTTGTTTTTGCCTGTCTCACTGGGATCCTGCTAGCAAGGACCCCAGTTTATGGCCTAAATGTGTATACCTGTGTAGTAACTAACTGTGTCACTGAGGCTCTGCTAATCAGAACCTCAGTGCGTATGCTCTCTCTGCCTTTGAATTTGTCACTATATGCTAGTGACCACTTCTACCAACTTCAATTGGCACACTGGAACTCCCTTATAATTCCCTAGTATATGGTACCCAGGTACCCAGGGTATTGGGGTTCCAGGAAATCCCTGTGGGCTGCAGCATCCTTTTGCCACCCATAGGGAGCTCAGGCAAACCGTCACACAGAACTGCCACTGCAGCCTGAGTGAAATAACGCACACGTTATTTCACAGCCATTTTCACTGCACTTAAGTAACTTATAAGCCACCTATATGTCTAACCTTCACTTGTTGAAGGTTAAGTGCAAAGTTACTAAGTGTGAGGGCACCCTTGCACTAGTGAAGGTGCCCCCACATAGTTCAGGGACATTTCCCCAGACTTTGTGACTGCGGGGACACCATTACACGCGTGCACTACATATATGTCAATAACTATATGTAGCTTCTCAACGGTAACTCTGAAAATGGCCATGTAACATGTCTAAGATTACATAATAGGCCCCCATTCAAAATCTGGTATTGGGGAGCCAATTCCATGCATCCCACTATGGACTCTGGGTACTGCCAAACCAGCTCTCTGGGGGTTTCTCTGCAGCTATCACTGCTGCCACCCCACAGACAGGGTTCTGCCCTCTTGGGATCTGGGCAGCCCAGTCCCAGGAAGGCAGAACAAATAATTTCCTCTGAGAGAGGGTGTTACACTCACTCCCTTTGGAAATAGGTGTTAAAGGCTGAGGAGAGGGAGCCTCTCCCAGCCTCTGGAAATGCTTTGAAGGGCACAGATGGTGCCCTCCTTGCATAAGCCAGTCTACACCGGTTTAGGGAATCCCCAGTCCCTGCTCTGGTGCGAAACTGGACAAAGAAAAAGGGAGTGACCACTCCCCTGTCCATCACCACCCCAGGGGTGGTACCCAGAGCTCCTCCAGTGTGTCTCAGACCTCTGCCTTCTTGAATCCAGAGGTGTGAGGGCACTCCGGAGGCCTCTGAATGGCCAGTGCCGGCAGGTGATGTCAGAGACCCCACCTGATAGGTGCTTACCTGACTAGGTAGCCAATCCTCCTCTGATGGCTATTTAGGGTCCCTCCAGTGGGCTTTTCCTCAGATAACGACTTGCAAGAATTCACCTGAGTTCCTCTGCACCTCTCTCTTCGACTTCTGCCAAGGATCGACCGCTGACTGCTCCAGGACGCCTGTAAAACTGCAACAAAGTAGCAAGAAGACTACCAGCGACATTGTAGCGCCTAATCCTGCCAGGTTTCTCAACTATTTCCTGGTGGTGCATGCTTTGGGGGCTGCCAGCCTTCATCCTGCACTGGAAGCCACAAAAAAATCTCCTGTGGGTTGACGGAATCTTCCCCCTGCTCCAGCAGGCACCAAAGTTCAGTGTCACTGGTACACTGGAACCCCTCTCATCCTGATGAGGGTGGCCCCTGGAACACAGGTGGTGGACCCAAGAGACCCAAACTGTCCAGTGGTCCAACTGTCCAAATTTGGAGGAGGTAAGTCCTTGCCTCCCCTCTCCAGGCAGTAATCCTGTGCACTGTGTGAATTGCAGCTACAAGGGCTTCTGTGCACATTTCCATGAAATCCTGCATGCACAGCCAAGCCTAGATCCCCAGCACTCTGTCCTGCGACGCTCAGCTCTCTGAGTTGATCTCCGGTGTCATGGGACCCTCTTTTGCAGTGTTGAGAAGACCGCCATGTTCAGACTTCTTGAACCCATGTTCAAGGACTTGTGCGGGTGCTACCTTCTTGTGCGTGGTCTTTCTAAGTTGCTGAGGGCCCCCCTGTCTCATCTCCCAAGTGGTGACATCCTGGTCCTTCCTGGGCCCAGGCAGCACCCTTTTCTTCAACCGCGACACTTGCAGCTAGCAAGGCTAGTTTGCAGTATTTTGCCAAGGAAACAACTCTGCATCCTCCAGCACTCCGTGGGACATCTTCTGCACGAAGAAGAAGTTCCTAGCATCTTTCGTTGTTGCAGAATCTTCAGCTTCTTCCATCCGGAGACAGCCATTTTGCACCTTCATCCGGGGTTTAGTGGGCTCCTGCCCCCTGGACACTTTCGCGACTCTTTGACTTGGTCCCCTTCCTTTGCAGGTCCTCAGGTCCAGGAATCCGTCTACAGTGATTTGCAGTCTGTTGTGGTCTTTGCAAAATCCTCTATCACGACTTTAGTGTGCTTCTGGGAAATAGTAGTACTTTACTCCTAATTTCCAGGGTCTTGGGATGGGGTATCTTGGACACCCTTAGTGTTTTCTTACACTCCCAGTAACCCTCTACACACTACACTAGCCTAGGGGTCCATTTGTGGTTCACATTCCACTTCTTAGTATATGGTTTGTGTTGCTCCTAGGCCTATTGCATCCTATTGTATTCTACAGTGTTTGCACTACTTTCTGACTGTGTTACTTACCTGAATTTGGTTTGTGTGTATATTTTGTGTATTTTACTTACCGCCTAAGGGAGTATATCCTCTAAGATATTTTTGGCACATTGTCACTAAAATGAAGTACTTTTATTTTTAGTAACTCTGCGTATTGTCTTTCTTATGATATAGTACCTATATGATATAAGTGGTACTAGTAGGAGCTTTGCATGTCTCCTAGTTCAGCCTAAGCTGCTCTGCTATAGCTATCTCTACCAGCCTAAGCTGCTAGAACACTACTAATCTACTAATAAGGGATAACTGGACCTGACACAAGGTGTAAGTACCATCTGGTACCCACTATAAGCCAGGCCAGCCTCCTACAGGGAGGTGTAGGGGAAACAGTAGGTTGTGCGTCAAAAAATGGCTCTAGTCTGATAGAGGCAAAATAAATGCCTCTAACCAGACTAGCGCCATTTCCTGGTGCACAACCCCCATGGACATGACTCTTGTCTTAGTAAAGGCAGTAGTCATGCCCCCCACCCCAGTGGCCATGCCAAGGGGACATATGTCCCCTGGCATGGCAATTGGGCCCAGTGCCATGCAGGGTGGCCCATTTCAGGGCCCCCTATGGCACTTAAAAATACTTCTGAAATACTTACCTCTACTTACCTGGGATGGGGTCCCCCCATCTTCTGGTGTCCTCCTGGTGTGGGTGGGGGTGTCCCTGGGGCTTGGGGTCGGCACGCATGAGCTCTTTCCATGGTCGCCGACCATGGAAATAGGCCCACAGGTCCCCTAATGCCTGTACAGACCCAGGCGTTAATTAATGGCGCTAAGCAAGGTTAGCGTCATTATTTAAGGGCACCTCCCTCCTGTGTATCTTTTTTGCACAGGAGGCTAAATATGGAGCTAAGGGGATAGCGTGATTTTTTGGTCAGGAACGCCTACCTTGCATCTTATTGATGCAAGGTAGTTTCCCACAACCAAAAAATGACACAAACTCCAAAACGTTGGTGCTAGATGGGTTGAGCACCAACGTATAAATATGGATTTAACTTTGCACCGGTTTTGCGTCAAACACAATGATGCACATCCAGCACTAGAAAAGTGTAAATCCGCCCCTCAGGGTCCAAAAAAAAGGAGACTGTAATTACACTTTTCAAAAAACATTTACTGTGACAGCATTATGGCAATTACACAAGATGGTGAGTCAGTCCAGGCAGGCCAAGAGATTGAACTGGTAGCCTCATGTCCTGCAGCCGGGCAGCAGACATGAGGAGCAAGGCAGAGGCAGCAGGGGAGAGTGCTGAGACCAGGAGAGGCTACTTCCACATGGGAGTGTACATTGATCACTTTCAAATCCAGTGATCCTGGTGTCTGAGAGAAATGACTTATAACATGAATCTTCTCGAACTATGAGTGGTTTGTCTAGCTCTGAAGGCTTTTCATCTGTCCTTCAAGTCGAACTCCATTCTTGTTCAGACAGATAACACAACAACCATGTACTATTTGAACAAACAAGGGGGGCGGGATCCAGAGCCTTGTCTCAAGAAGCACATCCAATTTGGAATTGGTTGATATCCAGAGACCTGCACATCTCCGCACCCCATCTTCCAGGGGTTCAAAATGCTCAAACAGACTCCTTGAGCAGGATTCTTCAGGAAAACCACAAGTGGGATCTTCACGACAATGTCATTAGTACTGACTGGTCTGGTAAAGGTCTCTACACCTTTCCTCCAATTCCACTGATTCCATCAGTAATAATCAAATTGTCTAACTCAAGGGCCATAATGATTTTGATATCTCCAGAGCGGGTCCAACAATGGTGGTTCACAGACCTTCTTCACATGTCGGAGCATTCACACCTGAAGATGCCATGCAGACCATACCTTCTCAGGAAATTCAGAGGTCAGATAGTACATCCTAATCTCTCTTCTTTGCGTTTGGCAGCACAGCTCCTGAGCTAGTTCAATATAGACATTTGAACCTTCCACAAGAATGCATGAACATGCTCAAGGGAACAAAGTGACCGTCAACGCTTGCAGCTTATACTTTCAAATGGAAGAGATTTTGTATCTGGTGTCCTAACAAGAACTTTGATCCAACAAAGTGCCAAGAAGAAGCTTTTTTCCATATTTGCCTTATCTGGCCTAACCAGGCTTACATTTCTCTTCTAGTACTGTTCATTGGCAGCAATTACTGCCTAAAGAAAATATCCTTTACAAACCTCTTTTTGCAAAATGTCTGTTAATAAAGACTTCTTAGAGGGTTTGAAAAACGTTTTCCCTCTGAAGTCATCCATCTCTTCCCTGGGAGTTGAATGTAATATTTTCACACCTCATGCAGGCTCTCTTTGAACCCATTCATAAAGCCTCATAGCAACACCTTTCATGGAAAGATGCTTTCTTCTTAGCTATTACATCAGCACGTAGCATTAGTGAGATTCAGGCTTTGTGTTGTCACGAACTGTATACGTGTTCTATAGTAGTAAATTAGGTATGACGACACATCTGAAATTCTTACCAAAAGTTGTTTCGTATTTCCACATTAACCAGCCAATTTATTTGCCTACTTTCTTTCAGCACCCTTCCAATCCTACTGAAAGTGCTCTTCATTCTCTGGATGTCAGAAGAGTCTTAAAGTTTTATCTAGTCAAAACTAAGGATACCTGCAAGTCTGATCAATTGTTTGTAAACTATGGCACGGTTCATACAGGTTTAGCCACATCTAAACAAACAATCTATATCCCAATGGTTAGTGTAGTGCATCCTATTATGCTATCATAAAGCTAATAAGCTTCTCCCCTTCCGCTCCGAAGCCACCAACATCACCTGCGGCGTCCCCCAAGGCTCATCCCTCAGCCCAACGCTGTTCAACATCTACATGGCCCCCCTCGCACAAGTGGCCCGACAACACAACCTCAACATTCTCACCTACGCCGACGACACCCAGCTCATCCTCTCACTCACCAAAGACCCACGCACTGCCAAAACCAACCTCCATGAGGGGATGAAATCCATCGCCGAATGGATGAGAATCAGCCGTCTGAAATTGAACTCGGACAAGACGGAGGTCCTCATCCTCGGATCCACCCCCTCCGCCTTGGATGACTCCTGGTGGCCCACCGCACTAGGAACCCCACCGACACCGGCCGACCACGCTCGCAACCTGGGCTTCATCCTCAACTCCTCCCTCACCTTGTCTAAACAGGTCAACGCAGTTTCCTCCTCATGCTACAACACATTCTGTATGCTCCGCAGAATCTACAAGTGGATCCCAACAGAAACAAGAAGAACAGTGACACAGGCCCTCGTCAGCAGCAGGCTGGACTATGGCAACGCACTCTACACAGGCATCCCAGCGAAAGACCTACTACGCCTCCAACACATCCAAAACGCCTCGGCCCGACTGATCCTCAACATACCCTGCCACAGCCACATCTCCCACCACCTGAGAAACCTTCACTGGCTCCCGTGAACAAAAGGATCACTTTCAAGCTTCTTACCCACGCTCACAAAGCGCTCCACGACACCGGACCAGCCTACCTAAACAACAGACCCAGCTTCTACACCCCCACCCGTCAGCACCGCTCCTCTAACCTCACCCTCGCCGTCGTCCCCCTCATCCGAAGAAAGACCGCCGGCGGCAGATCCTTCTCATACCTTGCCGCCAAAACCTGGAACACCCTCCCCACCAACCTGCGACAGACTCAAGACCTACTCACCTTCAGAAGACTCCTCAAGACCTGGCTCTTCGACCAGTAAACACCAGCTCTCTCCCCCCCCCCCCCCAGCACCTTGAAACCCTCATGGGTACGTAGTGCGCTTTATAAATCCAATGATTGATTGATTGATCCGGTGCACCTGAAACTCATTCCACTAGAAGGAAAGTGGCTACAGCTGCTTTAATGAGGAATTTCCCCATCACTGAAATATGGAAAGCAGCTACTCGGAGATCTTTTCACACTTTTACCAAACACTGTTGTTTGGACTTAGATGCTAAAATAGTTGCTCCAGTAGGGCAGGCCCCTGAGGAATCTAGTCGCTTAATCGGGTCTTTGGGCCGCCTCTTTTTTTTCTACTGCAGTTTGTAGTGATGGGCTTGCTACTCTACTCACTGCTTATGATTCCCCTGAGAGAGAAGGAATGGTTTCTTACCTGTAATCCTAGTTCTCGCTCAGGGGGACTCTCCATTGAAATCCTAGGCAACCCGCTCTCCTCCCCAGTGGAAGAGACATAAGCGATTAATGGATGGTCACTTTCCCTACATGACACTTCCACTGTCTCAGTAAAAATAACAGAGGCAATTGCCACATGCTGGGCATGATGGGATACTGGTGGGCTATGAGCTCTTTCAATATCTGCACAGTTGTGGCTTACGGGGCTGCATTGTCCTCTCATTTATCTTTTTTGTGTCAAAAAAGGGTTTGTGAAAGAAATTTACATAGTGAAATAACACAATTCTAGTTAATTTGTCTGATATATTTTAATATATATTACCCTTTTTCATATGCAATCTGCAGATGGCCAATATAGCCTTCTTATAGGGTGTAAAACATTGCTATCTTGAGTGTCCCTCCAGGCCTTACTTGAGAAAACTTAAGAAAATATATTGCAAAGAATTGCTCCGGGATCCCCACATGTGGGAAGGACTATTCAGTGCTCATGTTTCAGTGGTGATTCCCCTGAAAGAGAACTAGGATCACAGGTAAGAAACTATTCCTTAGTTCTCCTCAGAGTCCCTTGCCCTCTGATCATTGAGCCTGACTGACTAAGCCAATAACCTGTGGGGTCATCATGACCGCTTTGCCAATGCTAAAAGCGGAAGCATTCATCACCTATAGCACTGGTAAGACTTATGTGTATTCAATATTTCTTGATTTCGAAGGTGCCTCAGTCCAGATGGGCACAGTCTGCTTGTAAGTTCTTGTATGTTAGTTGATGCTCTGACCTCCTTTAGACATCACACACCAAAAGTGGTCTAATGTTCTGGTTCCCACACTTCAAGGTTAACTTGATTATGTTTTTTTCTTAAATGGGATTTCACCATCCATGATCTACAATAAGAGTTTCTTTAATAAAAAATTGAACAATGGTCTCTAGGCCTGTTTACTCAAGGTTAGAGCCATCTTCTCCCTTCCAGGCTAGTAGTTTTAAAAGCTGGGAGACCTTGCACTATAGGTTAAAATGTGGTCAGTGTAGGTGCTTATACCCTTGGCGGCCATATGTGCTCCCTTCGGTTATAGAATCATTATGACTATGAATGCCAAGGTCATTTGGATTGCTTTTTCTTGACCCGGTCACTTCTGGTTCCTAAACCATCGATGCCTATAAGACTGTTCTTGAAAGATATTTTTCATGTGGTTGCTGATAGAAGGCTGGTGTTCCATCAGGAGTAGGGCATTCTACTTTACGTCTGCACCTGTAACAGCTCCAGCAGTCTTTGTTAAGAGTTCATCCCATTTTACTGCATGTGCAAGGAATTCCATTGAGTGATCTTTCTTTACTAGAAATGAATCCGCAATATTGGGGATTTTTTTCCTCATGCATTCCCTCTAATCTGGAAACCTTCTGCTTGGAGCTCAGTCTGCCGCTGTTCATAGGTCCTGTTTTTGAGCTAGAAGAAATCAGAACCCTCTCATGAAAATGTCTTTTGGGGGATTTAATTCCAACTAGGATAGTTTGTAAAGTGTGAGCATTATTCACAAGTAGCCTTTTGTTGTTTATCTAGATACAGTTGGTCAAATAAGCTGTTTTTCCTACTTATCCAAAATTAGTTGGATTTTCATGTCAGTATTTGCCTCCAATTTGACACTTCTTGCTGGAAAGTCCCAGTGGATTCTTTTTTATATGGAGCTCACACTGAAGCTGTCATGACCTCAAGACATGTCTTTGTATTATATGCTACTGGACTGATTTGTCCAAGCAATCCATTTTTAGGTGGCTTGCTCTGTGCATTAGAATAAGTTACCAAAAGGGTGACAGCAGCTTCCCAAGTGGAACAGCAAGGCTCCCAACCACACGTAAGAATGTACTGAAGTTCTCTGTGGGCAGCATCCCATAAGGCAGGTACCACTACTTGAACTTTATGTGCTGCTCAGTGGCATTCAAATGAGAAGCTAACATACAAGGACACACTCGGGGCCTTGCTATAAAATCTTTATAAAATTCCTCCACGGTCAAGCTGAATATATTTTAGATTTATTCCTGAATAAAGAAATTGATGCCTTTTATAAAATCATGATTTCTTTGGTGCACAGTAGGGAACTTTCTATTCACAATTCAATGAAACTACAAATGATGTACAAATCTGATTAGGTGTACCTCTTGTACCCACGACCTCTGGACGTTAAGCAGCACTAAACTACACATTTCTTTACACATTTACTTGATGGACTATTCCCAACTAAATAAGTCAAATACAACATATGAGATGCGCTGCTGAAAATTGGACTTCGTTGGCAACATGAGGGATAGTTATAGTTGTATACTAATAGCCACCATTACAGTAAGATGAAATATCAGTTTGTTCCTATCAATTATACCTCCTCTTTAGATTCACAAGACTACTGAATACTTTGCCACAGTGGTGCTGATTCTGCTAATGAAAGCGGTCAGATTGGTCACAGAGGTCTCCCGATGCATACAGCTGTACAATAAATGAGTTGCTTGCCTTGCATATCATTTTCTACTCCACAAACAGTTGAAGACACCCAACACAGAGGTTCAACTAACATTGACCAGTCCAGTGTGTAATTAATCTAGATTACAAGTGAGATCTGAGCTACTAAGATGGTCCCTCAGGAATGTGAGACCTCCACCTAGCCCCCCACATTTTCATCACAAACTCTTTTAGCTTTGACTCCTGATTAACTTGTTCTACAGAAATCACAGCAGTTTTCATGTTACATTCACTTTGACAAGCACCAAAAGGTGTGTCACCAAAGATGATACCAATCCAGTCATTTTCTTTTAGAACTGATCTTTCGGGCACCTTTGAGCCCCCTTTCTCGTAGCTAGGCAAACACAACTAACTTCTACTGTCTGTGATTCCTAGAGTTATAAAGCCATATAGCCTTTGCCTCTGGCTCACTGGTTCCAGTGAAGGACTTGGAGTCTGATGAATTCCAGCGTCTAGTTCTACATATCAGATCCAGCTGTCACTGAGTCTGTCTTCCATATACCTATCTCTTCACCACCATTCTTCTATCCTCAGTAAACCTCTACTTTTCCAAAGTTACAACGTTCTTAAACACTGCTGTATTAATGCTTATCTAGAGGTGATCGACTCATCTTTAGTTCAGATTATGTTCCTCCTCACATCTTTTCATGTCCTCTCCCTAAGCCAAGCACAAAGAGCCAATACAAACCCCTCACATTTGCACCTGTATCTCATCTGCTTCCTATATCCTCTCACACAGTATTCCCCACAATTTGTCTATGTGTACACATCCTGTGTTCTATAACATTCTGGTTCCTGACATAAATTGTTTGCAGCGTTACATTCGTCATTTTGTTTAGTCTGGGAGGGGATATTTCACTGTGCAGTGTCTTCAGTGCAATATTTCACTTAAAATCATTTTATATAGGTACAAGATCACTTGATGATCCTGTATTGCTAAGAATGATGCACTTTATTGTGTATTTTGCAGATAGAGCTACTCGAAGAATACGGTAGGAGGTATCCATGGATTGGTCTTCATAAATTGGAGGAAGAATTTCAATGGGTTGATGGAACCAGTTGGAACAGCACTGTGTAAGTTACAGGCGTACACTTGAATTATTAAGCACTTGTGTAAGCAAGAACTATTGCAGACATCATAAAGACATGATTCTTTGCTGTTAGTGACATTCTCTAAACCCCCTTGCATCTTGAATCTAAAAAACAAAAGTCTGGATTCCTTTTAGGAGCTGGTAAGGTAACGTAATGAGATTTATTCAGGAAGGAGATATTTTATTCACGGATAAATCGGTGACCTAACCTTCATCGTAGTTTAATCCATCTGTCTTACAACATTGCATCTTAATAATCAATTTATATTCCTGGTGTCTAAGAGTTAGGGCTTGGTCACTTCTATTAGTATGGTGGGGCACCACACTCAGGCCCATGAATATCACGGTTCTGTTTATGTAAAAAGTGCATTCTACTGATGATAGAGAATTAGATGTCCATATCACTCTTTTGTGCTTTACTATTTTATTTTTGTTTTATGCTCAAATGAGATCCTGCTAGTGTCCTGCCAAGTTATGTCTGATTCACCATGCTTGTTGGGCATATCCTATAATAAATCTACATCCACCCTAGCTTGTTTGTTGTAAGGCCCATGATTAGAATTCAGCCTTTCTGATGTTTGGGATGGAACGGTCATGGGTATGACCTTCTTCCACACCAATTTCAATAAGGTTGCCTTAAAAAATTCCACACTGCATTTGTGTGATGTCATATTTTGTATGTATGCCTATGTATTCCTTTCTTTATGTAGACCTGTCCTTGCTCCCTAGTCCTGGTTCCACTGCCCGTAACACACCTGTGATCGCTACAGAAATTTGTGTTGTTTTCAAATATCTTTTGCTCTTTTTCAAAGGTTTTTCATCAATAGTCATAACCACTGTATAGTCTCAACCTCGTGCAGAGATCCCGAAAAACATATTTAAAAATGATATATTTATGTTTAACTTATACATATACCTTTGCGGCCTAAAGGAAGAATAAACATGGCCAGATTTAATTTAATTTACATTATAAAAAAGACGCCAAATGCATAACTATTGGTGACTGATAGAAAAGTGACCATAGAAAATCTTTCACAAAAGATCTTTTTAAAAGGAAAAGGAAAGGGAATGTATGACATAGTTAGCCAGTAGGATGCAATGTACAGCTTAGGAGATTAAAAAACTGGCACGTGCTTTTAAGAACCCCACCATACACCCTGCATTCCATCATGCCGCAATGGTGACAGTTAAGTTAGTTCTCGTTCCTGGAAACAGAATCCTGGGGCACTGAGCTCTGCCATTTTTGGCCAAATCCACTTGAAATCTTTCCAAAACCTTATAGTTAGAGTTTCACTTGACGTCTTTTGACAGATAGAGTATATGGAGTGTTTTTATTTTGTCTGTCAAAAATGGCTCCACTTTTTGTGAAGTGCCCTTCTTGTGGAAAAAAGAAGACACAGTCAGATCCCCAAATAGTCTGAGTAGTGTCTCTTCCTGAAGATCATTCTCCTAACTTCTGTATTCATTGTCAATCATTCTAAAAAATAACTTTGAAGGATAGACAGAAGATTAGGCTACTTGGGTTGTGGCAAAGGAAGAAACTTGAATATGCTGGCAGATCTTCGAAACCCAATGGAGAAGGTCAGTCTTCTGCCAGAGGGACATCGTCATGCTCCCAGAAAGCTCCCAGGGGAAGATCGAAGAAAAGAAGACATCATAGGAGGAGACATCACTTCAGATCAACGTTGAGAAGCTTGACATCGAAGACCATGAAGTCAAAGACTGTCACCACTTTAATCAATCAGGAATTTGTAAAGTGCACTACTCACCCGTGAGGGCCTCAAGGCGCTGAGGGGGAGGGGAGAGGAGAGGGTGCTGCTACTGCTCGAACAGCCAGGTCTTGAGAAGTTTCCTGAAGGTAAGGAGGTCTTTGGTCTGGCTCAGGTGGGTGGGGAGAGTGTTCCACATTTTGGCGGCGAGATGCAAGAATGATCTACCGCCGGTTGTAGTTCTGCGGACCCGTGGGATGATTGTGAGGGCGAGGTCGGTGGAGCGGAGATGCCAGGTCAGGGTGTAGAAGGAGAGCCGTCTGTTGAGGTATTCTATTCCGGTGTTATGCAGTGCTTTGTGAGAGTGGGTGAGGAGTTTGAAGGTGATTCTCTTGTTGACTGGGAGCCAGTGGAGGTTTCTCAGGTGGTCTGTGATGTGGCGGGGGATGTCCAGGATGAGGAGTGCGGAGGTGTTCTGGATGAGTTGAAGCCTTTTCTGGAGTTTGCCCGTGGTTCATGCGTAGAGGGCATTGCCGTAGTCCAGTTTGCTGCTTACGAGGGCTTGGGTGATTGTCCTTCTGGTTTCGGTGGGTATCCATTTGTAGATCTTTCTGAGCATGCAGAGGGTGTTATGGCGTTGACTTGCTGGGTCATGGATAATGAGGAGTCCAAGATGAATCCTAGATTTTGTGCGTGATCGGTGGGAGTCGAAGCGGCTCTGAGAGTGGCAGGCCACCAGGAGTCATCCCATGCAGAGGGGGTGGAGCTGAAGATGAGGACTTCCGTCTTGTCGGAATTGAGTATTAGGCAGCTGCTCTTCATCCATTCGGCGGTGGCCTTCATTCCTTCGTGGAGGTAGATCTTGGTGGAGTCCTAGGTGAGGGAGAGGATCAGCTGGGTGTCGTCAGAGTATGAGATGATGTTGAGGTTGTGGGATCGGGCGATGTTAGCGAGCGTGGCCATGTAGACGCTGAAGAGGGTCGGGCTGAGGGATGAACCCTGGGTTACGCCGCAGATGATTTCGGTGGCCTCCGAGAAGAATAGGGGAAGTGCACTCTCTGGGTTCTGCCGGTGAGACAGGAGGTGACCCAGTCAAGGGCTCTGTCCTGGATTCCTGCATTGTTGAAGTATGAGCGTAGGGTGTGGTGGCAGACACTGTCGAATGCCGCAGAGAGATCCAGGAGGAAAAGGGCTGCGATTTCGCCGTTGTCAAGTATGGCTCTGATGTCATCAGTGGCGGCGATGAGGACGGTTTCGGTACTGTGGTTGCTGTGGAATTCAGATTGGGAAGGGTCCAGGGTGCAGTTCTCCTCGAGGAAGCAGGTTAGTTGTCTGTTGACAGCCTTCTCAATGACTTTTGCTGGGAAGGGGAGCAGGGAGATAGGTCGGAAGTTCTTGAGGTCCTTTTGGTCCGCCTTGGGTTTTTTGAGGAGGGCGTTTATCTCTGCGTGTTTCCAGCTCTTTGGGAAGGTGAGGATGTGGTGAGGGCAGGGGTCAGACGGCAAGCCAAGCGGAAGGTGTTCATGATTTCGAGGGTGTTGTTGTCATTGACCGGGGTCCAGGAGAGCAGGAGGTTGGTCGGAAGTGAATCTGTGGTGTTGGTGGTTGCCGGGGGGGGGGGGTAAGGTCTGGGTTGCTGAAGCTGTTGTTGATGCCTGTAATCTTGTGGTGAAAGTAGGAGGCTAGGGAGTCGCAGAGGTCTTGGGATGGCAGGATGTTGTTGCCGTTGGAGCTGGGGTTGGAGAGTTCCTTCATGACGTTGAAGAGCTCCTTGTTGTTGTGTGCATTGATTCGATCTTTGAAGGCGGTTCTCTTGGTAGCTCGGATGAGTTTGTGTTGTCTGGCATTTTTTAAGGCTGTGTGGTTGTACAGAGTCTGATCTTGGCGCCACTTTCTTTCGAGTTTTGGCAGGTCTGCTTAGATTCATGGAGGTGAGCGATAAACCAAAAGGCCTTTCTGTCGGTGTGTCTGTTGGAGGGATTCTTGATTGGGGCAAGAGTATTGGCGCAGGTGTCGACCCATTGCCTGAAGTTGCAGGCAGCTGCATTGGTGTCAGTGGCGTCGATGGGTGGAATCCAGGAGCGGGTTGCGATAAGTTGGTCTTCGGTGACCTTGATCCAACTGTGGTGGTGGATCCGTTGTTGGTAGTGGTGTGTTGTTGGTTTCTTGAAGGAGAAGTGGATGCAGCATTGGTCTGTCCAGTGGAGTTCGGTGGTGTGGCTGAAGGAGACGTGATTTCTGGTGGAGAAAATAGGGTCAAGTGTGTGTCCTGCTGAGTGGATCGTGACAAGCTGTTTGAGGCTGAGGTTGGAGAGGTTGTCGAGCAGGGTGGCGGTGTTGTTGTCGTTGGTGTTCTCGAGGTGTATGTAGTCAGTGCAAGAGCGTGCGTGCTGATGACGTCAGTGATGAAGTTGCTGAACTGCTGTCTGGGGTCGGGGGACCTGTAGATGAGGTTCCCTCGGAGGGTGGTGTTTGGGTCAGTGTGGATCTGGAAGTGCAGGTGTTCGGCAGTGCTGAGGGTGCGTTCGATGCTGGTCGTGATCCTGAGGGGTTTCTTGTGGATGATGGCGATGCCTCCTCCGGGTTTGTTGGAGTGGTCCCTGAGGGTGATCTTGTAGCTGCCCGGGATGGCTACGGTGATGTCAGGCACTGAGGAGGGGTTCATCCAGATCTCAGTCAGGAAGGCGGCGTCTGGGATGGCTGAGTCGAGTAGATTCCATAGCTCTACTGCATGCTTGTGGACGGAGCAGATGTTGAGGAGGATACATCTGAGATGGTTGCGTCCTGCCTTGGTGGGTGGGTGGTTGGCGTGGAGGCTGGTGAAGGTGCAGTTTCGGCAGGAGAAGGGTCCGCGGGAGGTCTGCGGGGAGCCTTGAAGGCAGCTGGGAGAGCAGCCGGTGTTGAGGGTGTGGAGGGTGGTGGCGTCATAGTGAAGACGTGCGTGGCGGCGGTGGGAGGTCGGGGCCAGAGGTTCTGGTGCTGGGCACGTTCCAGGCATGGATGGGCGCAGATGGGCTGCCTTTAAGTAGGAAGGTGTAGGGGAGGAGAGGACAGCTGGGAGGCGGGAGTGGAGGTGAAAAATGGCACGAAAAAGGGGACGGGCTGTAGAAAGGGGGCGGGGCCTTGGGGGCAGCAGCCACAGGGAAGAGAGAAAGGAGGGAGAGCGAAAGTGAGAGAGAGAGCGGAGTGAGAGAAAAATGAGGAAGAGAGTAGGGAAGCAAAAGGAACACAAAGGGACAGAAGAGGAACAGAGAGAAAAGCAGAGAAAGGAGCAGAAAAGGAGAAGAGAGGCAGAGGGTAGCCTAGTAGGAAAGCAGAGCTCTCCCACTAGACACCAGGGATGAGGTGCATGCAGAAGCCTGCAGGTGGAGGAGGGCCTCGAACTCCTGACAGGGGTCAGGAGTTCAGAGGAGCCAGGGAAAGGGCTCTACTTACAAGGTGTAGCCACAGGAGGCAGACCAGTGCACTGACCAGGTCAGTGGTATTGCTATCACTTGACGTGATAGAATCCTGATGGTCACCATCAAAATTGATGTTTAATATATCACCTTGTGCATCAAGATCATCAGTGTCAAAGCTAATACCGTTGACAGCAAAGCCACCAAAAGCCACCACCATCAATGTTGAAGCCACTGACAACCATAACAAGTTCTGTGTCACTATCTATACAACTTTCTCCAAGATGGCTATGGTAGCTTGGAAAAGAGAGATTACCTGCTACTCCAGGCTTAGATTATTTTTAGGCATATTTAGGCATATTTACCTTCCTGAAATAGTAATAGCTGGCACACCTTTACCAGGGGGCAACACTATCTGGGTTCTCACCCCATTCAGTAACATCCCCTAAACCTTCACCTAGGATCAACCCATCACTCTTAGTTCCCACAAAACTACAGGAACACACAAGTCCACTTTCATCACATAGACATCATGCAAGATCAGATACATATCAAGCCCTAGATCAAGCCCTAAATCCTACCGAAAATTTGGAGAAAAAAAATATCTTCTCACTTTAGATCAAGAAGATCTAATACAAGACCTAGCAGGAGGTCATGATCTTGCCATAGGACATACTCTCATTCATGGACACCTCTTCTATCAGAGATTCCTCTCTAAGTCGGTCAAACACACCTCCAGCAAGAGTGTCACCAGTTAAAGATCTGACAACATTTAACAATGTATTGGTGGGGGCGTGGCCAGGATGGCAGTCAATCTAGAGGTGCACTGCTGAACTCTGCCATAAATCCTGTATAAATCGTATATTATCCTCGGCTTGGCAACCGGAGGCCCCGACCACTCTGAGTGGCTCCCTACAGAGCAACAGAAGGTTGCCGCATGCCTATTAGTGAATGTGAGGCAGACTTACTGCAGTGAGGGGACAAAGCCCTACTGGTTCCTGTGGCCGCCTAGAGGACTGGAGCCTCAGCATTTTTCAGGTACTAAGGTGCCTTAAGGGACCACCGGAGATGGAGGTGCCCCCCTAGGCAATAGCTGTACCTGTGGTGAGAGCGGGGCTCGGCCTCAGGGGTGGGGTAGTTCCAATTAGAGGTGGTTGTCCACCGGTGCAGGTAGGCACCCTAGGGCCTGAGATGCTGGTTGAGGGAAGTCCAATGGTGATGAGTGTATGCAAGGGGAGTGCCTGCACAAGCTCTGGACTGGGGACACACTGCAGGTGGTGGAGGAGTACTGCTGCCCGCACCAGCAGGTCCCAGAGACCAGCTGACTACAAGGGCCAGACGGTGCAGGCTTCACCCCGCAGCAGGCCTGGAGGATCTCTGTGGACTGAGCCCCCCTGCCTTGCTTCCAGGATGGTCTTTTGCTGCCTGCCCTTTTTGTGGAGGACACCCCCCCTTCAACAGGGTTTGCTTGCATAGCTTCTGCCTCCGGTTTGGGGGTGAGGAGGATGGGATGGGACCCTTTGAAAAGTGGTGCACGTGGCAGAGACGTGGAGAGTGCCACAAACTCAGGGCCTTCTGGATCCTCCCTATCTGGGATGGGACCCTTTGAAAAGTGGTGCACGTGGCAGAGACGTGGAGAGTGCCACAAACTCAGGGCCTTCTGGATCCTCCCCTATCTGGACGTTTTCCCCTGACATGAAAGGAATGAAGCAGAGATGGATTGGCAACACCCTCTGGACGATTCTTGGAAATAGGGGAGAGAGTGTCCCAGAGACCGGACCCCTGCCGCAGTTAGGCCTAACATACCTTTAATCACATGCACACCATGATGGTGAAACCACAATGGACCAGGCAACCCCAGTCGTCCACCAAGGACATATTGGACTACCAAGATATGTTGTCACAGGAAGGGGAGAATACTGCAGGTGATACAAGACACCAAGACAACCCTGGAGATAAAACTGATACAGGTTTTCTGGAAGTGTCCTTCTTGAGAACTGACCATCAGAAATTATCTGATAGGGTTGGAGACAGGACTCTGCTTTTAACAACAATAATTCTCACACTGCAGGAGGTGCAGTATCAGATGCAACTTATAAAGGCTGGCATCAAGTGTCTACAAATAAGAGCAGAAGATGCAGAAGTAAGGTCCTGATGCAATAATGTCCATTTCTTGGGCCACCCTGAAAGGGTTGAGGGCCCAAATTTAGAACTGTTCCTTGAACAATGGCTAATGGACACAGTCCTGATGAGGAAGGTCCCCAATGCCTTCTCCTTTTAAAGGGCCCACCGGACTCAGGTCGGCCCCGTCCCTAGGAACATCCCCCATCCCCAGTCATTATGTGGCTCTTGAATTACAATGGCAAAGACTTAATTTTGCAAGCATTCAAAGCCAGAGCACCGTTTCACTGAGGCAGCCATGGTAACTGCCTACACAGACTACACAGCGGAGATGCAACAGCTGTGCAGTTCCTACAAAACAATCAAACAGCAGTTACAACAGGTGGGCCTGAAATGCACCGTACTATTTGCCAGCAAACTGGGAGTGGTGTAGGGTGAGACAACTCGCTTATTTCAGAAACTGACGAAACCTGGACCTGGATACTTGCGAACGGAAGGATCATCAACAATGGAGGTTACCTGCTTAAAAAACATTGGGAAACTCATGAATCTGAGACACAGAGTAAACCCCAATCGACCAACCAATGAACAAGCAGCCAATTAGAGAGCGCAAATGGTGCCAAATGTTCGATTTCACAGCAGGAATTCCTTCACCACCCTGTCGCCTGATCATGGCTTGGACACTGAGACTGGCAAAAAAAGATCCAGTGCATCCTTTAAAAGATACCTCTGACATCCTTTGAATCAGATTTTCATGGTGAGAACTTGCTGCATAACAGCACACTGATTTGAGTATCGCATTGATTGTGAGGAGACACATTGCATTGATTATGAGGAGAAAGTCTGCTGGACCGCATTGCAAAACTTCTCTCCTTCCCTTCTTTGTTTCTGAATTAAATGCTTTTTTCTGCATTAAGAACAACTTCTCTACTAGTTCAAAGGATAACACAGCCACAATGTACTAACGAACCAAGCAGAGATGGATGCATTCAAACCCTCTTTCCCTAGAGTCACAGGCCATAGAGAAATGGCTAATTGCAAGGAATTTAACAGTCACTGTTGCCCATCTCCCAGGTGTTCAAAACATGAAAACCGACACCCTCAGTCAAGCGTTATAAGAAAATCATGACTAGATTCTAAATGACAAAGGGTCTTATTTAAATATTGGCAAAGGGGTTACTCCGCCACAACGGTGATGGATATCCCATCTGCAGAAATCCAAATCCCATTATATCCAATGAGATTTCGATTTCAGAGGACAGGATATCCATCACCGTTGTGACGGAGTAACTCTTCTGCCAATATCTAGATCAGGCCCAAAAAATGCCAAAATTATGCCTCTAGATTTTACCAGCCAGGGTTGAAGTGAAGCACCCCTTTGACAGACTGGTTAGAGAAATATCTTTATGCATTTCCTCCAGTTCCTCTCTTACCAACTGTTCTGATCACATTTTACCTGTCAAAGACAAGAATGATAATGATAGCACCAGAATGACCTTGTCAGTGGTGGTTCATCTATCTCCTTCACCTAGCTGAGAGCCCACACCATAGACTGCTGTGCAGGAAGAATTTCCCTGCAAATATGGGGGTAAGATACTGCACAAGACAGATGAGTTGCAGGGATCCAGTTTTTATCCCTGGGCATCCACACTGGATGTGTCTGGCACCAACTGGATGCTTAGCTTCATTACCTGAAAACAGCAGTGGCTCCTCCACTCTTAGACAGATATTAAATGTATAAACCATAATCTAGACAAATATGTTTCTGAGCTCTCATCTTCTTCTACAGGGGCATATTTTTTATCCCAGAAGAACACCTTCCTTTGATCAATGTCCTTCTTGCCCAAGACTGTTATGCACATATCTGTAACAACCTAAACATATCAGATCTGTACCTTGGTTGGAATAGTTATTGGAAAACCAAAACATGTTCTGGCTTGTTTCAGACATTCCGAATACACTATAGCCTTATAGCCCATCCCAGCAGACTGTACCACCAATGAAAGTCCAGCTCCAGTATTATTGTTCCAAGTTGAAGCTGATAGTGTACGGCAAGAGGTGACCCCCAATGTGCAGAACAGCCTCTACATCATACTATAAGGCTATTCAGAACATTCCCCCTTTCCCCATGAGGATGAAATGTCCTAATTAAAAAGAAAACATTTTCAGAGAGAGACAGTCGATTACATAACCTCTTGTCCTCAAACCATCTAGCGTTTCACAGCTTCTGCTGTGTATGGTGTATGTGTAGCAGTTGATTGTCACACGCATAGTCACAACGATTTATTGTTGATCATGGATAGCAGGAGCTGTGAGAGTAGTCAGTAGTCCTTGATTCTCACTCAGCTGTGACAAACGTATTTTATTCATTTGGCAGAGCTGAGAGAGAAACCAAAATGAGAAGAGTTCCACTACATCCTTCTGCTTCTCATGTGACACTATGGAGCATGGGAGGATATGGGAGAGAAGGCTTGCTGTGTGCTTTCACCTGGTCTCTAAGCGTCTTCCTTTTCCCTGCAATCCACATATCTTGGAGAGTCAGGAGTGAGGGAGAGTCTCAAAGGCTGAAATTTGGGCATTGCAATGTGGACAGCAGTGGGCCTGTATCAGTTTTTATAGCATGCTTCTGCTCCAGTGTTTTCAATGGAGCTGTCAACATTCCAATGTTATAATGATAGTTACAGCCTTACTTTAAGGGGAGCAGTAATGTAGGATCCACCAACATGAGACCGGTCTAGTTTTAAGTGTGTGTGTAATGAAGAAGAATATTGTAAGCTTTAAATCTTGAAGGAGAATGTACAAATCCAAGCCAACTGCAGCACTTACTTCAATCACCCAGTAGATTGCTTGATACATCTTTATAGATTATTTATTTATTTATTTTACAAAACGGGGAGGTGAGACGACAGTTCCTTACTGCTAGGCAGGGGATGTGAGGCGTTGGTTCCTTACGGTTGCAGCAGGAGGTGATACACTGTTGGTGGTGAGGCACAGTTTCCTTACAACAAGGCATGGTCGATGAATCCAGAAAGTCAAAATGTGAGGCGGCAACTCCACGCTGTCGCAAACACACCACGGGGCCACAGCTGCTGCGGTGGAGTCGGGTGCCACAGATGTCGGTGACACAGCGTCCTCTGGCAGGACTTAGGAGGTGCTGTGGCTTTGGTCGCTGTTGTTGCACTCAGCGAGGACCTCAGCTGCAGTGCAGACAGTGGGGCGGGATCAAAGAGTGGCACCGGTTCCGAAGTCATTGTGGAGGTCGATGCACTTGTTTCTTCCTTGTTACACCACAACTCACTCCCAAAGGCCCAGGCACTGGATCTGGCACCACTTGACAAGTCCAGACTCTCAGCAGGAGAGCACAGGTGCTGGTAGGTGAAGTCTTTGATGTCCCTGAGACTAACAGGAGGCAAGCTTGGTCTATGCCCTTGGAGAATCTTTGGAAGCAAGATGTAGAAAGCAAAGTCCAGTCCTTTCATTTCCAGGACAGAAGCAGAAAGCAGCAGGCCAGTACAGCAAAGCAACAGGCAGAGTGGCAGTCCCTCCTACAGCATCCAGCTCTTCTTCCAGTTAGAATATCCTGAGTCCAGAAGGATTCTAACTATGTGGTGTCAGAGGTCCAGTACTTATACCCAGTTCTGTCTTTGAAGTAGGCAAACTTCAAAGATAAGTCTTTGACAAGACCCTGCCTTTCCCTGCCATGGCCCCAGACACACTCCAGGGGGTTGGAGAAGGCTTTGTGTGAGGATAGACGCAGCCCTTTTCAGGGGTGTCAGTTTGTCCCACCACTCTAGCTCAGGAAGACCTATCAGCTGGGTGATGGGTCTTCATGATATGCAGGACACACCTCAGCTCCCTTTGTGTGACTGTCTAGAGTGAATGCACAAACAGCCCAACTGTCATCCTGACCCAGCAGTGAATTCAACAGACAGGCAGAGGCACATAATGGTCAAGCAAGAAAATGCCCACTTTACAAAAGTGGAATTTTCAAACTTACAATTCAAAAAACAATCTTACCAAAAGTTGTATTTTAAAATTGTCAGTTCAGAACTGCAGACTCCATATCTCTATTTGCTCCCAGAGGGAAATTACACTTAAAAGATATTTCAAGACAATCCCCATGTTACCCTAAGGGAGAGATAGGCTTGACAATAGTGAAAAACAAATTTATCAGTATTTCACTATCAGGACATTTAAAACACACCAGTTCATGCCCTACCTTTTAAATACACCGCACTCTGCTCACGGGGCTGCTCTTTGCTTAGTTTAGGGGTTATTTACATGTAGTAAAAGGGAAGGTTTGGGCCTGGCAAGTGGGTGCACTTGCCAGGTCGAAATGGCAGTTTAAAACTGCACACACAGACACTGCAGTGGCAGGTCTGAGACATGATTACAGGGCTACTAATATGGGTGGCACAGTCAGTGCTGCAGGCCCACCAGTACCATTTGTTTCGCAGGCCCTGGGCACACATAGTGCACTTAACTAGGGACTTACTAGTAAATCAAATATACCAGTCATGGAAAAACCAATCACCAATACAATTTAGACAGGGAGCTTGTGCACTTTAGCACTGGTTAGCATTCTGCAGCACACATATAAAAAGGAAAAAGCCTCCATGGATTGCTTTTGTGCAGGACGGTGTTCCTTCCTGCTCAAAAACAATCCTGCTAACAATGCAGACACCCTTGGATTGGCTCTAGGCACCAAATTGTGTGCCAGTGCTGGCTGAAAGGGCAAGAATGCATCATATCTGATAAATACAGTGCATTCTTGCCCTTTCACATTGATATAGGGAGAGCCAGCAAAAAGACTTGTGGTGCTGTCTACGCTAATTTTTTGTAAATAATCCCCTAAATGCTTAGGATCTGTGTATTGTATTTTATGATGCTTGCCAGTTAAGGAGAATAAATAGTAGAACAACATATCTGGCACACAAAGAAAACAATTAACATATTTTGTTGTTCTAAATGCATGTGGTCAAATTTCTGCTCTTCCCATTTCAGGTTTCCCCTAAATGGATATGGTGACTGCGTATACCTTAGGAAGGATGTTTTTTCCGTAAATGAATGCAGCATGAGACGGAGTTCCCTCTGTAGAAGAAAGCCATGTGACTGACTGCAGTGTTCCATCATTATTCCTGTGGACCCCAAAAAGATTTTGAAATTTTGTGTCTTAGTTTTAACATCCAAAGAGATCTTTTTATGTGTTTAATAATGCTTTATTGAATAAGTTAACAAACATTAGTACAATAAGATAACTACATTGGAACAAAAAAAGTCATAAAGATAATTAGACCTATAAAAACAATTTATATACACAATCAGAATAAAATATTGTACCATAAAATAATACCTTTTTTGTTATATTTTAGTAAAGAAAAAAGAGAAGAGAGAACATAAAAATAAAAGAAAAGTGAAAACAAAGCAAAATGAAGATCACATGTTCTCAATAGAGCAACCATTAATTCTAAATAAAAAAGAGAAAAAAGAGAAAGAACAAAAACAAAATAAAGGACATTCAAGGAGGTTCAAAAGCAGTACTAACCGTAGCATGAAAGGTCTTGTGTTGTGAAAGAAAAAATGTGAGAGGAAGCCATAACTTGTCTCTTTTAATTAACAGTTGAATAGTATTAGCATTTGCTCGATCAATTCTGTGATTATAGCAAATTAGATTCCACCAAGCTACAACAGATATTTTTGTGGCATCTTTCCAATTAGAAGTTATAATTTGCAGTGCACAAGCAATGAGGAAATCAGCCAGTTTGCCAAGCAGGGATTGGGAATGCCAAATAGGTGAGGTACTGCCCAAAAAAACATGTAACATACTGAAGGGTACATTAATGGACAAAATGTGATTGACTTTATCCCAAACTTGTTTCCAAAAAGTATGGACTGAACATTAAAAAAACATGTGCATATAATGGCTATTTTCTTTAAAACACGACCAGCACTTAGGCCCATATTTATACTTTTTGACGCACAACTGCGCCAACGCAGTTGTGCGTCAAAAAGTTTACCGCCGGCTAACGCCATTCCAACGCACCATGCGGGCGCCTTATTTATGGAATGACGTTAGCCGGCGCTGCGGACTGGTGTGCGTAAAAAAAAATGACTCACACCAGGCAGCGCCGGCGTATGGGAAAATGGGGGTTGTGCGTCAAAAAATGGGGCAAGTCAGGTCTGAGGCAAAATTCAGGCCTCAAACCGGATTTGCGCCATTTTGTTTGACGCCCAACCTCCATTGACATGACTCCTATCTTAGCAAAGACAGGAGTCATGCCCCCTTGCCCAATGGCCATGCCCAGGGGACTTATGTCCCCTGGGCATGGTCATTGGGCATAGTGGCATGTAGGGGGGCCCAAATCAGGCCCCCCATGCCACAAAGAAAATCTGAAAATAATACTTACCCGAACTTACCTTTACTTCCCTGGGATGGGTCCCTCCATCCTTGGGTGTCCTCCTGGGGTGGGCAAGGGTGGCAGGGGGTGTCCCTGGGGGCAGGGGAGGGCACCTCTGTGCTCCCTCCGAGCCCACAGGTCCCTTAACGCCTTCCCTGACCCAGGTGTTAAAAAATGGCGCCCATCAGGCTGTGCGTCGTTTTTTAAGGCCCACCCCCTCCTGTGCGTCAAAATGACGTAAGAGTATAAATATGGGGCACAGGCCTTAAAGTCATTTTTTGGAAGGGAACGCCTACCTTGCATATAATTAACGCATGGCTGGTTCCCCCTTCCAAAAAATGACGCACATGGTGGAATTTTGACGCCCGCGGGGTCGGACGTCAAAGTATAAATATGGGGCAGGGTTTGCGCCGATTGTGCGTCAAAATTTTTGACGCACATTCGGCCCAAACAGAGTATAAATATGCCCCTTCCTGTCTGTAATAAGTTTACATTTATAAAGATCTATAGGAGCATAATACAACCTATTATAAACATAAAATAATGTTTGGGTTGGAGACACTGAACAGGATCCTGTATGGAGTTTTGACCATATTTTTTTATATGTAGATATAGGAAAATGTTTATTGAAATCCTGTTCCCATGCCAATTCTATTTTAGACTTTGGTCTCACGCGACTGGTATGTGTAAGGGTTCTGTATATAAAGGATGCTGGGACTTGTTAGGAGAAATTATGAGATAACAATTTATAGAGGATTGCAGAGAGAGATTGGTACTGCACGGCATAATGAGAGGAAATATGAAATGTCTGTTGACTATCTTGAAATAGAAGTACAGCATTATCTAAAATTAAATGATCCAGAGTTATAATGCCTTTGTGCACCCACTCCTTCCAGACTAAAGTTCTATTTTGAATTTTAATATCCTTGTTGTACCTTATGGGAGTTTGCCTAAGGTTCTCAGATGAGGAGTGAGAGGCAATAAGTATTGGCTTGGCAATAGAGATAGAATGAGTGATTATCGGAGATTGAAGAGATTTATGGGGTTTTGAAAGCCGAATTGCATCTCTAAGAGTAAATGGTGTAATTTATGAGTGTTCCAATTGATTCCATAGAGAGGTTCCATTGTGAAAAGTGGGAGAGAGGGATAACCAGATTTATTTAAATACAAATGCAGAATGGTATATTTTAAGGCATGGAAAATGTACACCTTCATTATCTCTAGGTTCTTGTAGTTTGATTAAAGATATACAAGATTTACGTTTGTTCCATAAAAAAATCATAAATAATGTATTTATAGTTTTAAAGATTGAGATTAATTCAAATAGTGTCTTTAATATAACTGGAATAGGATATGCCCAGACTTAGAGTTCAAAGTAAAACCAGTATCTTTAAACATGTCGGGTTGACAATAAGCATTTAATGGCAAAACCTCTAATTTGTCTATATTAAGCATATATCCTGAGACATTCGAGTATTCTCGTAGTAAGTGAAAAAATTCCAGAATAGTCTGTTGAGGATTAGAGATGAAGAGCAGAATATCGTCAGCATTTGCTGTACATTTAATCTCTATGTCTTTTTGCTTAAAGCCGTAAAAATAAGACGACCTACGTATTTTCTCTAGAAGGGGCTCATGGACTAATATAAATAAAAGAGGTGATAGAGGACAACTTTGTCTAGTACCTCTGTGTAGGGGGAAGTAGTGGGATTGTTTATCATTGACTAAAATAGGTGTATAAGGTGAGGAGTATAAAATACTAATGAGTTTAATAATATGAGGACTAAAACCATGCCATTTTAATGCTCGAAACATAAAATCCCAACAAACTTGATCAAAGGCTTTTTCAGCATCAAGAGTTATAGCAGCTATAGGGTCTCTGGATTTAGAAGCAAGATGGAGAACATTGAGAAAAGTTCTAGAATTATCTGATATGTACCGCCCCTTATCAAAACCTAACTGGTGAAAGTCTATTAAATCTGGGATAAAATGATTAATATGTAAGGCAAGGACTTTTGCAAACATTTTACAGTCAACATTGATAAGGGATATAGGTCTATAATTACCACATTTGGATAAATCGTTGTATTTTTTAGGAATCAGGCACAACATAGCTTCAGAAAAGGTGCCATTTGCTTTATCTTGGGATATGAAATATTGTATAAGTGTTAATAACTTTGGAACTAAAATGGATGCAAATGTTGAGTAAAATTCAATTGAAAAGCCATCAGGACCTGGGGCCTTATCTTTAGGAAGTTTGGTAATGGCATTTTTAATTTCTGAATCCGATAGTTCAGAGTCTAATAGAGACAATCTACTTTGTGTCATAGGAATAGAGTGGAAGAAAGCATCAACCTCAGATATATAAGAAGTATTTTCGAGAGTATAATGTGGTATAGTAATCAGTAAAACATTCCAGAAATTTAAAGTCATTAGTGTGTCAGTTTCCAAATGTGTCTGTGATAACAGAAATTTTAAACTTTTGTTTTTTAATCTTTAAGTAGTTTGCCAATAGTTTACCCGCTTTATTTCCCCCCCCATAACATTTGGAATTTATTTTGAGTAGAGTACCACATGCACTATCCAAAGATTGTTTATTGTATTGTAGAATCAATCAACCTGGATAGAGTATCTGGTTTGTTAGAGGAGAAGTATTCATCCTCTAGATGCCTTATTTGTGCAAGTAATTGAGAGGTCAATTTAGAATTTTCTTTCTTTTTAGTTGCAACATAATCTATAACAAAACCTCTAGCAGCAGAGTTATGTGCATCCCATATAAAATTCATTTGAGTATTGGAAGATAAGTTGTGCCTAAAAAATTCTTTAGAAAACATTGTAAATTGTTCAATAAATAAATGGTCTTGAGATAAAATGTTATTAATCTCCAGCGATTAGAAGATGGAGAATTGCCTGGAAAGTTCAACTCAATAATTACTGGGGCATTATCTGATATAAGAATGGACCCAAAGTCAGTATGTGAAATTAATTGTAAAATATTTTGTGTAGCAAATATATAATCTATTCTTGAATATGAGTGATGTGCTGCAGAATAAAATGTAAATTCTAATACATCTGTGTTGGACTTTGTATGCTTATGCAGGGTCATCCCTAATCTTTTTGGCTCCTGCCTCTTATTTTTTGTCTGACCTGTTTATGTTGGCTTTTGAACTCTGAGCACTTTACCACTGCTAACCAGTGCTAAAGTGCATATGCTCTCTGTGTAAATTGTAATGGTGATTGGTTTATCCATGATTGGCATATTTGATTTACTAGTAAGTCCCTAATAATGTGCACTAGAGGTGCCAGGGCCTGTAAAGCAAATGCTACTAGTGGGACAGCAACACTGGTTGTGTCTCCCACATAAGTAGCTCTGTAATCATGTCTCTGACCTGCCACTGCAGTGTCTATGTGTGCAGTTTTAACTGTGAATTCAACTTGGCATGTGTACACACTTGCCAGGCCTAAACCTTCCCTTCTCTTACATGTAAGGCACCCCTAAGGTAGGCCCTATGTAGCCCCAAGGGCAGGGTGCAGTGTATGGTTAAGGTAGGACACATAGTAATGTGTTTAATATGTCCTGACAGTGAACTATTGCTAAATTTGTTTAGCACTGTTGCAAGGCCTGACCCTCTCATAGGTTAATATGGGGGCTACCTTTAAATATGATTAAAGTGTAGATTCCCTTTGGGAGCAGATGAACATGTGGAGTTTGGGGTCTCTGAGCTCACAATTTAGAAACACATCTTTAGTAAAGTTGATTTTAAGATTGTGTGTTTGAAAATGCCACTTTTAGAAAGTGAGCATTTTCTTGCTTATACCATTTCTGTGACTCTGCCTGTTTGTGGATTCCCTGCCTGGGTCAGTTTGACAGTTGTGCTTGTTGCAGCTCACCTCACACTGGACAGTGACACAAGGGGAGCTGGGGTGTAGTCTGCATTTCCTGCATTTCCTGATGAGCCATCTGTGCTAGGAGGGAGGGGAGGAGTGGTAACTCACACCTGAAAGGGAAGTGCCTGCCCTCACACAATGCAGTCTCCAACCTCCTGGTGAGTGTCTGGGGCCTGGCCTGGGCAAGTCAGGATTTCACATTCAAAAGAGACTTTACTTTGAAGTAGGCCTACTTCAAAGGAGAAATTGGATTTTAGAACACTTCTGGAAACCAAGAGGAACCTCTGCCCGGAGAAGCGCTGAACAGCTGAGGAAAAACTGCCCTGCCTGTGACTGTGCTTTGTGGAGCTATCCTGCAGTTGCTGCTTCTGTCAGAGTAAGAGGGCAAAGACTGGACTTTGTGTGCCTTCCATCTTGTGAAGATCTCCAAGGGCTTGATTTAGAGCTTACCTCCTGTTGTTTGAAGTCTCAGGAGACTTCTCTCTGCCAGCACCTGGAGTCTCTGGAGAGACTCCTACTCTGCCCTGTGGTACCCATCCAGTTCCTGGGACCCTGAAAGGAGAAGCTGGCAGCCTAATAGGAAGAAATTCAGGCACAGAACTCCGTGTGGGGAAAAGATCGACGCAACTCCAATCTGGGGCTGAAAAATCGATGCGCTGCCACTTTGCACCTCAAAAACTGACGCTCGTCTGCAACGCGACCGAAGAATCGACGCACGGAGCTGGAGAAACAACGCACAGCATCGCTGACGGAGGCTGGTGAGATAGCAACTTCCGCTGCGTGGTTTTCTAATCATCGTGCGGCTGGATTTCAGACGCAAACACTGCTGGGCGTGTAAAAGCAACGCAAGGCCTGCCCGACCCGAGAGTGCTGACCAGATCAGCGCATCACTGTCCTGCGGAAAGAAGAAACAACGCGCCCGACCCAACGAAAGGAGAAACAACGCAAGGTCTTGCTCGTGAGTGAAATTGAAGCATCACAAGCCCTTTTTGACACACACTCGCCCGTGCGGGATTATTTTTGACGCAACCAAGGTACATTTTCACGCTAACAGTGTTAGTGTGTGTTTAGAACTACAAAAAGACTCTTTTTGCTTTTTAATTGATATCTTGACTTTTGTATTGTGGATTATTGTTGTTTTGGTCTTGTTTTGTTTAGATAAATATTTCCTATTTGTCTAAACCTGTGTTGTGTCAAACATATAAAAGAAGAAAGAAAGACAAAAGGAGAAGAAGACGGTATGAAAGAGATATAGAAGTAAAGAGGTGGCGAAAGCAACCCATTGATAAAAGAAAAACAAGATGAACAAGAGGAAAAACGAGTCATAATTATTAAGAATATATTTTGCAAGGGAAAAAGGGAGGAGCAAGAAAATTAGAGGCCAATCGGCAACAACACCCCGAGGAATTAAAATAATTATATAGCAAAAGGGAGGAGAGACGTTAAAACAGAATGAATACATTACAGTATAAACAACTGACGACATGACTTACCAACAAGGGAAAGAACACTATGCCATCTAATTATACAGGAATATAGACACAATCGGAAAGGGGATTTTCTTTGCCTGACATTTCAGTGTTTTCAATACCTGTAAAGAAAAAATGAATGATTTAAAAATCCAACATTAACCAATCAAGTTTTGCTGAGTTCCATTGCCTCCCCTTTATTGGTAAATATAAATTGTTTCAAGTCAGAGGGATTTTCAAAAGTAGTTGTTCTGTCCTTGAAGGTAACCTTAAAGAAACAAAGGTGAACAAGGCCAAATCTAGCATTCATAGATCTTAAAGCTGGTCGAAGATCCAGAAATTCTTTCCTTCTTTTGGCTGCCGCCGTGGCCACATCCTGGCTAAAGAAAATCTTTTGGCCTGAAGACAACATTTGTTTATGTTGTTTGGCGGCAGGTAAGACTGTCAATAAATCTGAGTATTTTAGAAAGAGGGTAAGTGTGACTTTCTTAGTCAGATTATCAACTTTAATAGTAGTGTGTTGTATGTCGCTGATCCTCTGCTCCACATCAGAAAGTTGAGATTCCAGACGTGACCATTTCTCCTCAATTCGTTGTAGTGCAATATGTGTTTCCATAACAAAAGGTCTTATTAACTGATTCATCCATAATGTCTTCCAATGTAAAAGGCAATGGAGACTTAGTGGGCGAGGACGGGTCCTTTTTAGCTCTTTTGTTACCCCTGGAGTCTTTAAGACCGTTAGAATTAGATACAGAGGATACAGATACTTTTGAAGTATGAGGAATCTCCATTTTAGCGATGTAGTGTAGACTTAATACAGTATTTTTAATTGATGCTCTCTCACCGTCGGTTAGGTCACCTCAAAGGATGAATGTTGAAAATTATAGAAGAAAATCTCGACATCTCAAAATGGCAACAAAAAAAAAAAGTATAGCGGTCCCCACATTAATTAAAATAATTGTGGGTAATATAGAGTGTGGCCAAGGAGAATAAAAGTGGTCCTCACAAAATGGCGGTGACATTTTTGTGAGAAAGGGAGCAGCAGGTTTAATGAAGTAAACTCTGTGAAAAAACAGAGTTTAAAAGATTAAAAAACTCACCAAATTGCTCCCTGCATATTCACATTCCACATTTTGAAGACGACCTCCGCAGTTCTTGAACGTCGTTATCTCGCGGCCATCTTAATTGCTCCGGTGCGCGATCACATCAGAAGAGATCTTGACAACTGTAAATATTGCTCGAATTTTATCTGTACCTTTTAAGAGTAGAACCTCAATACTATTTCAGCCTACTTTACAAAGTAGGGTGAAGAGTGGATAACAGGAGACCATCTTGTAGGATAAAAAGCAGTGTCAGGTTTTAAGAAGGATCAAATTGTTACTAAACAGCATGCTCAGTCATAAATACACTCTGCACACAGAAACTGGGAAGCCACTGATTTTTAGCACAATTCTGATTTTTCATGTGGCTTTCTGCTCACTGAATTGACTCTGTGGGTTCCTTCATAGCTGTTCCTGCTTGACTGTTTCGAATTGACCTTCTAGGAACTGCTTGAGGGGGACTTACATCGAAGTTGCTTGACCCACTTAAAAACAAAAAATGTTATTTGACATAACTATTGTGGCCTAAGTTTCATTTACTAAAGTATTGCTCCATTGGGTGTAGATTTTATTTTTGTAACTCCAGTAAGGCAATACTGGCTTAAGGTACCCGCTGTTTAGCCGACCACCTAGTAAATAGTGACTTTTCTCTGCTTTTTACTTAGCGGTTGGCTAAATACTGGAAATTATTTACTTTTTGGCTGGCAACCTAGAAAATGGCAGAGACATTTAGCTACTTACCTGCCCATTTGTGTAATAATAGGGATTCTGCACTCTTTGGTCGTCGGCTGTACAACTATCTGAAAAACTTGTCTTTTTAACCGGCCTCTGGTAAAATAGTCGAGAGTCCGCACAGCTTCACCGACAGCCATGCAAATAACAAGGAAGCGTCACAGTTTACCTGGCCGTCTAAATTGCACAGGTTATATACTGTTTGGCCAGTAGTCAAGCAAACAGCAAAGGAACTTCACTCATTACTCCGATGCTCGCAAAACAGCAAACATTATTTACAATATGACCAGCAGCCATACAAGTAGTAAATAAAATTACCTATTTTGCTGGCTGCTGGTTAAACTGCAGAAATTCTATACTATTTCACTGGCAGCCTGGCAAGTAGCAATACAAAATAATATTGATCAGGCAGCTGGCTAAATGGCAAAAGTGATGTACTGTTGGACTAGCAAATGGAAAATAAACTTAATTATTCATCTGGTGGTTCGCTAAATGCAAAACCTGGCCAGAAGCAGAGGAACTTCATTACTAGCCCAGTTGCTGTCTGAACAGATTTCATTTTGTGGCATTATGCCTTATGCAGATTTCAACAAGCACTTACCACCAGGTAGAACTGCATCCCTCTTCTTATAAATGTTAGAGTCCCGATGTGTGATCATTCATTCTCAAAATGTTGTTCCAAATTGCACACATAGGGGCATATTTACAATGAACTGTCGCGGCGCTGTGACAAAATTGGTAGTGCCTCACCACTTCTGAAGCGCAAGGATGCATCTTATTTACAAAAATATGTTGCACCCTTATGTTTCCCCTGAGCTGCCAGCGCCAACGCAGGCATCCTCGCACCATAGCACAAAGGTGTCTGCGTTGAAGGGAATGAATATTTATGTGCAGGAAGGTGGCTCTTCTGGCACATAAACAATCTACCATGGCGATTTGGCACTTCTATGCGTGCTGCAAAGTGCACCTCACATAGGAGTAAGAAATCGTCATTATTAAATGATTGTTTATGTGCAGGAAGGGACACCTTCCTACACATAGACCATCATTCATGGCCTTTTGCTCTCTCTATGAAATTATTCCGAAAGTGAGAAAGCTCCTAAAGGGACCATTTCCCCCTTTCAAATTAGTTCCCACCACAACTCAGGGGTGGTTATGTCATCAATAGTTTGTGACATCAATTGCAGTCGTAAACTATTAATATATTCCTTTTCAAATTTGAAAAGGAAAGTGGGGAACCCTTTTATGACACCTCCTAATTGCAATTAGAAATGACTGCAACTTCTTTATTACGAGTCAAAGGGAATTTGTACATAACAATAAGCAATTGTGTGGGTTCAAACCTTGTGATTTTGCGACATGAGACCCATAGTGCTATAGGTGGCTGAGATTCAAGCATTAACTTACAGCATTGGCCTGGGCAAAGGCAGAGGTCCACTTTTCTTTTGCCGACTGCAAAGTGAAAGAAGTTTCTATAGTGGACTATGTGACAATCTCGTGGGCACATAGAGTATGAAAGGAAAGGCTGTAGAATTCCATATGTGTTACTCACAACATAATTTAAAAACCTGAAAACTTAGCCTGATTTAAGAAAAGTGGTGCTGCACCTACTGTAGCGCCACTTTTCTTGCACCCCTTAGCGCCACCATGTGTGCCCCGTATGTAATTCACGGTGCACCATGGGGCTACTTATGGAACTAGCGTCAACTATTTTTACGTTAGTTTGGTACTTTGCAGGATTAGCATAAAAAATGCTGACGCTAATCCTGCAAAGCACATAGAGGCCCATTATAAATAATGGTGTGCCTCCTTTTAATGCCGCAGTAAATGGTGCCTTTTTTTTGGCTCCCCTAATGGGGGAATACCCCCTTTGCATACATTATGCCTTGCACAGGCATAATGTGGCGCAAGGGGTTACAAAGTGATGCAGTGCATGTCTTGCACCACTTTGTAAACTGGCGCAGCGATTTTGGCCTCGTTGGGCCACAGTAAAGTAAAATAAATGTTTGCTAATGTGGCACAAGTAGGCGCTACGCCCTTTTAAATCTGGGTCTTAGATTTTAGCAGTACCAAAACAAATCACTTGATGATGAGTGAATGTTAAATTTCCACTGAAACCTGATTACCACACATTATCATTTGTGTGCTATATAGTTTTATAAGTAAAACTGTATATTTGTGCACATTTAGCAGCCATTTCAGTGGAAAATCTGCTGTCTGTAAATGACAGTGTGCTATTTGCAATGCTTTCGGAATAAATGTGTGACAGTGTGCTCCAAAATGCCTCCAACTACATAATTAAACTTACAAGCCTTGAACTGAATACATTTGCTACACTTTGTTTGAAGCTCGGATTATGTTTAATTTCTATGACTTCAGTGATGTAACATTAAAATCTACACCCCTACTCTGACAATTGTTCCAGCACCAGCGGTACAAAGATGCTGAACTGAGTCTGTTTCCTAATAAATCCTTGCAAGTATTCCCAAGAAGACTTTCCAGTACACTTTGCTGCTGTGTCTCTTTTCTTCACAAAGTCATGTCAACTGAGAATTTGCTCACAGTATGTGATCATACACAGTCATCCCACTTCAACCTTCACACATAAATGGAGAAATATATATGTGGCCTAATGGCCAGAGCTGCTGATGTTGTGGGCCCCCCTTAGTATCTGGTTTGGACACCCTAATTTTAGCATTAGGCCCTTAACCTGTGCCTTTAACATGTTTTAGTCATGTTATTCATTTAATATTTTTAGCACGGTCAGCTTTTAGTTCATCAATGAGGCCTTACCCCATTCTAAAATCATCTGTATCAGCATCAAGATTTTTCAGAGGTCTTGTGATTTGAGTAAATGGACGCAACAGTTCAGCATCCCTCATTGAAAAGTGTTCCAGCCCCAGTGCAGTTCACCATCTGCCACTGTTATGGGTAGATCAACACCCGGGCCACAATCTGATAAAGACATGTGCAAGGGCTTGGTCAAAGGCGTGTCATTTACAAACAATTGCTGTAAAGAGTATGTTATTTTGATAATAGAAAGGATTTTGAAAACATGTCAACTATTACATTGAAAACTAGCCCCCACCTCATATCTATTAAAGCTAGGTGAGTGGCGAACGTTTGTGGTACTAAAAGTTGCGTAGTGGCTCTTATACGCTTGGGAAGCACTGGTATAGTGCGTCAAAAATTAAATGCAGGATGAAAGACCGCTGCTGTGACCATGAAATTAAATGAAATGAAGCAAATTTGTACAGCGCACTAAACCCAAAGGTGCCAAAGTGCTGAGCCACAAAGTAAGCCTCCCAGCCTGAAACAGGGACATAGGAAAGTCAAAGCAAAGTCAGATGGCCTTTCAGATCGACTTCTTGGAGATGCCCCAATGTAATCAGCTGGGGTATATCATAATTGTTGTGTGCTTGTTTTCAAAGTGGGTGGAGGCATACCCGAGTAGGAGATGTGCTAGTCTGACTATGGCCCAAAAACTGTTGGGGGAATTGATTCCATACTTTGGCTGAGGTGATACATCTGTTCTATCGACCAGAAATCCAACTGCAGTTACAGACCGAAGCATTAGGAGTAATAGGCAGGGTAAATAGGAAGATCAAGGCTAAGTTAGGAAAAGTATGTTTCTCCACATCCCTCAAGTGGCCAGATGCACTCTTGAAAGTAGTATTGAGCATCCAAAGTGCCCCCTGCATAAGAATGGGACAGTGATGGGAAGTGCCATGAGAATTTGTTCTGTTTCTACAGTTATGTAAGTGAACTTTACAAATGACATAGTCCTCGATTAATGCAAAGAAATGGCTGATGTGGTCCATTCTATCTCTCACCGGGTCTACTCGGTGATACCACCCATGCAGTCTGACCCATACCATGACCTGAACTCAGAGGATTCAATTCTTGTGAACTGAACACATGCCAAATCATGCTTGGAAGAGGGCTGGAGAGGTCCTCACCCAGTAATTCTTGTGCCCAACATTGCCATGTATGCAGGTCTTCCTAACTTGGTTCATGCCTCACGTATGAAGAGAGCGAGAAGCGCAGGAGACAAAGGGGGGACTACACCCACTGGTTGTTCAAGTCCAGCTCAATTTGAAGTTTCTGAGGCATCAGAGGAAGAAGAGACCAGATCTAAGAGTCCACAGGTCCAGTCACCTGAAGAGCAGCCAGAGAAGAGCTCGGGCTGAACACTGGTGTCTCCACCATAAAGAGAAACACAGAAAACAGGACTGAGAATCCATATCTGTCCCTGATGAATCCCAGAGTACAGAGACTGATCATACTGCACTGTGCAATGCACTGCCAGATGAAGATGATACAGCAGAAGCAACAGGAGTGAAGATCAAACCGTGGTCCATGAACTGGAAATGACAAGTACCTCAAGGGAAGGCGTGCATCAGGAAGATGAATAGACAAAGAACAAAAGCAGTAGAACCATAGCACTGATGAGAGCAAGGACCCCCGAGACTATTAGAGAGGAGAGAGCGCGAGAGGAATGAGACAACGCAGATCAAGGACAGTTTACTGACAGCGACCAAACAGAGATAAAGAGACTGAGAAACCAAACCAAACGTAATCAGGCACTGAATGGACTTAAGACTGATGCTGACATTGGCTAACCCCCATGAGAATCAGAAGCAGTATTTGAGGACAAGAAATATTGACAGAGAATGTTTTAAGCTTGCAGAACATCACAGTGGGAAGGATTGGTTTTTACAGATAATTTTACCTTTGACTATAGAGCCCCTGGTTATGCAGCTGAAGAAGGTGACTATCACTGCAGATCTTGAGATAGGGTAAAGACCGCAGGGGAGCTTGCATCAGACCAACAAAAAGTGAAACCTGAATAGAGAAACTGGTTTTTCTTTTTCACCTTCAGCTGTAAAGATATTAACATAGCATTTAAGGCACACTTTTGCTGCAAAAATATGCTAATAGTTTTGGCCTTTGTCACAGTAGTATCTGTAGTTCGCTTGCTGGCAGACTTCTATCTTCTGGCAGGAGATGCCTCACCTAACATTATAGTAAAACAAACACAAGAATTAACAAAAAAAAATAAAAGGTAACATTTCAAATAAAACTAATTCTGAAAGCATTTTTGTTACAATGTTTATTATCAAATGTTAATGAACTTCCCTGCAAAGTTACCCATACGAAGATAATGTTTCTAGACAAGTTTAAAGAGAGATTAAGAAACAAAGGAAGAACTGAAAGGCAAAAAAGAGAGGTGAAAAAAAGGAATTACATCCAAAGTTACATTTGGACTTGTCAAGGAGAAGGACATTATGCATTATTCATGAAAGAGTCCATTACTGATGTGATTTAAGTCTTTCCAATGATATACTACACTGATAATCTGATGGCAAGGAATGACACTTTCCTTAAAAGAAGTAGTTTGAGTTTTGAGCTAATATTGGAAGATACCTTCAGTGCCATAATGCAATAGGAGTGGCTCTAAACGATGTGAAGCTTGAGGAATCGTCTGTCGCCCTTGGTAGATAACCTTGCTATTACACCACTGGTACATTCACAGTTATTACCAAGGAAATGCTTGCTGTTAGACTTATGATAATGCAAAACATGCTTGCTTTAGACATGCTCCTTGCAAAAGTGGGCTGATTTTGCAAAGTGCGGAAGTGCAAAGTTTGAGGTAGTGTTTTGATTCTATCCCAAAGATACATAACCAGATTGCTAATAACTTCATGGTAATTTCTAACATCACGTATGAACTAAATGGATTAGAAGAGACTGGTGAGTGGGAGGGAATAGATTCCTTAGCTAGTTTGATCATCAGAGACTTCAAAGATATGTGAGTGGTTTGGAAACGTAGGAAGATGAATCCTCAAACTGATCTTGACTCTTGTACTAATAAAATTATTTGGAGCAGTATGCATGATAGGACAGGCCTATCGTTTTATGTGTGGAGTTCTCTTGCCCACTGCGGAGTCTTTGCAGATGTAAAGTCACTATTAAATCATAATCTGTGAGTACCGAAAAACAGTGGGAGTGTTTTGCAGTATCAGTGGTTGGCCACGTGTAGCACTGGAGTTCCTACAAAAGTGTATGTTACTGCAAAAGGGCAGTTTGTGAACACTGAAAAGTACTAAACCTACACAAAAGTGTAAACTTACTCAAAAGTGTAAGTTACTCTTGTGAATGAACTCTGTGATCTATTTCTTTGCTTGGCGGTATCAGCAGTGAGGGAACTAGATGCTCTTCTAGAGAATACCCATATGCTAAATCAATAGATGATTATAAAATTGAAATAGAAAAAGTGAGCAATGCACCTTGAAGTTAACATACATGCAATAGACCCTACGGGCTGTATCCTCGAATATTCTCCTATTTCTTTAAAGAGAAACATGAATGGGAGTCGCATAGTCTTAGTGTCTCCCAGCTGACACTTCTTGTTGGCTTCATTGGAGAATTCAGGAGGAAACTCATGGTTCCCTTAACCACAAGGCACCACTACAGTGTTTGCATACACACTTTGTAGAACCCTGGGACCCTTAAAAAATTGTGTTTCTACCTTAACATGTTCCTAGGAACAGTTATTGCATGGAGTGTGAAAGTCTCCATATGCTATCCTTCACAAAATATGTGCACTAGCAAATTAATACTGTTATGGAAGAGCAAAATGTTGAGGTGCCAGGAGCAACTTATTACGCACAGCAATGTTTAGAGGACCACAAACCTAGGGGCTTTTAACATTGACGGGTCGTACTCTGCTACTCCACTGTTAGAAATTGGGTTTCTAATTGGCAGAGGCATGTACCCTGTCCAAGCAGGAACCACAGTCCTAGTCAGGATAAGTCAGATACACACTAAAAGATAACCTGTGCTCCCCCTCTGGTAGCTTGGCACAGAGCAGATAGGCTTAATATAAGAGGCAATGTGCAAAGTATTTGTGCAACTCTTAAAACAGCAAAACAGTGGCAACAGCACACACAAGACACTACATTTTGGTAGAAACATAGAGCTTAATTCTATGGGTAAAACAAGACCAAAACAACAAAAATCCACCAAGTAGAAGTCGAGAGATTAATGAAAAAAAAAAAAAAAAGGAATATAGTGCTTAGAAGCATTAAGCGCCAACCAGGGCTATCTATTCGTGCTAGCCAGGGTGAAATCCAAAGGTTCAGACTGACTGTGATGGAGTGTGGGTTTGATACAGTCTAAGGTAAGTCCTGATGAAGTTTTAGCTTCCCAAATTGAGCCAAGAGTCCCACTCACGGGGAAACAGTTCGCTGGGTGCAAGGAGAGCATCACAGGTGGTGGTTCGCAGTTGTGAGGTGCTGCCAGGCATTGTCAGACTGGAGCCTGGCGGTTATGAGTGGCAATGCTGGCTCTGATAAGAGACAAACTTGTGGCGGCTCCCTTTGATTCTTTGGTGTGGTTCTGGTGCCAGTGGTCCGTTTGCAGTAGTGAAGAGCCCAAAAGCTTGACTTCAGAACCAACAAAACCACTTTGGAGGTCCCAGGACTGAAGAGGGCCTCTTGGGGTTCAGAAGCTGGATGAAGACGGCTCCAGGAGCTGTTGCAAGAGTGTTGGAAATCTATTGTGATGCTGAGACTTCAGAAAACAGGAGGCAAGCCAGCTAGCTTGGAGTCACTTTGGCTCTGAGATGGGGGTGTCCAATCCTTACTCAGCAGGGTAGAGAGAGGCAGGCAGCAGGGTAACTCACCACAGCAGAGAGCATTCCTTCTTCGAAAGCAATCCAGCAGATTGGCACTCCTTGTAGCCCAGTAGTCCTTACTGGCTGAGGTCCTCACAGATCCAGGAGTGCACTGATTTGGTAGGATCCGAGGCCCAGCTCTTATACCCAAATGTGCCTTTTTTAGTGGAGTGGCTTCAAAGAAGGGTCTTTGAAGTGCACAGAGGTCCTTTCTTCTTAGTCCTGGTTCCAGTCTATCAGTAGGGGTTAATCAGCCCTTTGTGTGGGGACTGACACTCCATATTTGGGTGTGTCAGCTCCTCCTCAATCCTTCAGGCCCAGGAAGAGCTATCAGAATGCAGGGGAGTGCTCAGACACACCTAACTTTTCTGTGTTTGTGGCTGTCTAGAGTGAATGCACAAAGTGTAGCTGTCACCCACCCCAGACTTGTATTGGAGACAGGCTGTAGTCCCACATAGCTGGAAGAGCAGAGAAACGACTTTTGAAATGCAAGCACAAAGTGGCAGTGAAACTGATTCTGCAGTGGCAGGCTTGAGACACGTTTAAAGGGCTACTTAGGTGGGTGGCACAATCAGTGCTGCAGGCCCGCCAGTGGCATTTAATTTACAGGGCCTGGGTACATGGTAAACCACTTTACAAGGGACGTGCAAGGAAATTAAACATACCAATTGTGTACACACCAATGTTGGGAGAAGCACATGTACTTTAGCAGTGGTCAGCAGTAGTAAAGTGTGCAAAGTCCTAAGGCCAACAAAAGATGCAGCAAGAAGATGAGGCAAGCATGCATAACATTTTGGAGAAGACCACCCTAAGGCTGACACGTCTAACAACCATAAAAGCCTTTAGTATCACCCACCCTATAGAGAGCTCTCCACCAGGCAGAGATATTCATGCTATGTGTGAATCTTCAACCACCGCAGATCTGCTGAAGGTAGTGAATGTTTGCTGGGCCGTGCCAATCTCAGTTCACTTGAAGAGCAAAATAATTTCTTTTTTTAAAACAAAATCCAGTGAGAGTTTTAAATAATAACACAAAAAACTGTTCACCCTGATGCTCTGTGAGTTTTTTATCCGGTGCGTGGTGGTCATTAATCTTATTTCATATTTGAGAGAGCCAGGTTTTCAATGATGGCCCCAAACAGTCAAGAATGATGTCCATTGTCCCAATATTTAACAGACTGTCAGTGAATGGTGTCCGCCAGAAGTGCCAGTACTGACTCTAGCACTGGAAACATGGCAATTCCCTAGACTCTGAATACACTGGGTGGGGGTAACTCAATTCTGGCTGGAAAGTTACTTCACCATGTTTGTAGCAGAGTAACTTGTCCAATCAACTTTAACTAAGGGGCTAAGTCTAGATTCAGGAAGCCAAAATCATTGACCCAATAGTTGGGTCTGAACAGGGTCTCTCATCTGGCCTATCTTTTCCCTCATTGTTTTTAACTCACCACCCTCTTGCAACAAAAAAGTTATGTCTGGCATTGTCAATGTTCATGCCCCTAATGCGAATTTCTTTTTAAGAACGTAGCTTAGCTGTATGCTGAGCACAAGAAGTAAAAGAAGCCGCTTTAGACCTTTGTGACCTCAACAATTTTCAGCTCATTACAGTTTACCCTTATTGGCCAGAGACACATCACAGTATCCCAACTTAGTTTATTCACACTAACAATAGACTGCTGGGTGGTTACCAATTTGAATTCAGGTTAGACAGGAGCACTGAGGAAGCCTGTTACAATTGGAAGACAATGCTATTTGCATCCCTTTTTAATAAATCTCTGGGATCAGGCTGTGTTTTTTGATCTGTTGACCATGCAAGAAACTCCTGAGAATTCCCTGGGCATTGAGGGACAATGAATCAAATAAACTAGATCTCATCTTACTTGCAAAACTCCCTATATCGATCTGTCCTATTGTCTCATTATATTGCTTGAGCTCCATCTGACATGTGGCTAACACACTCATACTATATTACCAACGATTCAACACAACACAGGCAACCACATTAACAGACGCCAGCAGGAAATGCAGCAATGCTATAGGGGCACCCATGTCAAGGTGAAAGGCACCAGGACAGGCGATGGTAGGGTGAAGCAATGGTATAGCAGACCCAATTGAAACTTAATTTCCGTGACATCGTCGCCTGCATGACTGGGTGGCACACAGTAATGTGCTCTGCCAAAGTGTAACCCTATTTCCCAAAAAGGCAGGAGAAGACTAGGGAAAGGGTGATTGTAAAGCAAAATGGATATGTGACAAAGTGAATTGTTAGTTGAAGTGGATAGTAGACCCTGTCAAATAATGATTGCACTATTCCGTACTAGGTCCAGTTAGGTCTCAATAATTTAAGCATGAGCTCAGTCCTTGCTAGTTGTAACACAGATCAGTCAGGCTTAACTTAGGAGACATTTGTAAACCATTTGCCAGCACCACAATCTGTTACATAGTAGACAACACAACACAATAAAAATCACATTTAAGTTTATACAAATAGGGTAAATTTAGGGGCGTGGCAGAGTAGGATGGCCGCATAGAAGCCCTCTACCTGAGCTCCAGGCCTGGAGAAAATATCCTCTCTAAATCCTGTGCACCCGACTGCAAATGGTACCGTACCATCTGCAGTAGCAGAATTAAACTTATTGCACACCAGAACTTATTGAGGGCCCTCCCGGCTGCCAACGATTGCTGTAACCCAGAGCAGGGGAGAGTGAGCCGTATCTGCGCCAAGCAGCCGCAATCAGTGAGTGCAGAGGAGCAGGCTGTACCGGAGGTGGTGCTTGATAGGGCCTGCCCAGGAGGGCCTCGCTGACAGGGATGAGGGCTGCGAGCCAGCGAGTGTGACCGGGGAGCCACACGAGTGGTGGGTGGCTTCCTTGCGTTGTCCCTCTAGGCCAGCGGCAGATCCGATACATGCAGGTATGGCGGAGGCGTTGCTTAGCTGTGAGGGTCCTGCTGCCTAGAGGAGGAGGCCCCAGAAGATGGAGGCTTGGATTGGGGCACCCAGTGCAGGGTCCGCAGCCATGGATGAAGCTGCATTGATTCCGTGCTCCACAGATGGGGACGCCCGAGGACCTCATTTGAGTGGTGGCTGGCCTAGAGGGACTGTGCATCTCCCCACCATTCCAGCACCCGTTACTTTCTCATCATGGACCTGATAGGGCTCCATATATAGAGGGCTCTAGCAGGTGGGGGTAGCAGCGCTACTGGAGACTTCAACCCCTGCTTACACTTACTCACGGCCGCCCGGCAAAATTAGGGGAAGCTTCTCGGCTGTCCGTGCTGGATTGGTGTTGGAGCACAGGCTTATCAATCATGAGTTTAGACGGACTGCATGAGGCTAGGGAGGGTTGGCCTGAATGGAAGTCTTTTGAAGCACTGAGACCTTAATAAGAACTTTGCCCAGCTGTTTAAAATGGTGAAGGATGGACACATGAAAAGCTCTTAGGCCAATAAAATTGTGCAATTTACTGTCCAGAACCGAGATATGTCCATGGAGGGGACAGGGGCTACCAATACTGCATCAGAAATTCTGGCAACGATTCAAGGCAGATGAGAAGCACTCAAAACCAAAATGGTCTAGATGGCTGGACCTCAACCATCTACGCCTAGATCTCTGAAAGGTGGTGGATAGAGTGGCCACCACATAGGGCAAACTCATCGCACTTAAGGCCAATGTTCACGACTTATAAGCCATAGTGGATGATCGTACCCACACTAAAACGCAACTGGAAAACTGCCTGGAGGATGCTGAGGGATGCTCCCGACGTAATTACCTTAGATTCTTAGGCCCATATTTATACTTTTTTAGCGCCGCATTTGCACCGCTTTTTGATGCAAAAGCGGTGCAAACTAACAAAATACAATTGTATTTTGTACGTTTGCGCCGTTTTTGCGTAAAAAAATGCCACAAATGCTGTGCGAAAAAAGTATAAATATGGGCCTTAGAGTTCCTGGAGAGCGCCTAGGGGCCCTCAGCAGAATTGTTTACGGAGGAGTGGGTTCAGTTGGCAATGCCCTCCCTTCGTTAGTCAAAATGTTTCTCCTTAGAAATAGCCATTAGAGCATTAGGTCCGGAACCAGGACCGAGGGCTCCGCCAAGGGCCATGATTTAATGTTCGTTCAATTATCAGGATAGAGACCACATCCTTCGATATGTCAGAACTCATGGCCCTCCCCATTATGAAGGCACTCCTATACAATTCTTCCCAGACTGGGAGACTCCAAGAACTCAGGAGGCAATTTCTGGTGGTCAAGTGCAGAATGAGACACCAAAATATCAAATATAGCCTGATTTTTCCAGCCACTATGGGATCAAGACACACTTTTTTGACACCTCTCAACAGGTCGCTGACTGGCTCGATTCCCTAGGACTCATTAGCGGGGTATGGATCCCTGAGTGGCAAGCCCCCCAGCGTAAAAGACGGCAAAAACTCTGTGGCAGTGAGCATCGTCTACCCAGCGACAGGATGCATCTTCACCACACACTGCAGGCCACATTGTTGTGACCGAGGATGGAACACTCCAACAGGAGGGGCCTCCATAGAAACAAATCAGGGCAGATTTAAGAGCCCATAGAGCCACTTTAACACTGCCATAGCATAATTTCTTTTCAGATAAGGCGGCACTAAAGTGGCATATGCCCCATGCCATATTTACAAATTAACGCAATGCATGCATTGCACCAGTTTGAAAACCTTTGCACCACATTATGCTAGCACAAGGCATAATGTATGCAAGGTGGGGCGTTCCCCTGTTAGGAGATTTCCTTGTGTCATTTTTTTCGGCACTTTTAACGCCTGCTCAGAGCCATAAGGGGCTGCATTGCATTAAGAATGACTGACAGTTGAATTTCCTGGGTGATAACACGATTCCAGATGGGAGGAATTCCGGGTACCCCTACAGCTGTGACTTGCTGAATCCCCCCGCGACGAGCAGAGCTCTGGGGCCCCGGATAGATTCTACATTATGTACACACAACCACAAATACGGACACTTAACCATTGCTGTGGGGCATTGGGGCGGGGCTTGATGGCTCCAAAGAGGTATACCCAGGCGTCTTGAAGATGAAGGCCACTGCCTGAGGGTGAAGGGGTATTGGGCTGAAATACATGATTATTGTTTCTGGTTTCTGATTTTTGCCAAACGAGGGGCTGGTTTGGTCAGTTATTCTTGGGTTGATTTGAGAAATTAGTTGATGCATGATTTATTTTTATTATTGTATTGAAGCTTCCAAAATAAAATAGATGTAGCAGAAATGTTATGGGTTTCCCATCATTGGGACTGATAGTGACACCTGCACTATTTAATATCTCCAAAAATGGGAGAACCACATTATAAATTTATGACATGGAACGTCCGGAGTCTGGGGCACATGATGAAATGTAGTAGGATGTTAAGCTCCCTACAATGCTATAGAGTGGCGATCGCATGTCTACAAGAGACAGTTATGGGGAGATTGTGTTAAGGCACTGTAGAGAAGGTGGTGAGGTAAGATAGTTGCCACATCATATTCTGGCTGTGCCCGTGTCCTCTAATATGGATTGCTCCGGGGACCCCGTTTCAAACGGTCACTGACCCAGGGGGCAGGTACACTATCCTAGAATGGACGCTAGACCCACATGTAATATGTATTATTAATGTCCATGTCCCCAAAACAGATAATGTAGACTTTTTGGGGATGTGGTCATAGCGGCCCCGATTAACCCTGAGACCTCTGGACATTTTAACTGTGTGATCAATGAGATGATTAATAGACACTCCCACAGGAAGGGTCTTAAACCCCATGCCTCCACAACACTTCTTCAAAGAATCCACAGTTTGGGTATCCTGGCCTTGTGGCGACATCACCAACCCGACACTCATACATACTTTTGCTATACTCCGGTCACAAACATACACAGCCATCTTGGCTACTTTTTCTTGCAGGCAGCTGCTGCCTATAGGAAAGTAGCCTCTTTCTAGCATGGTTACCCCCACTTTTGGCCCGATTGTCAGTGTGTTTGACTGTGCTCACTGGGATCCTACTAAGCAGGACCCCAGTGATTATGCTCTCTTCTTGCAAATTTGGTTGCCGGAACCTTTTTCTTCACCGCACATTTGGCATACTGGTGCCCCCATGTAAGTCCCTAGTATGTGGTACCAAGGTACACAGGGCATAGAGGTACCAGGGGGTCCCTAAGGGCTGAAGCATGTATTATGCCATCCACAGGGAGCCCATGCAAAGTGTTCTGCAGTCCTGTCATTGCAGCCTGTATGAAAGGGTGCATGCACCCTTTCACTACCAGGTCACTGCACCAGGTCACTGTAAGTCACCTCTATGGCAGGCCCTCTTAGCCCCGAGGGCAGGGTGCAAGTACCTGTGTGTGAGGGCACCCCTGCATTAGCTCCAGCACCATTTTCCTGGACTTCATTAGTGCAGTGACGTCATTTTATGCATGTACTGGACATAGGTCACTACCTATGTCCAGCTACATAATTGTAACTTCGAACCCAGGCATATTTGGTATCAAACATGTTGGAATCATGTCCCAATACTGTTGCAAGTATTGGACATATGATTCCATGCACTCTGGGGGCTCCTTAGAGGGCCCCCAGTATTGCTATAACCAGTCTTACAGGGTTTTCCAGGCAGCCCTAGCAGCTCCCACCCCTCAGACAGATTTCTGCCCTCCTGATACTTGATCTGATCAAGCCCAGAAAGGCAGAACAAAGGATTTCCTTTGGGAGATGGAGGTAACATCCTCTTCCTTTGGAAATAGATGTGACTGGCTTGGGAGGGGTAGCCTCCCCAAGTCACAGGTATGCTTTGAAGGTCCCATTTGGTGCCCTCCATGCATAAACCAGCCCACATCGGTTTAGGGACCCCCAGACCCTGATCTGGCATGAAACTGGACAATGGAAAGGGGAGTGACCACTCCCCTGTCCATCACCACCCAAGGGGTGGTGCTCAAGGCTCCTTCAGAGCGTTCCTGGGTTCTGCCATCTTGTTATCAAGGTTGGCAGGGGACTCTGAGAGCATCTGAGTGGTCAGGCCAGGCAAGTGACATCAGAGCTTACCTGGCTAGGTGACCAACCCCCCTCTGAGGGCTATTTAGGGTCTCTCTCTTGGGTGGATTCCTTTGCAACCCTGGAACCTCCAGGAACCGACAATGCTGCAATCAATGAAGAAGACTCTTCTGCAACTTTGTTTCCACGTCTCCTTCCAGTTTGCAACATTTCCTCAGCCGTGCATCCTCAGAAGACAGCAACTCTTCAGCCTGCACAAGAAGAAGAGGGAATCTCCCTTGGAGTGAAGGAGTCACTTCCCTGCATCCGCAGGTACCTGCTGCAATGATGACTGGCTGTGTGGATCTCCTCTCATACTGACGGCATTGGATCCTGCATCATGGGTGGTGGTACGGGTGTTCTGCTTTCCTACTTATCTCGTAATCAGAGCTTACAGAACATATCAGGAATGCACTTCTGAGTTCAAAGAAGACCTTTATTGTTGTTCATTCTTCCCACCCGCAAGTTCGTGAGAGACGAATTAATAGATTTCAAGCACACGTTCAATGAAAACAAAATATATCACAGTTTGCAATGTACACAGCATGTTATATATATATAAGATATTGATAAGATATTGAATGCAAAGCAAAACTAATACTTCACCGTGTGAGAAACTGTTTACAGCTTCATCTTTCTGGGGTCTGCAAGTTGATGACTCCGGTCAACTGCGAGAAAGAGATTATCTACCCACACGGGAGAATGGCAACTGGCACCAAGTTCCGGTCTGAAGTCAGGCAGATTCGATCTAATTCTCTGAAGCCCTGAGCCACCCTTAGAAAAGCGTTCCCCCTCCTCTCAGACCTGGGAAAACTACGCAAGCCTTTGTAGACTGGCCAGATCTCCTAGACTGCTCCTCTTCCCAAGCTTGAGCCGAAAGGAAACCACCAAATGTACTCTCTCTTATCAGGTCTAGTCTAGTGTGAGAAGAAAACAGCTTGGTTCATCTTGTGGAAAAACATAGCTTGGAAAAATACAGTTTGGATTCTCAACTGCAATGTCTAACTCCACGTTAAAGGCAATAGGCAGTTAACCTAAATATCAAATGCAATGTCTAATGTCATGTCAAAGCCAATAGGCAGCTGAGCTGAATACGAAATGTAATATATAATATCATGTCAAAGCCAATAGGCAGCTGAGCTGAATACAGAATGCAATGTCTAATATCATGTCAAAGCCAATAGGCAGCTAAACTGAATACAAAATGCAATGTCTAATATCATGTCAAAGCCAATAGGCAGCTAAACTGAATACAGCATGTCAAAGCCAATAGGCAGAATACAGAATGTAATGGCTAATGCAAGGTCAAAGCCAATAGGCGGCTAAACTAAATACAGAAAGTAATGGCTAATGCCATGTCAAAGCCAATAGGCGGCTAAACTGAACAAAACATATGGGGGGTCATTACGACCCTGGCGGAACAAGTCCGCCAGGGCCGTGGGACGCGGTGGCACCGCCGACAGGCCGGCGGTGCCCCGCGGGGCATTCTGACCGCGGCGGCTCAGCCGCGGTCAGAGAAGGGAAACCGGCGGTCTCCCGCCGGTTTCCCGCTGCCCCAAAGGAATCCTCCAAGCCGGCGCAGCATGCTGCGCCGGCATGGGGATTCCGACTCCCCCTCCCGCCATCCAGTTCCTGGCGGTTCTCCCGCCGGGAACCGGATGGCGGGAGGGGGAGTCGCGGGGCCCCTGGGGGCCCCTGCCGTGCCCATGCCTATGGCATGGGCACGGCAGGGGCCCCCGTAAGAGGGCCCCTAAAAGTATTTGAGTGTCTGCAAAGCAGACACTGAAATACGCGACGGGTGCAACTGCACCCGTCGCACCTTCCCACTCCGCCGGCTCTATTACGAGCCGGCGTCATCGTGGGAAGGGAGTTTTCCCCTGGGCTGGCGGGCGGTCTTGTGAAGACCGCCCGCCAGCCCAGGGGAAAACTCGGAATACCCTCCGCGGTCTTACGACCGCGGAGCGGTATTTCGGAGGGGGGAAGCCAGGCTCGGAATGAGGGCCATAATGTGCTACTGGTGAACATTGAGCAACTAATATGCGCAGTGGTGAAACACAAAGTCATTGGTCAAACTTAATCAATAGCATCACATACGGGGTAGTCCTCTTGGTTCTTTCTGCCAGCTATACAACTTTGGTGGAGGTAAGCTCTTGCCTTCCCACACAGGACAGTACCCCCATGCACCACACCTCTTGCAGCTGCCAAGGTTTGTTTGTATCTCCTCTAAGGGATCTTCAGGTGATGTGTAGCTCCAGTCCCCAGCACTCCTTCCTGCAATGCACAGCCCTCTGTGTGATTCTCCTGCGGTGTGGGATCCCTTCCTATAGTGCTGCATGGGCTCCTATGACTTCTGTGTCCCCATCCTGTAGGACTCCTGTGGGTGCTGCCTCTGCTCCTGTGGACTCTCTGTGACACTGAGGGCCCCTTGGGACTCCCCCTTCTGGGTTGAGTCCTCCTAGGCCTTGCTGATCCCCAGCAGCACCACTTTTCCACTAAACGCAAATTTGTCTTTTCCAAGGCTTGTTGATGGAATTCCTGCAAGACATCCATCTGCACTCTTTCTTCCTGTCTGGGACATCTTGTGCATCCATCAGGAACTCTTCTCCAGCTCCAGGGCTGCAGTGCTGACCTGTTTTTCCTCATCGTCGACCAACTCCTGCAAGTACAACTGGGTGGGTAGTAGCTCCTACTCCTCCTGGACTCCACTGTGACTCTTGGACTTGGTCCCCTCTCTCCACAGGTCTTCTTCAGGAATCCACTGCTGTTTTTTTGCAGTCTTGCCTGGGTGTCTTCTTTTCGTCTTTTCCTTCCTTTTGGGTGGCTTGGGGAAATTCCAGTGATTTACTCCTGCTTTCCTGGTTGCTGGGGGGGGGGTCCTGTGTTACTTACCTAGGAGCATTCAATTTTTTTATTACATGGTTGTGCTCCCCCTAGGGCCACTATTGGTTATGGCTATTTGCACTGTTTTCTAACCTTTTCTATGCCTTTTTCTGATTACTAGTGTATATATTTAGTGTATTACTTACCTCCTATTGGAGGGTTGCCCTTCTAGTAATATGTGGTATTGTGTTCCAAAAAGAAGTACCTTATATTTTGTACAACTGAGTGTTTTCTTTCATGTGTTTAAGTGCTGTGTGACTTCAGTGGTATTGCATAAGCTTTGCATGTATCCTAGATAAGCTTTTACTGCTCATCCACAGCTACCTCTAGAGAGCCTGGCTTCTAGACACTGCCTACAATTCACTAAAAGTGTTCCTGGATCTGGTATAAGGTGTAAGTACCTTTGGTACCCGCCATACACCAGCCAAGCTTCCTACAATGCCCCTAGAATAAATAATATCCAATACATGGCGTGCTATGTATCTGATCACTCACCTCTCCTTCTAACCTACAACCTTCATAGACAACCACACAGAGTACCGCTTTGGAGGCTGCAGGTAGACTCCCTCTCGAGTCCCCTATTACATGGTACAATAAACACCACTTTGACGCAACACTTTGAGGACCATTGGGGATCAACTGAATCCTGTGCTGGTGAATGGGACGCCATGAAAGTGGTGGTGTGAGGACTATGTATGTCCGCCACTGTGGGGCTGCGGCGGCTGTTGGAGCACAACCTCTCCAGAACTAGAGAGGCTGGAGAAACGACTTGCTACTGACCCCTCCCTAATGCCAGACTGAGATACACAAAGGCATAAACTGTATGAGCTGTGGGATCAACTAGAAAAATATGGTAGGAAACATGCGAGACAGCACTGTTACTGTGAAGGGGATAAGGCGGGCAGATTGTTCGCCTGACTGATTACATCAGTTACAGCCCCACTTCCCATTCTTTCTATAAGAGATGACAAGGACATGATATGTTTTTCTCAACCATCACTTAACGAGGTTTTCACCACACTCTTGCAAGCGACATATACACAACCACAACTGCCAGACACAATGGAAGAATTGGGAACCTATTTGAAACAGCTTCCATTACCAAACCTCTCCCAAGATGTCCAGAAAACATTGGGGGCCCCATCACCAAACAAGAACTGCTGGAAGCATTGCAGTCTTTAAAAATGGCCAAATTTCTAGGAGAGGGGGCTTCAATCTGAATTTTATAAGCAGCTCCCAACTATTGTATTGGATAAATTAGTGAAGGTCTATGCAGAGGCCTACCAAAAGCAGGTCCTCCCTCAGTAGGGACTAGTTTGAGACAGGATCATATTACCCCATATCCATGCTAAACTCCTCAGTCATGTGCTGGCAGCTTGACTTGTTCCACACCTGCAATGATTGGTTCATGAAGATCAGTTCGAGTTAATTCCTGGGAAGAACACACTGAGAAACCTACGTCAGCTGTCCTTTGTGATTCAGAACCCTCATATACAAGAGGGAATGTACGCACTCGCCTTTCTTGATAGAACAACCATTTGACTCAGTACATTAGGCATATGTATGGAAGGTCCTGGAAAGGGTAGGACTGGAACCACATATATTATTTGGGTGAAGGTACTGTATACCCGCCCACGGGCACAAGTTCGAATGGGAGGCTATGTTTCAGAAGACTTTGTCCTCCAGCGCGGCACGAGACAAGGGTGCCCTCTTCTGCCACTATTGCTATTGAACACTTTACTTGTAGACGTAAATATGCACAGGAAGATTGGGGCATCAGCATAGGAACTATAGAACATATAGTAGCCGTATATGCGGACGATGCTATGATATATATGGGACGCCCGACATCTCGGTCCCAATACTATTGAACATCATGCAGGAATTTTTCCAGCCTAAAAATCAATGTAAGAAAGTCGAGTTTATTCCCTTTGAGGGACTTGGTTGGTCAGGTGTCGTGGAGAGAGAGGTGTTGGACGGCCTCCCATGGAAATCGGACAGGGTCAAATATTTAGGCATAAATATTACTTGTGATCAGGGCAAATTTTCTGACAGTAACCTGGGCTCAGTGATTAGGAAACTAAAGCCCTGCATACAATTCTGGAATACTTTGCATCTCTCCCTAATGAGGGAGATAGCCCTGCTGAAATTGGTAGTACTCCCATGAGGTTTCTACATCAGGCTGGGGTCCTTCTTTGAATTCCCACACTTGGTTTCCCGGGAGATAGACAGTTTAATAATCAAACTTCTGTAGCATAGCAGACACCAAAGGGTGAGCTTGGCCATTCTATGAAGAGAATAGGAAAAAGGTGGGCTAGAAGTTCCTGATTTAGAATTGCATTACTTAGCCACCCAATTACAAGATGCAGTGCACTGGCTGGACGGGGAACTCAATTGGGAAAGAAAACTATTAGAGGGAACACATGGGGCCTACCAATTAGGAGAACTCCTGATGATGGGGGTCGCACATACCTTCCACCCTTCCCCTTTTATTCCAGCTAATGGGTAAAGTGTGGGAAAGAATGGTCAGAAGGCTTTTTAAGAGGGCACCCTATACTCTGGATCTGGATATCTGGATGTTATCACCCTTCCTCCAAATGAAACAGGTAATGTCAGTGTTTAGGTGGCAGAAAGGTGGATGTATGATGATATCAGATCTCTACCCCAATGATAGATTTATCACGCTCCAACAATCACAAGAAACGTTTAGTGTGGGGCTTGGTCAGTTTTTGCAATTCAGAAAGATTGCAACAATAGCCCGGCAATTGTGGCCCATGTTCCCAGATGCACCCAAGCCCACGCAAACTTTAGTAACCCTGTTGGTGATGGCGGAAGGGTTTCGACTCATCACTCATCTATTCCGGGTGTTGCGTTCAGACAAAGCACAATTGCCACTGGTGGTGGAGAGTCGCTGGCATTCAAGGAACATGTATTGACATCAGGAGAATGGACAAGGATACATAAAGGGGTAAGGGAGCTAGCAGTCTGTGCCAGATTTAAGATGGCCTGCTATTACTTTATACACATGGTATACCTAACCCCCAAACGTATGCATGCCATTTATCCTGCACGTGACCATCGTTGTCCTAAGTGTGGAAGGGGGAAGCAGACTTCCTTCATCTAGCATGGAGGTGCCCAAAAATACGTACTTTTTGTGAGGACATCGTGGTGCAACTTGAAGCAGCAACGTGTTGGGTAGCCCCATTAGGGATTGAATAGTGCTTGCTGGGTCTAATCCCAGAAAACCCGGCCAAGAAACTCAGTAGGAGGTTTACGATGTTGGGTCTAGTGGTCGCAAAACAACACATTGCCATTCATTGGCTGAGCCCCAGGGCCCCAAAGAGAGCTTCTTGGAAGCAGATATGATGGAATGGGCAGGGGTGGAGGAAGTCCACACACAACGGACCGGAAAAGCTGAAAAGGCACATGACATATTAAGGCAGTGGTTCCCAAACTTTTTTTACCGGCAGCTCCCTTAACCTACTGGCAGTGGCCACGGCTCCCTGTTATGTTACTTTTTTTGGTAGGTTGGTCAGGAGTACTTCCATTTTTCTCTCTGAAAATAACTGGGATGAAGGTATTACAATCATAGATGTAATCCTATCCTATCCACTGTAGAGCCCCTTGCAGTGTCAACGACTGATTGGAAAGACATAGGGTTCTCAGAGAAGTGAACTGCTACTGCATTGTGATATAGTGCTCTTTAAAGAGGTGTGACTTTAGGTGGTTTCTGAGCAGGGTTGTGAGGCCCTGATAGATACAGGAATGTTGTTTCAGATCCTGGGTGCACTGATAGAGAAGGTCTGCTGCCTATTTTTTTTTTTAACTTTATTGCCTCCAGTCTGATGGTAGCACATTGGGCCTCAAATCTAGGTAGCAGAGTAGTGTACAAAGTCAGTATAAATTCTTCCAATAAAAGTACACAATTTCATGTTGCAAGCAAATTCCTTCCTCAGGCAGGCACATTCAAATTCCTAAGTAAGGTGAGTTCACTCCAAAATAGTTTGGACCATGCCACAGGAGAAATGTGTGTGAATTGGAGCCACTACCAGAGCTGATAACCTACCTGAAGGGCATGTACGGGGAGGGAGGTGGGCTCTTTACTAGGTTCTCCTTAACAGAGGCAGGTAAACAACAAAATTGTTACTTTCTCTACACACTACCATTAATGTTTCTTCCCACACCAAGTTACTGACTGTTAGAAATGGGGTCTCAGGTTGGCAGTCAGTTTGCACTCTGTTCAAGCAGGGACCCTCACTCTAGTCATGGTAAGGGAGATACTCACTTAAGATAACCCCTGGTCACCCCCTTGGTAGATTGGCACAAGCAGTCAGGCTCCTCTCAATGGCAATGTGTAAAGTAGTTGTACCAAAATTCACAGTAATACAGTGAAAACACTACAAAATGGACACCACACCAGTTTAGAAAAATAGTCAATATTTATCTAAATCAAACAAGACCAAAATTACAACACTTCAACATACACAAGTCAAGTTATGAATTTTTAAAGTAAAAAGAGTCTTACTTCATAGAAAACAATGAATGAGTTGATGTTACATAAAGTACCTGGTTTGCGTCAAAAATGAAGCTTATGCATCGGTAAAGTCAGCGAAGCATTGATTCCTTACTCGCGAAGGAGGCTGTGTGTCATTTCTTCTCCAGTCGGGTAGGCGATACGTAGTTTGCCCTCTCCCGCACAACAGTGATTCGTCAATTTCCGGACAGGCACCTCAGGTCTGGGCAGGTTCACATCGATTTTGATGCCAAGTGATGTTGGTGCGAAATCCGGCTGCACGAGGATGAGAATCCACGCTGTGTGGCGTTTGCAGTGGCTTCAGCAGCCACAAGCAGGTGTTGCATCATTTATCCAGCGCGATGCAGGTGATGTGTTGATTTTCCAGTCACGATGCAGGTGGTGCATCGATTTCAGCCACGATGCAGGTGGCACGTTGTTTTTACAGCCATGTTGCAGGTGGTGTGTCAAACCTTTCTCTGCACTGCTCCTGTGCATGGATTTCCACCTTGGTTCCACCAGCTTCACCTTTCAGGAGCCCAGGGACTGGATAGGGCACCACTTGTACGGTAGGAGTCTCAGCAGAGAGTCCAGGTGCTGGCAGAGGATGTCTTTAAAGACTTCTGCCAGTTAGTGCACAGTTAGGGACCCGCTCGAGGTCCTCCAGTAGGGCCATGCACCATGAGACTGCCATTTGGATCCCTCTCAAATATAAAAGCATGGAGTCTGCATATAGCGAAACCACAAGCACTCTATTGTGCAGTGAGATACCCTTATTGCATCCCTCCATGCATAATATAGGGCAAACGGTTCAACTACTAGTGCATATAGCATGGGTAAAGGGAGCAATCCTGCCTTGTGCCACAGTAGCTATGGAGAGGGTCTGGTATACATTGACCTGTACACACTTGTGATCTTGCATCTGCTTACAAAAAAGTAACCCATTTATTCCAGCCTTCTACCAGTGATGTCTGAGATATAACCGCCTGGAGGTAGTCCTGCTGCATAGTGTCAAACGCCTTCTGTATGTCTATAGATAAGATCACCGCCTCGGGGTTTTGCCAGTCAGGTTTCATCCAGGATGTGGTATAACAGCCTTCTGTTATAGAAAGTGTTACTTTTGGGGCTAAACCCATTTTGATCCTCATGAACCAGTGTGGAGATGGAACAGCAACTGGTTTTCCAGAATATTTCTGTCGAAGTTCAACTTAGACAGATGAAGGTAGGCTGTCACGTCCATGACATTGCCCGAAGACTTAAGAATCAAGACAATGAAGCCCTCTCTGGCTGTGCCACATAAGGACCTGATGTGCAGCATGTTCGCATATATTTCAGCCACTTTTGGGACTAGTTGGAAATTGTAAATCTGGTAGAATTCGAACAGCAGGTTATCCTTCCTGGGTATCTTGGCCCATGCCCATCATTTGATGGGTTCCCCAATTTTGGGGTCTGAAATAGGCCCTCCAAGCGCGCCTTGGTTGTCCTGGGACATCTGTGGTAATGATGCACTGGTAAGGAAAGCATCCAGTATCTCCCCCAACGTGGGATCATATTCCCCATATAACTGGCAATAACATCCTGTAAAGATATCATGAATATCTTATTGAGAATTAATCAACTCCCCAATCTGAGTTATGGGGTGCCCCCTGTCCTCCGGGCGGAACAGCCGCAAAAACCGTCTGCATGCTCGGCCCCTCCTTGAGCAGTATTCAAGTGTTAATGCCTATTAGGGTCTTAAATCTTCTCCAGCGTGACCGTCTGTTTCTTCTGCTCCTTCTGGAGAGTCGTAGGAACTGAGGGTGGTCAGGGATTTTTCTCTCAAATCGCCAGATGCTGTCTTCCACGGTGGACAGTATGGTCCGGAGCGCTCTCTCATCCCCCACTGATTTACTTAGGCAATAGCCCCTAAGAACCATCTTAAAGTCATCTCATTCACTGTTGGTGTGAAAAGCTGTCAGTGAGTTTGTGTGAAAATGGTGTGTTATCATTCCTTACAGAGGTTGCATAAAGATGGGTATGTGTAAATGATTGGGTGGGAGTTGCCAGGTAGGAATGGGTGCCACATGCCTGCCCACTGGACACGTACAAGTAGTGAATTATGGTCTGAGAGCATGCGACCCAGATAGTCTGCCTGTGTAACCTGTGCAGTGCTCCCTAAGGAGCTCACTATTTTACCCAGACAAATATATAGGTCATACACTGGGGAGTAGAAGGAATATTCAACTACCCCATATTCCTTTTCTGTCATACATCATGGAGGTCCCAATCATTCAACAAGTCACTGTAACTCAGAGCCAGTCATATCACAGGGGAGTCTGCCACTTGGGGGATGACCTGACAAGTGTGGTGTCATCAACACCATTATAGTCACCCCTAGTAGCATCGGAATGTGAGGGTCATGTGAAAGAATGCATGTAAGAGTCTAAAAAAAATATGCATGTTCCATGTTTGCAGGTTAGCTGCTGCTGAGTGTTATCTGGAGACCCTTAAGTCTTCCTGATAGAGCAACATAAGAGCCTTCATCATCTATATGCATTTTCGTGACTACCAAGAAGATCCCAGGTCTGATCCACATCAGTGCCCCCATAGAAAACTCAGTACCCTGTGGCAGAGATTTGTCTCCCCTGCGTCCATTTCAGTTGGGCACCTCGCCTGCCACCAGGGGAACCTCTTGGAAGATGGCCACATCCACCCCCCTGCATCTGAAGGACCAGACCTGGTAGCACTTGGTAACAGACACCATTCCAATTAAGAAGGGTAAATGTTGTCGCCTTCTCTGTCATGGTGTATGTACCATCCTTGCTCTCCTTCTGCATCCACTCCCCAGGCCACTGTCCCCTGCCCCGCTATCTGCAGCCACAAATCATAAGCAAGTACACATTGTTGAATTGGCATGGTGTTTTGCTTCAGTAATGACCGAGCTGAAACACTCATGCACTGACAAAAATCTCTGAAATGTGCTTCTTAGTCCAAAGAAGACATTTATTATTTCAATACGCAAGGTTCCTAAAAGGAGATTAGCATGCTGAAAGCACACATTTAAAAATGGTCACAGCAATGAAATGAAAACATACACAAATGATTCTCCACTGCAATATACACAGCAAATATATGGGGGTCATTCTGACCCTGGCGGTCCGAGACCGCCAGGGCAAAAAAGACCAAAGCACTGCCAACAGGCTGGCGGTGCTTTTTTCTGTATTCTGACCGCGGCGGTATAGTCGCGGTCACACTGACGGGGCCGGCGGTTTTCCGCCGTTTATGCCCCGGCGGTGATAATCCGCCAGGGCAGCGCTGCAAGCTAGCGCTGCCCTGGGGATTATGACCCCCTTACCGCCAGCCTGTTTCTGGCAGTTTTCACCGCCAGGAAGAGGCTGGAGGTAAGGGATGTCCAGGGGCCCCCTAACAGGGCCCCGACCAGCTTTTCACTGTCTGCATAGCAGGAGTACTGCCTTAAATTGGTGATGCTCCTTCACAACCAAACTTGTGATTCAACCACTCTTTTTAGAGTCTGAGAAAGTGTCAGGTTTACAGTGGTGAAGGCTCCACTCTGTAAATATCTAACCTGGTAGTGTAGGAGGCTGGCCTGGCTTATAGTGGGTACCTTGTGGTACTTACACCTTGCGCCAGGTCCAGTTATCCCTTATTAGTAGATTAGTAGTGTTCTAGCAGCTTAGGCTGATAGAGGTAGCTGTAGCAGAGCACCAGCAGTATTAGAAGCAAGCTGATCAACAAGTGTAGATAATCTTCTGATTTTCAATCATTCATAGCCACCCAACAGACACGAATCATAGCTCCTAATACCCGTAGCACAATTTGCCCGAAAGCAAGTTTCATTCTCTTCAAATCAACATCAGTCATCTCATTCACATGATAAACTAAAACGTGGGAAGATAGCAAGACCATATCCAATTATGAGGTAGGTTTAAATAAGTACCAGACACATAATACATTTCTCTAATTATTCTTTCTTCTTCCTCCAGAAACTCACCACTAACAAACAACATATTTCACACTCAGTCTTACCCACAAACTTTATATTTCGGTTCATAACCCACTATACTCAAGCCACTCTTTTTCTCATGATCCATTCTCAAACGTGGATGTAAATTTTAAGTCCTAACTTCCTTCTCATCCTTAATCTGTTCTTTAATTTTCCTCTAATCTTTACAGTCTTTCAAAATGTTCACTCTCCTCTCATTTGGGTAAAAAAACACATGACCCTCACATTTCTGTGGCAGAAAGTTCTGGAATCTGAGAGGAGCTACAAATTTCTTTCCACCCAGCGTTCCCCCAAGTCTCCCGATAAAAATGATACCTCACTTGCGTGGGTAGGCCTAGCGCCGGCGACAGGAAACACCCCAAAGCGCAACGTGGACACATCCTAAATTTTGGAAAAAAACAGAGGTGTTTTTTGCGAAGTGCCTACCTGTAGATTTTGGCCTCTAGCTCAGCCGGCACCTAGGGAAACCTACCAAACCTGTACATTTCTGAAAACTAGAGACCTAGGGGAATCCAAGGAGGGGTGACTTGCGGGGCTCGGACCAGGTTCTGTTACCCAGAATCCTTTGCAAACCTCAAAATTTGGCTAAAAAAACACATGTCCCTCACATTTCTGTGGCAGAAAGTTCTGGAATCTGAGAGGAGCTACAAATTTCCTTCCACCCAGCGTTCCCCCAAGTCTCCCGATAAAAATGATACCTCACTTGCATGGGTAGGCCTAGCGCCGGCGACAGGAAACACCCCAAAGCGCAACGTGGACACATCCTAAATTTTGGGAAAAAACAGGTGTTTTTTGCGAAGTGCCTACCTGTAGATTTTGGCCTCTAGCTCAGCCGGCACCTAGGGAAACCTACCAAACCTGTACATTTCTGAAAACTAGAGACCTAGGGGAATCGAAGGAGGGGTGACTTGCGGGGCTCGGACCAGGTTCTGTTACCCAGAATCCTTTGCAAACCTCAAAATTTGGCTAAAAAAACACATGTCCCTCACATTTCTGTGGCAGAAAGTTCTGGAATCTGAGAGGAGCTACAAATTTCCTTCCAGCCAGCGTTCCCCCAAGTCTCCCGATAAAAATGATACCTCACTTGCGTGGGTAGGCCTAGCGCCGGCGACAGGAAACACCCCAAAGCGCAACGTGGACACATCCTAAATTTTGGAAAAAAACAGAGGTGTTTTTTGCGAAGTGCCTACCTGTAGATTTTGGCCTCTAGCTCAGCCGGCACCTAGGGAAACCTACCAAACCTGTGAATTTCTGAAAACTAGAGACTTAGGGGAATCCAAGGAGGGGAGACTTGCGGGGCTCGGACCAGGTTCTGTTACCCAGAATCCTTTGCAAACCTCAAAATTTGGCTAAAAAAACACATGTCCCTCACATTTCTGTGGCAGAAAGTTCTGGAATCTGAGAGGAGCTACAAATTTCCTTCCACCCAGCGTTCCCCCAAGTCTCCCGATAAAAATGATACCTCACTTGCGTGGGTAGGCCTAGCGCCGGCGACAGGAAACACCCCAAAGCGCAACGTGGACACATCCTAAATTTTGGAAAAAAACAGAGGTGTTTTTTGCGAAGTGCCTACCTGTAGATTTTGGCCTCTAGCCCAGCCGGCACCTAGGGAAACATACCAAACCTGTGCATTTCTGAAAACTAGAGACCTAGGGGAATCCAAGGAGGGGTGACTTGCGGGGCTCGGACCAGGTTCTGTTACCCAGAATCCTTATCAAACCTCAAAATTTGGCTAAAAAAACACATGTCCCTCACATTTCTGTGGCAGAAAGTTCTGGAATCTGAGAGGAGCTACAAATTTCCTTCCACCCAGCGTTCCCCCAAGTCTCCCGATAAAAATGAAACCTCACTTGCGTGGGTAGGCCTAGCGCCGGCGACAGGAAACACCCCAAAGCGCAACGTGGACACATCCTAAATTTTGGAAAAAAACAGAGGTGTTTTTTGCGAAGTGCCTACCTGTAGATTTTGGCCTCTAGCTCAGCCGGCACCTAGGGAAACCTATCAAACCTGTGCATTTCTGAAAACTAGAGACCTAGGGGAATCCAAGGAGGGGTGACTTGCGGGGCTCGGACCAGGTTGTGTTACCCAGAATCCTTTGCAAACCTCAAAATGTGGCTAAAAATACACATGTTACTCACATTTCTGTGGCAGAAAGTTCTGGAATCTGAGAGGAGCCACAAATTTCCTTCTACCCAGCGTTCCCCCAAGTCTCCCGATAAAAATGATACCTCACTTGTGTGGGTAGGACTAGCGCCCACGAAAGGAAAGGGCCCAAAACACAACGTGGACACATCACATTTTTTTATAAAAAGCAGTGCCTACCTGTGGATTTTGGCCTGTAGCTCAGCCGACACCTGAGGAAACCTAGCAAACCAGTGCATTTTTGAAAACTAGAAACCCAGGGGAATCCAAGATGGGGTGACTTGCGGGGCTCTGACCAGGTTATGTTACCCAGAATCCTTTGCAAACATCAAAATTTGGCCCAAAAAACACTTTTTCCTCTCATTTCGGTGACAGAAAGTTCTGGAATCTGAGAGGAGCCACAAATTTCCTTCCACCCAGCGTTCCCCTAAGTCTCTCGATAAAAATGGTACATCACTTCTGTGGGTAGGCCTAGCGCCCACAAAAGGAAATGGCCCAAAACACAACGTGGACACAACATATTTTTTCACAGAAAACAGAGGTGTTTTTTGCAAGGTGCCTACCTGTGGTGTTTGGCCTGTAGCTCAGCCGGCCCCAGGGGGGGGGGCAGAAATGCCCTAAAATAAATTTGCCCCCCCAACCCCCACCCTCCCCCGCCGGGAGCGACCCTTGCCTACGGGGTCGCTCCCCCTGCGTGACATTGGCACCAAAAAACAAATCCCCGGTGCCTAGTGGTTTCTGCCCCCTTGGGGGCAGGTTGACCTAAACTCAGCCAATCTGCCCCCAAGGGGGGCAGAAATGGCCTAAATACAATTTGTCCCCCAGGGGAGCGACTTTTGCCTGATGGGGCGCTCCCCATCTCTAAAAAAAAAAAAAAAAAAAAAAAGAAAAATTCCCCTGGCGCCTAGAGGTTTCTGCCCCCCCCCCCCGGGGGCAGATCAGCCTAATAATAGGCCGATCTGCCCCCCGGGGGGGCAGAAATGGCCTAAAATAAATTTGACCACCCAACCCCCACCCCCCCCCGGAGCGACCCTTGCCTACGGGGTCGCTCCCCCTGCGTGACATTGGCGCCAAAAAACAAATCCCCGGTGCCTAGTGGTTTCTGCCCCCTTGGGGGCAGATTGACCTAAAATTGGCCAATCTGCCGCCCCAGGGGGGCAGAAATGGTCTAAATACAATTTGCCCCCCCCAGGGGAGCGACCCTTGCCTGATGGGTCGCTCCCCATCTCTAAAAAAAGAAACAACAAAAAAAAAAAAAACACAAAAAAAAAAATTGCCCTGGCGTTTAGAGGGTTCTGCCCCCCCTGGGGGCAGTTCGGCCTAATAATAGGCCGATCTGTCCCCCGGGGGGGCAGAAATGGCCTAAAATAAATTTGACCACCCAACCCCCACCCCCCCCCGGAGCGACCCTTGCCTACGGGGTCGCTCCCCCTGCGTGACATTGGCGCCAAAAAACAAATCCCCGGTGCCTAGTGGTTTCTGCCCCCTTGGGGGCAGATTGACCTAAAATCGGCCAATCTGCCCCCAGGGGGGCAGAAATGGTCTAAATACAATTTGCCCCCCAGGGGAGCGACCCTTGCCTGATGGGTCGCTCCCCATCTCTAAAAAAAAGAAACAACAAAAAAAAAAAACACAACAAAAAAAATTGCCCTGGCGCCTACAGGTTTCTTTCCCCCCTGGGGGCAGATCGGCCTAATAATAGGCCGATCTGCCCCCAGGGGGGGCAGAAATGGCCTAAAATAAATTGCCCTCCCCCCCAGGGAGCGACCCTTGCCTAAGGGGTCGCTCCCTTTGCGTGAAATTCACGCAAAGAAAAAACTCCCTGGTGTCTAGTGGTTTCTACCCCCCTTGGGGGCAGATTGGCCTCATCAAAATAGGCCAATCTGCCCCCAAGGGGGGCAGAAATGGCCAAAATAAAGTTTTCCCCCAAGGGGAGTGACCCTTGCCTAAGGGGTCGCTCCCCACCAAAAAAAATAAAAAATGAAACAAAAAAAAAAAAAGGTCCCTGGTGCCTAGAGGTTTCTGCCCCCCCTGGGGGCAGATCGGCCTAATAGTAGGCCGATCTGCCCCCAGGGGGGGCAGAAAAGGCCTTCCCTAAAATATGCTCCCCCTGGGAGCGACCCTTGCCCAAGGGGTCGCTCCCTTTTGTCAATAACAATAAAAAAAAAAAAAAATCCCTGGTGTCTAGTGGTTTCTACCCCCCTTGGGGGCAGATTGGCCTCATCAAAATAGGCCAATCTGCCCCCAAGGGGGGCAGAAATGGCCAAAATATAATTTTCCCCCAAGGGGAGCGACCCTTGCCTAAGGGGTCGCTCCCCACCTCAATAAAAAAAAATTCAACAAAAAAAAAAAATGGTCCCTGGTGCCTAGAGGTTTCTGCCCCCCCTGGGGGCAGAAAAGGCCTTTTCAAAAAAATGCCCCCCCTGGGAGCGACCCTTGCCCAAGGGGTCGCTCCCTTTTGTCAATTTCAATGAAAAAAAAAAAAATCCCTGGTGTCTAGTGGGGTTTCAAAAGCCGGATTGCAAGCAATCCGGCTTTTGAAACCCTCGGAGGGACTTCAAAGGGAAGGAAATACTTTTCCTTCCCTTTGAAGCCCCTCCGGGCCTCCCAAGTGATTGAAAAAGAAATGAAAGAAAGAGCTTCCAGCGCGACGAGGGAGGCCCCTGTGACACATCAGCGCGCGCGCGCGCGCTGACGTCACAGGGGGGGGTGGGGGGGGTCGGGGGTGGAAGGGGAAGGTCTTCCCCTTCCATCCCCGACTTGGGGGGGAGGGGGGTGCATGGGGGGCGCGCTAGCGCGCCCCCAAGTTCCCCTGTGCCATGGACGAGATGATCTCGTCCAAGGCACAGGGGAACTGTAGCCTTGGACGAGATCATCTCGTCCAAGGCACAGAAGCGGTTAACAAACTCACACTTTTCTTTACACAAATTACACAGATTATCCCCTTTAGTCCTTTTAGTATTAAGATTAGATTGTGCAATTGAATTCAAATATTTACTAGAGTTATCAATTTCTCAGTATCTTCAGAGGCAGGAAGGTCTTCCAGTAAAGCGCTGAATTTCAATAAGTACTGTGAAAGAAACTCTTGTTTATTAAATATGCTAACTACTAACTAATCTCTGCCTATGTGTTAGTGTGGTATGTTCAATTTCATTATGTACCATTGTTGATTAAACCTGTGGTGAAACATGTCCAACCAGAGAGATTATGTAAAATAGTATGCCAATTAAAATATGTATTATCCCTGTTAGTGAAACCATGCTAACAATTTTGCAGGATCTGCTGTATATCATTTCTATTGAGATCAAAATTCAATATAAAAAAAATCTGTACTTAAAAGTCAATCTTGAGAAAACTTTTTATTTTAAAAAAAAATAATAATAAATCTTTTTCTGTTTTTGTAAACAAAAAAACACCCTTCAATTTTTTTTTTCTTTTTTATTGGTTTATTTGTTCAGTTCATGATTCAAACCTATTTCTTCATCTGGATACATAGCGAGAATAAAAAGGATGGCTCTTCTTTTAGATCATTTTCAAAGTTGAAATGGCAAGAGTTTGTTGGTTGTAGACTTCTGAATCTAACGTTTTTTATTTTTCAGACACAGATAGGCCCATTCAAGAGATGTGTAATTTCTGTTCAGGAACTATTTCTTGTTGGTCTTTTAGCAAGAGGCGATTCACTGTTACTGTTCTCTGTCTTCTCTTAAAGTTCTACATGCTGCCTTGGGCCACTTATCTTCTTGATGAACTCTCTTGATTCTTGTTGCTTCACGTGAGAAACTGGGTTACTGGTTGAGGGGGGAGAAACACTTCGCAGGAAAAAAACACAGTCCTGAGAAACTGGGTTACAGGTTGAGGGGCGTGAAACCCTTCACAAGCAAAAAACACAATCCTAGTCTGGGTGAACCACAAAAGTCACTAAATTAATCTGTGCTTAACACTCTCGTAGCTTGCCACAACAACAGGCAGACTTAAATTAGAGGCAATGTGCAAAGTATTTATGCAATACTTAATTAGTAATAAAGTGAAAACATGACATAAGATCAATTTAGAAACCTAGAGGAAAATGTAATAAACAAAATGACACAAAAATTACAGAAATACAATCGGTAGAATCTGAGTTGTAAATACTTATATTTTAAAGTGAAAAATAGTGTTAAAAAGAACAAAGCACCAACCATGGGTATCTTTGCTACACCAAGTGGATTGCACTCGGTCTCAGCTTACCTTCAGACTTAGAGGTTTTGAAGGAAAATGTCTGTGACTGTAAAGTTCAGCAGGGCAGTGGTGTCCAAGGAGGAAGTGTCATCACTTTGGAGCCAGTGGACAAGGTTGCAGTGAAGATTTGTTCTTGCGGCCTTTGGTACTTTTTTTGGAAGTTGAAGATCTCAAATGGTATGAGGCTGTAGGCTGTAGCTGACAAGAGCCCTAACCCACTGGAGGTTCTGCTGAATAGGAGAACATAAGCAGAGCTAATGTGGAGTCAGACTGAAAAATAATGCACTGCGGATGGATTTGGGAGCAGGTAGTTTTCGTTGTCCTGTCAGTTCACAGGCCACTTTTTAGCAGGAAATGTCCCAAGCTGAGTTTCTGGCTGTTTGGTCACTTTTATTACAATCTTCAAGGGTCCAGGGCAGGGTGAGCACCAATTGGAGGCCAGACCTCACATCAGGCAGGGTCCAGGTGCAGGGTTTAAGTTGTTGTCCTGGTTTCAAGCAGCAAGGCATGCCTCAAGCAGAAATGCAGTCCTTTCAAGTAAACAACAGGCTTCATGAAGCAGGACAGTCCTCTGAGAGTCCTCCACAGATCCAGAAATAAACTGAATAGTAGTTCTGAAGGTCCTAGTTTTGTACCTGATACCAGTTTTGAAGTGGAAGACAGTTCTGAAGTTTTCCCCCACGTATGGTTCTGGAATTCCCTTCCTCCCTTACCTGGTCCCAAGACATCTGAGCTGACAAAGGGCTACTGTGAAGTCCTTTGTGAGAGTGCTGATGCAGCTCTTTTGAAGTGTAAATGTGACTGTGCACAGCTGCGCCCCTGCCATCCTTGCTACTCCCACTTTCTCTCACTGCCACTGTCTGGGAGAATTACAAAAAGCCCAACTGCCAACTACACTTAGAAATGTGACCCATGACCCATGACAAATGGTTAGGACAAGAAAATTCAATCTTTCTAAAAAATAAAAGTGGCATTTTCAGTATGGTGACTTCAAACCTGACGAATCCATTAAAGAGGATTTTAAATAACAATTATTTAGAGATCAATCAGGATATTTCTACCTGTTATAAAAAAAGGTTGCCACTTACTAAATTTAATAATAAGGTAACCTAATGTTATACTATGGGAGAAGTGGGCCTTGCAGTAGTGAAAAATGAATTTTTGAGTTTTTTTTCACTACCAGGACATGTAGAACTTAAAGGTACATGTTCAACTTTTTGAATACATTGCATCCTGCCCTAAGGGCTGGTTTGGGCCTACCTAAGGGGTGACATATATGTATTAAAAAAGAAGCTTCAGGCTTGGCAAAGGGGATAAGTCAAATTAGCAGTTTAAAACTGCAACAGGCTGCAATGACAGGCCTGAGGCGTGGTTTAAAGGACTACTTAAGTGAGTAGCACAATTAGTGCTGCAGACCCACTAGTAGTTCTTAATTTACAGGCCCTGGGTACATGTAGTACCACTTTACAGGAACGTATAAGTTGAGTACAAAGATGCCCTAAGAAAATGATGAATTGATAATTGTGAAGGGAAGGGGGAGGGAGGGACCAAACAATGGTGTAAATAGTGAGTGGTGCAGACAGCATATCACATTTTTGTCTCTGTGTATATTGATGTTGAGACAGATACACTGGAGCTACATTGTGCCCAAATAAAACAGTATAAGAGTACCATGTTGTCATAATACAATACAGAGCTGCGCCCATACTGCACTTTTATCGAAGCTCTACAACAAAGGCAGTATCCCCTGCGATCAAAATTTACATAGCCAAAGTGCAGGGAGCTGCCTTGTATGGGGCAGAAGTATGGGGATATAGCAATTGCAGCAAGATATCAGTGGGTGTAAAACTTTTGCGAGGGCACTAATTGCATTTCCCCGTAGTACACCTTTGATTCCTCTTTTTTATGATTTGGGGTTAAATCGAGTAGCCGATATAGCTGTTTTAAGACCTCTTTTATACTGGATAAGGATATGGACAACTCCCAAGTTGGAAATATATAAGGTTTCATTACTTGATCTACTAAAAAGCCAAAATGTTGCTATAATTCCATAGATCAGACATGTGTCCCATTGGTTCCGTGTGTGGGGACTGGGTGATTATTGGGAAAATCCGTATAATTTAGAGAGACGTCATGAAAATGTTCTAAAATCAGTTTACTGGTCCTGTGTAAGGGACAACTACATAATCAGCAAATCATATGGTTGTTTGACGAATCTTTATACTGATTTTAAATGGATTCTGCAATATGAACCTTATTTAGATATTATACCAGATCTGCAGGGTTTGGAACTCTACCATTGCAGTCCTTAACCAGTACCTGGGAGCCATCCACTCTTTCTGATACATGCCTTGTATGTGGAGGTGCCTCAGAAACTGTTGCTCATTGTATGTTTTTTACCCCACAGTCAAGATGGATTCATAAAATTTGTCGAGATATGGGATTGAACAATTGTAGTTCTGCATTAAGGATTTTAAATAGTCACAGTTCATATGATCTGATCTTTGCAGTTAGCAAGTTTTTGGTAGCTGCGTGGCATATACGTCGCTGTTTTTTAAAAACCAAGGATTTATGAAGATGACTTAGATGGAATTCTCAGGTGTATCTTGATTTTGTTTAAATGTATTAATGTTTTATACTGATTATAGACAATGGTATTTAATTGTGATTATTTATTGTACTGTGTTGCTTTGATGGTCAAAGGACCGAATAAAGCTTTTCTATTCTAAACAATGCAGCATATCACAGTCTCACTGCACTCTCCAATGAGGCATGAGAACTGCTATTCGTCTCATGACACATATGATTAGAAGTAGGAAGCCATGAGACAAAAACTCAGAAATGCACAGCCAGCGCTGTGTGTTGGGGCACCAGACAGATGTCTGCCCCAAGAGAGACCACTGTGGGTGCTGGAAGGGGTCTGGTATCCAGAGTCATGTTGGACTGGAAGGGATGATACTTCATTACACATGGTGCCTTAGTAGTAATTATCATAAGGGGACTTTGTGTGTCATGGGGACCTTAACAGCCATGCTTCACTGCATCGTAAGGACGATATGCTGGAACTAGGTTCTGCAGTAGAGCTGTGTGCCCTCAGTGTATTATTTAAAAGTGACCAAACCACAGAGGACATGATTACATCATGGTGGTGAACCTTCAGCAGGCCATCACATTATATGTATGAGATATAAGGGGTGTGTCTCACTGTACTCTGCACCTTTCGCATAACTAGGACCAAGGCCTTGAGGTACATCAATTCCCAGTGTCATGTCCAGTCCCTTGGAGAAATGTGTCACAAATATCCTCGGATGCGGACAGTTTATCACTAATCTTGTATATAACAGGGTTATTATCTGCAGTGCTTGCCAGTCATGAGAGCCATTCCTCACTCATTGGGACGGTGATTCCATCTAATTCAGAGGGATGCAAATCTTTGCTGCTGCCAAGGATGTCACCTGTAACATCAGTCCTCAACAGTTCAAGCAACAACAGTAAATCAGTTGATGTTTTTGCTGAAGCGGTTCCCAGACCTCCTTCAACTGTCCCTTATAGATTTATGCTGCATTATGATAGGTTTTGCTCTTTTAGTCCTAGTCACTAAATTGTTTATGTTATCTTTTACTATATTGTTCGATTTTGAAATGTCTTTTAATGTGTTTTAAATATGAGAATATCTCTTTGCTCTTATCTGTATTTATTACCTCTCCTTCTCTGATTTTCCCCAGAAATTTTTTAAGAGACTTTAATTGTATTTTTCAATATTTTCATTTATACTGTTTAATACTAAGATAAATATGTTGCGATTTTCTATGTTCTTCAAAATAATTCAATAAAGTCTTTCAAACACAATGGTAGGTATTGTTTATGTTTAGTGCTCACAAAGTCATGTTTTATAATCTTTCATTTCAGTCCTTTATCTAATTTTATATTGTGCTTCTCCTTCCTACCTCTTCTTTTTCTCTAACAATTATTGTTATGTTTTTTTAAATTCTACCTCACTTATGATACATTTTGTATTTTTTATCTGCTCACTCGAATGACTGCACCATTTTTATATTATCTTTCATGTGTTCAATAGCATTATGTTACCTTGTTACTACTCTTGATTATCTTTTCAATAAAACATGCTTAAACTAAAAAAAGAACATCCTATGAAAGCCTTTGTCCTTCACTGTGGAACATGTTTCACCTTTTTTTCCAGTGAGATGCTGCTCTATTCACGTGGTGTGCTGCACATCACAATCAAAGATGGCGTCTGAGTCTTAGCTGTCTTAAGTTGGCAGAAGCGCACTTTCTACTATCTACATTTATCAAATATTAATAAAACAACTATATCAATCCCCACCCACTCTGTTCTGACCCGGAAGCAGCTGCTGCAGATGGAAGTGAACTGTCACCCATCATCTGCCCACTTTACCAAACAAACCAGGGGCCCATTGCTAGTTCGCTGCCTAACTCTACATCTCCACTTTTGGGTGGGCTCCTTCCCAAGAGCATCTCAGAAGCTTTCCCGGGGAGATTCTCACCAGGAGTGGTCCGGTGATAAGGTGTGGGTGAACTGGACAGAAGCAGAGATGCCTCTGGTTCGCTCATGTAGCTCCCCAGTGATTGGTGGAAATGTGCCCTAAATGAGATACCGCAGGGACCCACTATTACGTCAATTTAGAGAAACACGGAAATACCGCTGACATCAATTAAATACTGTGAATGGTTTCGGAGAAATAAAGGCTGATGGAAACAAAACAAAAAAATGTGCAAATCGGTATTGTATGGCGGGAGGTAATGACAGTTCTTGAAAAGTATGGTTCAGCTTTTTTTGTAAGGTCTGGTGTCAGCCAAGACCTATTGATTTCTCTCAACCATTGATCTGTAGTTGTGACATTCAGATTTGTTTCCACCCACTACAGCAGGAGAGAAAGGGTCAGCCCATTTCTGCAACTGGCTAGCTTTACTGTGAGTAACACCTTTCTACTCTTTCACAAGGAGCTCTTTCACAGGGAGCACTTACACACACACACTCTAGTTCTTCTCAGTGACAAAAGTACTACAATGCATGCTGTTTTAAACTTTTAGCTAATGTTTCCATTTTTTTATAAAGATAAAAGGCCAGCAGGTCCCCCAAAAATAAGGGTTTACAAAAAAAAAAAAAAAAGACAAAACAAGCATTGCCAAAACCAAAAGGTTGGCACCCAAGGCCAAACCTATAGTTGTTTTCAATGCTTGTTTGTTTCTGAACTCTAAAACTAAGGGTTCTATCTCAGCTCCATATTGCAGTATTATATTTAGGTATGACACCCGAGTTAAGCATCCACCCATTGACGAGCACCTAAATCTTGCACCCGAATAGGCCTGTAAGAATAAGCTCAAGAGATTAAGGTCAGCCATGGCTCGATTTATGCCATCACCTAGATAGTTTTCTGTTAGTTTGCATTTTGTTTGTGTCTCAGTGGGCTTGTGAAGCCTATTCTCTGGTTAAAGGTTTCAGTGTGACTTAGTTCACCTTGGCTGTGGCGGGCAGATTTTTTTACTTTCTTATTCTTTGTTTAAAAAGCAAAATTAGCTGAAACAGAACAACGTTTAATTTGATTTGTGCCGTTCGGCAGTATAGCCTGCTTGCCAGCTCCTTTTATTTAACAGAAGTCTGCTTGCTTTTTCTTTCTTTGCCAAACTTCATAGGAAATCTTTTTCTGTTTCTTCTACCAGACAGAGGCCTTCATTACGACCTTGGCGGTTGGTGATAAAGTGGCGGTAATACCCCAAACAGCCCGGCTGTAACTACTGCCAAATTATGACCATGGCGGAAAGATCTCCGAAAGACAGCCAATGTACCAAACTGACCGCCAGGTCAGAACCAACAGGGACCACAGGGGTAGCCGCCTACAGCCAGGCAGAAGTCAAAGTTCCGCCCACCATATTATGACCAGACAATCTGCCACCTTTTCCGGGGTAGTATCAACGGCATCCAAAGCCTGGCGGAAACACTGCACAGAAGGGAAAGGACTCACCATTGGAGACACAGGGAAGAACCACGACGTCATGGAACCAGAACTGTGAGTATTTCTGATGATCTTCTACGTTATGCTCCACCACCAATACCAACGCCGGCGAAGACAACGGTGAGTACAGCCACCTAGCACACAAGGGGGGGGAGAAAAACACACCTGCACCATACACACCCCACACACACACCATACACACAACCAGCTGCACAAGAAAACAAGTTAATCCCCCTAAAACGGCTGAATAGTGCAAGGACAACAGGAATGTACCAAAGTGATTGTAATAAGATCAACACAGTATAAATAATAATTTAGCCAATGCTACAGAAAAAGGGACACTGCCTAGTCCTCAGTTCGGGTGGGCCACAGGGCAAAGTCCAAGGACCCACTTGTCACCTGCATCAACATGGAGAGAACACTGCAGGGGCATCAGTTGGCAAATAGGGAGGCACCTCAAGGGGAGTGGGGGCACCTCAGCAGGAAGCGGAAACACAACCACTGGTTCTAGAGGGGGGCAACATGCCATGTGCTTCATCCTGGGGAGTAATAGGCCACAGTTTCACTCGACTGGGTGTCTTCTCCACTGGCTCTGGAGGGGACAGGCAGCACAGCAGCCGAAGGAGGCTGGATCACATTGCGTCCGCGGGCGGTGACGGCTGCACTGTGGTGGTGCTGACCGTGTGGTGGGAGGCTCCTGCACAGCCCCTGCACTCTCAGATGGCTGCACGGTGGTGGTGCTTGTGGTGGTGGTGAGAGGCTCCTGCACAGCCCCTGCACCCTGTGATAGCTGCACAACCATGGTTGGTGGTGGGGGCTCCATGACAGCTGCTGGTGCAGGCTCCTTCCCCTTCTTGCATGCTGGTGCAGGCTCCTTCCCCTTTTAGGTGGAAGGTGCAGGCACCTTCCCCTTCAGTATATGTGGCCTGGAATCCTTTCCACCATGAGTAGGTGCGGATGGAAGTCGGCCCATGGACTGTGTGGCTGGGGTGCTTGGCTGGATGTGTGATACCCTGGCCATACGCGCAGGACGGGGGGCAGGGGTAGGGAAGAGGTCAATGGTGGAAAGGAAATCCTTTTATGGGACATTGGGGTGGAAAGAGGCAGAAGTAATGGGAGAGGAGGATGAGGGAGCGGTTGTTGGAGGTGTCCGTTGGCTGGATCTGGGTGCAGGTGCATGGGCTGTATGCTGTTGTGAGGTGGATGGCTATTGGGTGTCTGAGTGCATGGATTTGTGTACTTTAGGAGGGGGGCATAGACACAGTGGGAGAGTACACAGGGGACGTGTGCATGGCTGTTGTGGAGGTGTCTGCCAGTGAGATGTGTGTTCTGCTTGTTGTTGTGATGATGCAGGTAGTGGATGATGATGTAGTGCATGCAGGTGTGAGTGTGAACGTAACTAGGTGGGAGGTGGATGAGGAGGAAGAGGGGGAGACAGTGGTATTAGTGGATGTTGTTGTGTCTGCAACTGGATGGTGTTTGTGTGAGTGCCTGTGGGATGAAGTATGGTGCTTGTGTTTCCCTGTGACACTCTTGGGTATTGTCTTGTCTGCATGCTCTTCTGCTGTGTGCTTGGGATGGGTTGGGGTTGAGGGGAAGGGGGTGTGGTAGTTGAAGGGGGGACGGTAGTAACAAGGACAATGGCTGCCATCAGAGAGGAGGCCAGAGCCTGGATCGATCTCTGTTGGGCCGCCAATCCAGTGTGAATGCCCTCCAGGAATGCATTACATTGTTGCATCTTGGCTGCCAGCCCCTGGATGGTATTCACAATGGTTGAGTGCCCTACAAAGATGGATCTCAGGAGGTCTATAGCCTCCTCACTTAGGGCAGCAGGGCTCACTGTGGCAGGGCCTGAGGTGCCTGGGGTGAAGCAGCTGCCCATCCTCCTGGGTGAGCAGGCAAGGATAACTTGGTGAGGGGCTGTTGGGATGGCGGTGCTGGTACGGGGAGAAGCAGTTGTACCTGTAGCTGGGGTGGTCACGGAAGTGTCCGCCACCACCAGGGAGCTTCTGTCAGAGGAGGTACCTGATTCTGAAATGTCCCCTCCAGTCTCCGCCGTGGTGCTCCCCTCGCCCTCCATCCTACTGGTGCCCTTAGTGTCAGTGGACTCTGCCTCCTGGGTCCTGTGGGATGCAGCTCCCTCCGTCGCCAGTGCCTCTGCTTCTCCACCAGATGATGCTAATACACATAAGGACAGGATGACAAAACAAGAAAGGGGGGGGAGAGAGAGAGAGAGAGAGAGAGAGACGAAGGATACACTGGGTCAATGGCTGAACCTACACCACTCTTGGCGTACACAGCACCCTCACACACAGAACAGGCCTACGCACTATGCATTGCACCACCACTGACATTGCTAGCCAGCAAGGCATGAGGAAGGGAACACACCACCAACTGAAGCAAACCTTGGACCCATGCAGCCCTTACCAGTAGTGGATGCTTACAAGCTAGGTAGGCAGGATGATCCCTTCAGAACCCTAGCCACCAGAGGGCCTGTGCTGCTATGTCAGGCCTGGCCTAGGGGCACCCCATAACACACATCCACCACCCGGATACCACCCCACAAGCCGTAATTTGTAATGATAGCCACTGTACTCACCCCCTTGTGGCTGCTGTGATGCCCTCAAGTGCGCATCTAGCTCTCAATAGGCCACTGCCAGAATGCGGGCCATCATGGGGGTCAGGTCCGACAGGCACCCCTTCCTTGTTGGGAGGTCATCCCCAGCTGGGCCTCCGTGGTGTTCCTTCCCCAGAGTCTCAGGTCCTCTCACCGTTTGGGACAGTGGGTGCTCCACCTGCCATATACCCCCAGGGTCCGTACGTCCTTGGTGATGGCACGCCCTATACCTTTTTTTTGATGGGCGCTGGTCCGCAGAGGAAATACACACAGGAAAGCACTGTTATACAAACAGTCCAGCCAGTTACACATATGGCCCACCATACCTGTTTATAGCACTATTGGAACACACATAGCCCAGCACCCAATGTGTACCCAGCCAGGCGGACATCCCCCCCCCTTACACAGAGCCATCACACACACCCCCATACATGAATGCCACATACATCGTGCCCACGAGTACTCACCTATTGGTCTGGAGGCCCATACAGCAGTCCGTACTGGGGTAGGACCCCATCCACCAGTCTCTCCAACACACATGCAGTGTAGGACCTCTACTATGGAAGGTCAAGTAGCAAGTGAGGAATCAGATAGAAAATGGCGGTCACGTCCGTTGTGGTGCATACCATCACCACCGGCGCAGATCACCATTGGCCACTGTAACCGATAGGGCCCAATATTAGCCAATGAGGATTTGCACGGCGGTACCCAACCGCCTCCTGCCACAGCGAACAACATCAGTGGAATTACCTCACTGCCACCTGAAACCTCCACACAGGACCAGAGGACACCATTTCATGGGGGGGCGGGGCAGACCTTTGGAATCATGCTGCGTCACAGGAGAAATAGGCACATACTGGACAAATCACACTGACCCATTACATGTTTACAGAATGCAAACTACTGTTGAAGCGCCAATGTTCAGTTTGTGACAGCCTCCTCACTCTTGTGTCCCATAGATACCTACCACTGTGGATGAATAGGAGATGGAGACACATCCCGGTGAATAGACCCCTGGTGGACTTTCCTATACTGGAGGACAGGCACATTATCCTCACCAATAGACTTGACTGGGCCACAATCACACAGCTGTGTGTCCAATTGGAGCCTGACCTGATATCTGCTATCAGTCAGACCACTGGCATCCCCCCTCTTGTGCAAGTTCTATCTGTACTCCATTTCCTGGCAACTGGTTCTTTCCAAGTGACAGCGGGCTTGGCAGCAGGAATGTCACAGCCAATGTTCTCAATAGTGCTGACAAGAGTGTTGCCTGCTGTGATAAAACACATGTGCAGCTACATTGTTTTCCTCCTGGTTGAGGATTTGGCCACAGTGAAGGCCGAGTTTTATGCAATGGGACATATCCCCAACATAATTGGGGTGATTAATGGTACACATATTGCATTTGTCCCCCCACCGGCAGAATGAACAGGTGTTCAGGAATCGTAAGAGTTTCCACTCCAAGAATGTTCAGATGGTGTGCTTGGCGGACCAGTACATATCCCACATCAATGCTAAGTATCCTGGGGCAGTGCATGATGCCCTTGTCCTGAGGAATAGCAGCATCCCAAATGTGATGGGCCAACTACAGAGGCTTAGGGTGTGACTAATATGTGAGCCCTGGTTCCCACCCAGTATATGTTGGTGTATGCCTGTGGTGTTGGCCATATAGGATAGTGTGTGGCTAAATGTTGTCCCTCCATATTTGCAGGTGACTCTGGTCACCCAAACCTATCATGGCTGTTGACCCCTGTGAGTAATGCCAGGACAAGGGCAGAAGAACGTTATAAAGAGGCACATGTGCGAACCAGATGAATTATTGAGAAAACTTTTGGCCTCTTGAATGCCAGATTCTGGTGCCTCCATCTAAAAGGTGGATCCCTGTGCCACTCACCCAAGAAGGTCTGCCAGATAGTAGTAGCATGCTGCATGTTGCACAACCTGTCCCTCAGACGCCATGTCCCTTTTTTGCAGGAGGGGGAGACTGGAGATGCCCCTGTGGCAGCAGTAGACCCTGTGGACAGTGAGGATGAGGAGGCGGCGGATGAGGATGAGGACAATAGAACATCTGTGATCCGTCAATACTTCCTATGAGACACAGGTAGGACAGTGTAACTTTACATTTCAATGACTTTAGTTATAATCTGCGTGGGAATGGCATGCTGATATTTCCCACTTCTATGCCCACTTACTGTTCCCTCTGGCAATTCATTTTACAGATGTTGGTTATTTGACAAATACTCCTGGTGTGATCAGTACAGCCAGCTACAAGTCATTAATCTATGCTCATTCTATGTAAAGTTCATTTGCAATGTTTTTACCTGTTTAAAAAAATACATATTTGATATACATGACATACTCCAAATGGATTTTTTCATAGGGTGTTTATTGAAGTGCTCCAAAACACTAGCAACCAGGAAGAAAGAACATAGAAATTGGGCGCTCACAATGAATCCACAAGGTAATACATATACATAGCAAATAGGGCACGGTGCTCCTGGCAAGAGGATCCTCCCTAATCCTCTGAGGTTTCCGAAGAGACCGAACATGGATAAATTGGAAGTCAGGGCACTCATGAATCAAAAACAATTACATAAGATGTGTTTAGTGTCCATAGAATCCTGATCGAGAATTTCGTTGTGAGACCGGAAATCGTGAAAAAAGGAATCTTTAATTTATTCTTGAAAGATAGAATACATCACAGTGATGAAAGAACAATCCTTAAGGTCAACAAATCCGTGACCATAGCATCCGAAACGTAATCAGGTAACAAAACGCCGAAAGATAGGTTACATCACAGTGATGGAAGAACAATCCTTAAGGTCAACACATCCGTGACCATAGCATCCGAAAGGTAATCAAGTAACAGAACGCCATCACGTGTTTCGTCTTATGAGATATAAATCTCCAAGACTTCATCAGGGCTGAGCTAAAAATCGATAATTAATCAGTAATGGGACTCCTGAGCCATCCCAGGAATCTGAAACTTGGATAGATAGCGGTAGATTAAAGTAGAGAAATCAGTACCACCGAGAATCCTAATCCAAAACGAAAATAGTAGAGGACGGGAGACCGCGTTCAGATAATTGCGCGGCGTCCCGTAGTGTCCGGACCATGTGTGAGCAACCAAGTTGCTCACCTATAGGGGGGAAAGTGCAATGGGGTGGGGTGATGATGGAGGAAAGTCCAGGGTATTGTTCCAGTCTGTTTGTAGCACAGGTGCAGTGTCTAAGTGGAAATAGGAAGGGGAGCAATGGTAGTTCAAGGTGGACAGGGTGGACAGGGTGACTGAGTGGGACACAAGGGGGACAATCAGGAGAGTCTCATTTCCTGGCGAGGGTCTTGGCATGTGTCTTTGGCTTCTGTCTGGATCACAAGGAATGTTTGCGGGGTGGTTCACCTTCTGTAGGGAGAGGGGTGGTAGTGGCCTGTGAGTCCTGTGGTGGGGCCTCATGGCCACTAGCCGCAGCAAACGTGGAAGGCTGTTCATATGTCTGGCTAGTGGCAGAGGCCCGCTGGTGTGAGACTGCCTCCCTCATAATGTTGGCCATGTCTGCCAGCACTCCTGTTATGGAGATCAGGGTGTTGTTGATGGCCTGCAAGTCCTCCCTGATCCCCTGGTACTGTCCCTCCTGCAGCCGCCTGTTCTCATGCACATTGTCCAGAATCTGGCCCATCGTGTCCTGGGAATGTTGGTAGGCTCCCAGGACCTCGGAAAGTGCCTCCTGGAGAGTCGGTTCTCTGGGCATGTCCTCCCTCTGGAGCACAGCACTCCTCCCAGTTTCCTTGTTGGCCTGTGCCTCTGTCCCCTGAACTGTGTGCCCAGTGCCACTCACCCCAGGTCCCTCATTGTCTTGTGTGTAGAGGTGGACACACTGCTGATTGACTTGACCTAGGGACAGAGGTGTGGGTACGGTGGGTGGGTGCTGTGGTGTTGTTTCCTGATGGGGGAGGCACCGTGGTTTTCTGTGACTGGGCTTGGGTAATCAGCTGTCCAGTGGTCCCTGATGGGCCAGGTAGATCATCCAGATCCTGAAGTCCAGAGTTGGGGGACTGGGTAGTGCTGGCACCTCCTCTCGGGTGACATTGGCTGGGGTACCTCTGGGGATCTAAATGATGTGTTATGGTTTATGTGTATGACATATTGTACATCCCTGGCTTCCCCTCTATGGTTGGATTTGTCCTGCCAGTTTTCACTTTTGTATGTTAGTGTGATGAGTGTCCATGCAGGGCTGTGAGGAGTGTCCATACGTTGGTATAGCATGCAGGGCTTGCCATTGGGATAAGTGTGATGGGATGGTGGAGTGTGTAGGATGGAGTGGAGTGATGGGAGTGAGGGTGAGGATATGTGATGGCATGCAGGTATGGGGGTGGTAATTGTTGAAAGTTGACTTACCAGAGTCCAGTCCTCCTCCAACTCCGGCAAGGCCCTCAGGATGCAGTATTGCCAAGACTTGCTCCTCCCATGCTGTGTGTTGTGGGGGAGAAGTTGGGGGGTCCACCGCCAGTCCTCTGTATTGGGAGCTGGTATCTTTCTACAATGGAACGTACCTTCCCCCGTAGGTCAGTCCACCTCTTCCTGAAGTCATCCCTTGTTTTGGGGTGCTGTCCCATGGTGTTGACCCAGTCCACGATTCTCCGACATAGCTCCATCTTCCTGGCTATTGATCTCTGATGCACCTGTGCTCCAAATAGCTGTGGCTCTACCCTGACAATTTCCTCCACCATGACCCTTAGCTCCTCTGTGAAACGGGGGTGTCTTTGTGGTGCCATGGGTGTTATGTGAGGTGTGTTGGTGAGGGTGTGTTGGGTAATGTGTTAGGGTGTGTGATTTGGAGTGCGTGAGTGGTGTATAGGTGTGAGTAGCGTGTGGCTCTAGTTGTGTAAGTGATCTTGTTGTGTCTCTGGTGGCAATGACTTGTATTTGTAAAGGGTTGTGGGTAATGTGGGTGAGTGTTTTATAGTGGTCTGGGTGTGTGGGTGTGGTTAGTGTATGGGTGTCAGGTGTATGTTGTTTGAATTGTCCAATGTGGTGTTGTTTTGTATGTGGGTGTCCATTGTGAGCATGGCGGTATATACTGCAAATGGTTTACTGCTATTGAATGTCCGCCGTGGTGATTCGTGGGTCATAATGTGGTGGGCATTGTTCTGTTGTCGGAACGGTGTGGGTTTTGATACCACCACTTTTTCACAGACCTTTGGACTGGCGGATTTGTGTATGTGGCTGAATTCTGTCAGATTGGTGTGTGTGTGGACAGATGGTGAACGGATATCCGCCGCCTCGGCAGTAAGTTGGCGGTCATCAGCGTGGCAGTAAATGGGATTTACCGCCAATGTCACAATGAGGGCCAGAGTTTGCCTGTTTGGTTGCGAAAGACCTCTTGTGAACCATAACCAAAACTAACAGTGGGCTTAGACCCCGTCCATGGTTTACCATTGGTTGGTTATATTGTCACTCTCATATTCTTGCTTCTCATTTGATGTCTTGCCTTCCTTGTCTTGTTTTCCCTCCCCGGCTCCATAGCAGCTTTACCATGTTTTGATTGGACACCCTTCATTCTTTCACTACCCACATCCTGGGAACTACTTTCTCTGTTTCTTTGAACTCTCTGTGAGAGTTCATGTGTTTTCTAGATCTCTCCCTTATGCGCTGCTTCCCCCTCCAAATTCACCCTTTCGCCCCCCAAATGTGTGTTATTTCCTACTCCTCCTAGCTTTCCTGTTAAAGTGCAATAACAAGTATATTTTACCTCCCCTCCAGGGCCATCTGTGTTCTATACAGTATTTATTTTCCCCGGGTCCTAGGGTTACTGGGTAGCTCCTGAATTGTTCACAAACATATTACATGAAAGCACATGCCTTGGCAAACAAGGGCTTTTATGATTTGGGGGAGGTGCTGCTCATGCAGTCACTCAGCTGGAGTTTCATGCAGAAGGTGTACTTAGCATGACTAAAAGGGAGATGTCTCTGCTCCTGGATGCCTGTAGATCTGCTCTCTGGGCTAAGGATGGGCAGCAAATGGCTCTTGTCTTAGCTCCACGTCTGAGCCCCATGGAACTTAAATTAGGCATTTGCAAGCGCTTCCCTTTAAATTCAGACAGGGCCTTCCCATTTTTAATATTGTTCAGTTTCCTGAGTGAAAGGTATTTGAATGATAGAATATACCCTTTATGAAGGTTGAACATAATGGATTCCACACATACTTCAGGGATCCCTTAAAATAGGTGCTTGCTTTTCCTCCAGATTTGTTTTTGATTTTTTTTTTATCATTTACTTTTGTGAAACAGTGCTTTACAACAGTGCTTTAAATGGTCCGGAACTGTCCGGTACAGAGTACCTGCGCACCTTTCATTTAAAGGGAAGGTACCTGCACTTCTCAGTACCGCTCCAAAGCATTCAATGAGAGAGTACCAGCACTTCTCGGAGCTAGCAGGGTCTGTGGATAGTGAGTGCTTCCATGTTTCCATTTAAAGCACTCCTTTACAATAAGCATTGGTAAAGCCAATAAATTGGTACTCATGATGAAGGCGAGACCTACTGACTTTGTCAGTGCTTGTCTTCATTCTGATATTTCTTGTCTCGCTGGTTAAGACCCTGAACTGTACCAGATGTTCACAAAAGGAAAGGGAAACTTGAGAGCTCTGCGTGGGCTTTACCAGGGAGTGTCGATTCCTGCAAGAGGCGGTCACTGCTGTGACGTTGTCTGCAGCGGATTCTAAGGGTCGAGGCAGAGCCGAAAAGCTCCTAGATACAGGCACTGTCAGGGGCACGAAATAGTGCACGAAACCGGTCAAATGAACCCCGAACATGAGCAAAAGGCGGTCTTCTTATCCACTGAAATACGAAATAAAAACAGAAAATTCCAATCGAAATTATTTTAGAGCTGTCCAAACTATTCCTAAATAGTTAAAAAAGAATAACCACGCCCCCCGCCAGCACCGCCCCCCGTCCCAGGAGCCATAAGATTGAAAGTTGTTTTCTAGAAACTCGAGTTGCAGCTAAAATGGAAGGCACGGAGTCAAAGTTGGATGGTGGAGCCACTAAAATGGACCCCCCAGAGCCCACCGGTGGGCAGAAGGCGATGCCACGGGCCCCACTGAGGGGGGCTGAAGAGGCGGACAGACAGCGGCGCTTCTGCAGGCTGAAGGATGAGCTGGACAGACAGCAATGGACCGTGTCCTTTAACCTGCTGGCGCTTGCTCTGATGGCCGTGAAGAATGCGCTCTGGCGCAGCACCCACATGTCGGACAGGAAGGCGCTATGGTCGGAGGTGGTGGTTTGGGTGATGGAGAAACTACTCTTCAGAGAACCTCCATTGGAGAATGAGATACAGGAGAAGCTGCTGCCCGGGGGAGAGACGCACTATGGACGGACCATTCCGCACCTCCTTGAAGCGCTGCGCACATTGTCCGCGGTCCTGAAGGACCTCTTCGCCAGGAACTGATAGAGCGGTCCGCACTAATAATTTACCTGTCTTCGGACGCTCTTTAGGCCGATGAATCTTTTGACTAAGTGGAACTCTCTGTACTCTTATATCGATCAATTTCATCAAATCAATAATCAATAACGAACATAAGCAATACCTTGATCAACATAATACTTGACGATTAATCCAGAATACATTTCAGCGAACCCTGACCTTTCAGTCAGGAATAACCACACCAGTTTATTGCAAAGTTAGTGAATTTATTTCCCTATATTAACAAAGCTAGCACAATATAAATGTGTCTCAACACCAAATGATAAACAAATATGAACATTAATAGCTGTCCATAGCGGCGAAACAAGTGCAGTCTATGTAGCATTTGAATCACAAGACATTCGATAATAGCAATGCAAATCACTAATACGATAATCTGTAATGAGCTAATTGCATACATTTAGTCAGCATAACAAGGTCTCAAATTGCATCGTGCAACAGAAGGAATCCTCACCTAACCTCAAATTAGCATCGGCATGTGGGACTTCATGCGAAAACAATTTAGCAACATTAATTTAGAAAAACTCCTAGCTAGGGATCTTGTCAAAAATCAGCAGTTGGTTACCTAAAAGAAACACAATGCAATTGTACAATTTCCTTTCATATTTACCAATTACGATCAGCATACAAGGAAGTCTTCGTCTCACAGGTACCGTTTCTCGATCAGCATGGGTACCGTTTCGATCAGCATGGGACGGCAAAGGGGCAGGGGTGGACGGGGCAATTGCCTCACGGCGGCAAAATAAAACTACTACTTCATGCAAAGGGATCAAAGTTAAAGTCTCTAGGGCAAGAATAATTTAAAGTCTCTTTCTCTCAATTAGAGAAAGCATCAAAGTCTCTTTCAAAATGGCGTCGCAGCAAAGTGTGCCATAATAGCTACGAAGTCTGCAAAATGGCGGGTATCGAGCTGGTAATGGCTGCAAAAGGCTTGTAATGGCAATAATGGCTACTTTCTTCTCGTGCACCTGGTTTTTATAGACAACAGTTCAAATCCAGTAGGGTCTTCCATTGGAGGGTTCATAGGTTAGCTTCAAATTGTCCAATCAAAAACGACAGTTCTCAAGCTTTTACTTAAGCATACATTATCCTTGGAGATGGGTACGCAAGTTGCAACATTTTATACCAATTAGCTCACTTTCAGAGCCTCCATTGTCCGCACCTGCAGATCGACCTTGGAGTAAAGAGAAAATATGCCAGGCTGGCACGAAACCTTAAGATAAGCATGTGAACGATCTCAGTGGAAAAGTACAGCTTCAAGCAAAAATACACGTTTATTAGCACATTGGAAAAATACGAGCATCTAAACCGTGAGACCAGGCAACTAGGCCAAAGCCTCCACTAAAGTAATGCTAAGCTAAAACATTTCAACCAAGCAAATCGTAGCATACGTTTATGATTATGTCGGATTAGTGCAATTCTAATACACCACGTTATATAAAGCACGCTTATAAATGTTGGCAAACTACTCTAAGGGCACATTTTGTCCCCGTACAATCTTCATTAGTTCGGTTAAAGTCACACATGATTATTTCAACACTACATTTAAGCGCTAATAAATGTAAAACCTTCATTTCTGCTTCATCAATCCCTCCTCTGATGACTACTAGTCATCACACAAATCATGCCCACAAATTTTATTCCATTAAAATTCTGTCAGTTCTCTTTTCCTTTTAGTTCCCCTAGTTTTCGCTTTGTATTCTTCTGCCATTCTTTTCATTATTTTCTCTTCCTTTCTTCTTTTAATTCTTTCTATAATCATTATTATTCCCCTTTTTATTCCCCAAATTCCAAATATGCAAATCATTACAATTAATATTCCCTGTATTATTTTTAGTAATATTCCATTCCAAATTCCCCCAAGCCAATGTCCCACTGAAGCAAGTCCTTTTCCAACCTTCTCCCACACTCCTGGTTCTTTCAGTTCCTTCAAATCTGCACTTTCTTTTGTTAGATTAGCAAGCATAGTTTTAATCTTCACACTATTGTCAGGAATATAAGTACAACAGTGTCGTGCACCAAGCATTTTGCAAACGCCGCCATCCTTTGCTAAAAGAATGTCTAAAGCAAGCCTATTTTGAAGAGTCATAGCTCTTTCCGCTGCAAGTTCAGCATCTATCAGGATTATAGCACCTGAAAACTTTGTCATCATGTTATCCACTATAGTAGACAACTTTCTTATTTTGATGGAATTCAGCACAACTCCCAATGAAGGAATCATGGCTCCAAATATATCTCCTACCACAGCAGCTGCGGTCTCTCGTTTCTGGATACGATGGGATCCAGATGTCTTTTGAATCATCGATAGGTCATCCAGCTGATAAACCTTTGGGAACACTATACCCAAATAACATCTCCCCCACCATCCCTTTGGAAGACGATAATAGGCATTATACCCACAAATGTAATATACACCTGGAATGACAGGGTCAAGTCCATTCATCATGAATGTCCATTTGGCCTTAAAGATAAACGTATGTTTACACTCACTCGCTCCTACGAAAATGTTATCATAATAAGATTCACCTCGATATATACAAAATTTCCCTACATGCCAAGCATCTAAAGCAATTCTCCCTTGTGTCTTTATTGCAGCAAAATCATAATTATCTACTGAAGTCCTCTTATGTAGCTCCTTTTCTAATTTTGCATTCATTTGTGCCCTTCTATCATCTGTGCGATCTAAAAAGCTTATTTCTACTGCAGAGAGCGAGCAGGTAAGATTTTCCCTATGAGCGTGAGCCGTTTCAAAAGGTAGCATTGGCTCGAAAAATTCCCTCATTATTTTAGCATCCCAATCTTTAGCAATCTGGCTTAGCTGCGCTATTTTAGGAACATATGCAAAGGTAACATCATAATTTGAATAAAAATACTGTATGTTAGTTTGACCATAAAATCTAGACATTACTATACTACATGTAATCCCGTATGTAAGAGGCATGTGGTGATAAGTCACCCCTTCCTTTACTGATGTCGGTATCTGTGTACACACATAACAATCTTTCGCATCCATAGTCTCAACATATTCTGTTAGCAAGCGATAGAAAACATTATATGAAAGCTCCTTCTTATCATGCAAGTGTCTCTCATCTAATTCTTGTCTTTTCAATGCGGTTAGTTCAGTGATAGTAACAGGAGCAAAAGTAGAAGCGTCAATTTTCTCATTCTCACCCTTTCCATGCATTGCAAGCACTATTGCCATTATTATTAGTACACATGCAATTACCAAGCCTATACACACATATTTACAATATTTCTTTCTACTGTTTTGCGTCATTGATCTGTATAGAATCAGAGAGCTAGAAGCACCTATAAATGAAACTATTTAGCAATTCAGTTACAAAGCTGAACGAGCGCAATGTTCACACAGTTTTCTTCAAGAGGCCAGTCACTTATCGGTTAGCAGCATTTGTCTCAATTCGGCAATAACTCAGTCTTTATCGGTTTAGCAAATATCTCCTCCAGTTTAACAATGTCTCAGCTGGTTTTATCACTCTAAATTTTAGCAGGCAATATAATTTATCACCCTTTCAATCAACAGAGTCCATAAAACTTTTCTTTTCTATTGGTATCTCTTCTTCTTCGTTCTCGATGCTTAGAGATACAAACTCGTCAGTCCAATCCTCATTGACTGCATATGCCCATTCAGGACCGGAATATCTTCTGTTCGGTATCCTTTTCTTTTTCAATTTTGCTTCTCTTTTCGATTCTGCTTCGCTGGTACTCTCCTCTTTTGTCAAGTCTTTTTCTTCACTCGAGGTTGGTACCACGACAGACACTTCCTTTCTTTTCTCTTTCACTTTTGGCCTTTCTCCGTCGTTCAAACCTTCTCCAGTCCTTTGTTTAACTGGTGATATACTTAGTCTCCTCTTTGCACCGTGTCCATTTGATGGACCTGCGACCTTTTCTGTGGAAGCTTGAACTGTTTCGTTCTGTTCTGCCTTGTCCCCTCCTTCTGGGGAATCAATCACGTTCTCTTTTTCTTTTCCTGTATCGTCTGCTTCTGGGAAAGCCCTCCTCTGATCAGGCTCTCCTGCTTTTTCACCTTTTTCGAGCCCTTCGTCACTGTTACTTTCGTCAGGCTCTGTATCACTTTCAGCTGCTTCAGGTTCTTTGTCACCTTCAGCTGCTTCAGGCTTTTTGCTACCCTCAGCTGCTTCAGGCTCTTTGTCACCTTCAGCTTCTTCGTCGCTGTCTGAACTTTCTCCTTGGTCTTCTCCAAGTGAGTCGGACTCTTCGCCCTCCAATAATATCCCTCTCTCTCCTGCTTCTGCCTGTTCTCTTTCAGTTCGGTTTTGTTCTGTCTCAGCACTCAGCACTGTTTTATCAGGCACTGGCAGTTTCAGCGCTTCAACTTCCTCATCTGTGGGACACAACACTTTCTTTGTGTGACTGCCGTGAATCCAGTTGGGAACCCCCGCACACTTCACGGCGGTAGTTGTCGTCAGGATCACTTGGAAAGGGCCTTTCCAACGGGGTTCCAGACACGACTTCCTCACGTGTTTCTTTACCACGACCCAGTCACCTGCTTTCAGTGCGTGTCCTGGACCTTGGATCGGTGGCAAGGTGGTTGCTTCCACCTGGTGAGAGAAAGAGCGAACCACGTCAGCCAGACCCTTGCAGTAGTCTAACACCATATCATCTGTAATATTCAAAAGCGCGTTTGCGGGAACTGCAGGAAGTCTCATAGCCCTGCCCATGAGAATTTCGTGCGGAGACAATCCAGTCTTTCTATCAGGGGTGTTTCTCATTGACATTAGCACCAAGGGCAATGCGTTAGGCCATTTCAAATTTGTCGATGCACATATTTTCGCCATTCTTGATTTCAGTGTACCATTCATCTGCTCTACCAGTCCTGATGCTTCAGGGCGATAGCTACAATGCAGTTTTTGCTCAATGTTCAGCGCTTCGCAAAGTAACTTTATCACCTCGTTATTGAAGTGACTTCCCCTATCTGATTCTAAAGAGATCGGGAATCCGAAACGTGGTATCAACTCTCTCAACAGTAGCTTTGCAACTGTAAGGCTGTCATTTCTACGTGTGGGGTATGCTTCAATCCAGTGAATAAAAATGCACACAATCACCAACACATACTTCAGACCTCCATGCACAGGCATCTCAATGAAATCTATCTGCATTCGACTAAATGGGCCACTGGCTCTGCCAATGTGGCTCGCATTCACAACCGTTCCCTTCCCCGGGTTCATCTGCTGGCAAGTGACACATCGATGGCAAACTGCTTCTGCAGCTTGACGAAATCTGGGGTTAAACCAATCAGTTTTGAACAATCTTATCATGGCATCTCTCCCTAGGTGAGCTTGCCCATGATAGAACCGCGCAAGCTGTGACAAGAGACTGTTTGGCAAAACAAATTTTCCCTCATTTGAAACCCATAACTCATCTGGTCTCTTTATACATTGTGATTTAATCCAGGAATCTCTCTCATCCTCCCTGACGCTATTCTGCAATGTTTTTAGTTCATCTATTGTATCTACGACCTTTAAGGCAAATGCTTCAGCTGGTTCGAGTTCTGGCTCACTTATCGAATTCCATTCATCCCTGAGTAATATACAGTTCAAGGCACAAAATCTTGCGACTTGATCCGCATATGCATTTCCCAGAGAAACATAGTCCTGTCCTTTCGTATGAGCACTACACTTTACCACTGCAACTTCGGCTGGCATTTGAATGGCGTGTAACAATTCCCTTATTCTCTCCCCGTTTTTCACTGGGGATCCTGAAGAAGTCAGGAAACCTCTCTGTGACCATAGTTGTCCAAAGTCGTGCACAATTCCAAACCCGTACTGACTATCAGTGTAAATGGTGACTTTCATCAATGCAGACAGTTGACATGCTCTTGTAAGGGCTACAAGTTCTGCTACTTGTGCGGAATAGACTCCTTGGAGCCAGGATGCTTCCAAGACACCTGTTACAGTACATACAGCATATCCTGCTTTCAAAATTCCCATCCCATCTCTTAGACATGAACCATCAACGAAAACAATTTGGTCATTTTCATCAAGCTTAGTATCCTTAATGTCAGGTCGAGGTTTTGTGCAAAATTCAGTCACCTGAAGGCAGTCATGCTCGACGTCTTCAGCGTTCTCAATTTCAGCATTTTCACCAGGAAGCAAGGTTGCTGGATTCAACGTAGTGCACCTTTTCAGCTGCACGTTCGGTGAGCCCAGAATTATCGTTTCATACCTTGTGAGTCTTGCTCCGGTCATGTGTTGCGTTCGGGAGCGGGTCAAAAGTATCTCAACTGAGTGAGGGACCATGACTGTTACTGGGTGTCCCATCACTATTCCTTCACTCTGAGTGAGGCTGATACCAACTGCTACTACGGCGCGCAAACACCCTGGAAGTGCTGCTGCGACCGGATCCAAAGTAGCTGAAAAATACGCTACTGGTCTGTTTACGCCACCATGGGCTTGAGTCAAGACAGACAAAGAACATGCATCACGTTCATGACAAAACAATGTGAAAGGCTTTGTGTAATCAGGCATACCTAAAGCTGGAGCCCTGCACATGCATTCCTTTAATTCAATAAAAGCATCCATCTCATCTCCTTTCAGCTCAATTTGATCCACGGCATCCTTCTGGGTCAGTTTCAGTAGAGGCTTTGCTAGAGTTGAAAAGTTGGGAATCCACTGGCGACAATAGCCCACCATTCCCAAAAACTTCCTCACCTCCCTCCTTGTCTTGGGTGGACTCATTTGAAGTACACTTGTTATTCTTTCCTTCATTATTCTCCGTGACCCTTTCTCTATTTGGTGACCCAAGTATTTCACTTTCTTCTGACAAAATTGCAATTTGGAAGGAGACACCTTGTGTCCATTCCTTCCCAAATGGTTCAACAGAGCAATGGTATCGGCTGTGCAGCCACTTTCTGTCTTTGATGCAATCAGTAAGTCATCAATGTACTGTACTAGAGTTGACTCGAATGGCAATTCTAATGCTTCTAAATCTTTCTTTAGAATCTGATTGAAGATTGACGGTGACTTTGAAAACCCTTGAGGAATTCGACACCAACTGTACACCCTGTCTAAGAATTTGAAACAAAAGAGGAATTGGCTGTCCTCATGGAGAGGCACCGAAAAGAATGCTTGTGACAAGTCGATGACTGAGAACCACTCGGCATCGCAAGGGACTTGAAACATTATCACAGCTGGATTTGGTACGACAGGGCAACACTTGACTATGATGTCATTTATTTTCCTCAAGTCCTGCACAAGTCGGACCTTTCCACTTGGCTTTATTAGTCCCATTATTGGTGAATTACATGGACTGCTTAACACTTCTTTCAGTACCCCCTGTTTTACAAATTCGTCAATAAGTTGGGCAACCTTCATGAGGGTGTCCTGTGCCATGTGGTATTGTGGGGTCTGGGGAAAGATCGCATTGGGCTTTACAGTCACTTTCACTGGTTCCACTCCTTTCATCAATCCCACCTCTTTCCCTGTCATATCCCACACTTCTTTTCCGACTGTTTCCCGTAATTCGGCTGGAATATCTTCTTCAGTTATCATCGGGAAAAGACAAATCAGAGGATATTCTTCATCGACAGTTTCCATCTCATCCCCCTCTACACTATCCTCTTCTTCCCCATCACTGCTCGTCTGTATTGTTATTCCTTCGTTCGAACACATGATCGAACAACCCAATTTGCACAATAGGTCTCTCCCTAACAGTGCTATCGGGCTTGAGTCACATATCACAAACTGATGCACCCCTTGATAGTTACCGATGCTGACTGGTACCGGATCTGTTATTGGGTTCGTCAGGTGCCTGTTTGCTACTCCCACCACTTGAACTGTCCTCCCTGAGAGTGGCAAATTTGGTACTTCACTGCTCTTAACAGTTGAACGTGTGGCTCCTGTGTCAACCAAGAATGAAACACGATGACCCATTACTCTTCCCTCTACGTACGGACCCTTTTGATCAACTTCCAAGGATGCTGCAAGCACACAATCTCCTTCTTCTTCTGAACTTTCACTCTCCCATACATTGTTTATTCCACTCTCACTGTGTAGTGGGAACTGTTGTACTGTGCCATTTGTACTCATTACCTGACCCGAGACCTGTGGAGGAACCATCACTTGCTGCTGACTCATTGGTGCCAAAGGTATTGGCATTTGCTGATTAGGTACCATGGGTAACTGCTGTTGCATTGGCTGCATTTGCGTCATCTGCATACGAGGCATCTGCATCTGCTGCGGCTGCATAGGTTGTAATCCCTGCAACTGATTTACGGTCTGGAAATTTGGGTTTGGACCTCTCATTTTCGGTCCCCTCATTGTCTGAAATGCATTGACATCATTGTTTTGCTGACCAACACCTGCACCTGCACCTGCACCTTCCTGCACCACCATCGGGCACTCGCGTTTCCAATGACCGACAATTCCGCACACGTGACACGGCATCACCTTCTTCATTGCCTGCACACCAGTCACAACAGTGTTCAAATCCGGACCATTATTCACAAAACCTCCTCTGCCTCTGCCTCTCGCCTGTGGCTGAAACACCATATTTCCCTGCAACTGCGGCTGCGGTTGCGGTACCTGCTGTTGGAACCCTTGCATCCCTTGCAAACCTTGCAGACCTGTCTGAGCTGCTTTAAGTTGCATCATCATCACCTTCTCTTTCAGCCTTTTCTGTTTCACCTCAATTTCGTCGCTACAGTATTTCGCATAATTCAACACCTCATCGATCGGTTTCGACTGCCAACAAATCAAATGCGACTTTATCATCTGACTTATTTCTGGTCTCAGCCCTTCCACAAATCTGAACACAAAATGAAGCATGTCCTTCGCCTCTATTGTTTCTGTGCCACTGTAGTTCTTAAACGCCTTCAACAACCTCTCATAGTAACTATGAATCGACTCTTTAGCCTCTTGGGCAGTTCGATCGATCTTCTGCCAATCCACATTTTTCGCGGCAACTTTCGTCTTCAAATGCTCAATCACCTTGTAGTACAGGCTCATTACCATAGGTGATGGTGCACCCGTCTCCCTGTCTCTCTCTGGTTCACTTGTCGGCCAACCTACAGCTCTTTTGCAATCCTCCCACAAATCCGCTGGAACCACAATCTCAAAGAGAGTATTCAGGTCTTCCCAGAGACATTTTGCAAGCTTCACAAACCTATCAGTCTGTTGATACCATTCAATCGGCTTCTCTCTCAGTTTGGGAAAATCATCCGTAAAGGACTGAATGTCGCTTCTGTGCCATGGTACATGTATTAATTTTCCCCCTGCTGTCTCCCTCATTGGTAACATGGTTACTGCCTCGCTACTCTGCGGTCTTTTCTCGTTGAGTTCCGTAGCACTGTCCCTCCTCTTTTCCTTTCTCTTTACCCACCTGCTTTCCCACTTGTCTAAGCACCTCCACACTTGTGCACTCTGCAGCAATTCTCTAAGGTGCGCCTTCATGCCTGCTGACCTCATGTGTTCAAAATCTGTGGTCCCAAAATCCAATCTGTAGCTCCTGCTCAAGTGTTTTGTCTTGTCTATATCAACCCCGTTTTTGTCAGCTACTTCCTGCAAACTTTTGTGTACCTTGTTCACTTCTTTTGTTATCCTGGGACATAGATACCTCAGCTCTTCTTCCGAGTAGGACTCTAACCTATTCACACCCATAGTCCCTTCCACCAATTCCTGTGCTTCCATGTTCAACCTGACCCTGTTCAGATAATCTTCTCCCTTCCCACTGGCTGAACTTTGTGTGGAATTTAGACTGTTGAACCACTGTGTCAGCTGTTGCGCATTCAACCCCATCAGTGTAGCGTTCACATCGACTGCCATCGACGGTTGCGGCAACTTTTCAATATTCGATGACAGCGGTATCACCAGTGGGGGACTCGACCTCACCAGTGTTGACTGAGCACATATGGGACTAAACTCCATCAAGGTCCCAGATCCAGTTGGCTGAGCCGCTATCGGAGTTATCCCTGGAGTGTTTTCTATGCACCTCCTCTCTGTCCCATTCTGCAGCATTGATCCCTGACCGCTCATACCTAAGTTAGGCTGACTGTACAGAGGTACTGGTGGACCTACGGTAATGGGTAGTGATATCGCATCTGGGTTTTGTCCATTCCCCATGTTCTGAGGCATGTTCATTCCCACACTATGGGTCATCATTGCCGGCATGCCCATCTGACTCCCCGTCATCTGAGCATGTGCATTTCACCCTTGCATCTGCTTTTGAGGCATCAGAAACTGAGTTGATTCAACTTGTGCCAATGTCGGGTTGTGACCATTCTGTACTCCCCTTACGGTTGGATCTAGAATCATTCCTGCACTGTTGTCACTGCTATAGTATCCTGGGATCTGCGGCTGATAATTTTCTGCTGGTTTCAGCATGGGCACATCTGGATATATTCTCCTAACCTGCGGTATCTGCGGGGTGAACAGTAGACTCGGGTCCTTAGATCCCGATGATGCTCCTGAACTCTGAGTTTCACCGTTCTGTACCGATGCCAGAGGGGCAGAACTGGTACTTGGACCTTGTCCACTCTCTGCATAAGGTGGTGGACGGTCGTTCAGCAATTGCATTATTAACTTCTCATCCTCTAACTCCTCTTCTCTTCTCAACTTTTCCTCGTCCTCTCTATCCTTGGAACACCTCCTGTTTGTCTTACAGGTAGCTTTCTTACCTGTCTCCTCATCTTTCTTAGTAATTGCGGGAAACAGTTTTATTCCCTGCAATACATCTGACCTCCACACCTTCTGTGCATTATCCCACCTAGCGTCCGCTAGTGTCTTTTCTACCTTCCTTATCCTGTTCTCGAACTTATTTTGCTGTTGCTGTCTAGCCATCAGTTCCCAAATTGCTAGAGCCTCAAGCTGTGCTGGCCTTGGAGGTACCTTCATGTCGTACATCGTGAATCTCAAATTCTCTAGTATCCTTATATTGAATGTCCCATGGATCGGGAATGCTACGCTCCCATGCTTCTCTGTCAACTTGTGCCATTGCTTTAGCCAAAGGCACGGAGCTACCCCTTTTTCCTCCATTACAATGTAAGCTGGTGTACCTTCGGGCGGCATCTCCTCTCCTACGCTCGCTTTAATGTAAGACTCCCCCTTCATCGCACTCCTTAATGCTTTAAAAAATTTCATTTTCTCGTCTTTTATTTCACAAAATTTGTAATCAATAGGTGACTTTTATTCCCGGAATACTCTTCGCTTGCCTTTCCCCTTCCAATCGAGCCCCACGGACTGCGTCCAATCCGTGCGCGACCCTTCTCTCCAACCAACCTATCCCAGCGCGGCTCCTAGTGACGTCACACTCACACACACTGCGGCTGACAAAGCCTCGCGGCTAGTCCTCCTTCACTCAGCTCCTCTTGTAACAACTCCTTGCATGTATCGCGAGCTACCAAAAAATAAAACAGATCTGTCGGTTTACTACAGGAAGGGTAACACAGTCGCTTCAGGACCTTAGGGATTTTTCACTAGCCTCGGTAGTTATTCCATCTTTCTCGGTCCCCACGTTCGCAAGCAAATCTGACCCGCAGACCTACTCTCAACTTGTCAATGATCTATTCTAGTGCACTTAGAATCTTGTCAAAGCCCGAAGTCGAAGTTCCTTTCACTCCCTAACACACGTACCGACTCGTTGACCACGCCCGATCAACCTACTAAACCGCCCACACCACAACATGGATCAACATACTCCGGAGTCTCTTGACCTCGCATGGCCCGTCTCAACAACAACAACCACGTGGACCTTTTTATGCACAAAGCGCCACACACACATGAAGTTCGACGACTTCCCTACTCTCACACTCGGAGTCGCACCTCCGCTATTTCTATGAAGTTCGACGACTTCTCTACTTCTACACTCGGAGTCGCACCTCCGCTATCCTCTGAAAAAGAAAAAAAAATTCTCGCAACCTTTTCACACATCTGCGGCAGTAAGCTGTGCAAGCGCAAAACCCTAGCTTCACTCATACCATCACTAGTACCGCCAACGCTGATTCCACACCTCCATTCTCTTCATTCGCAAGCTCCGAGATCCCGGGAAAGTCGCGGTGGACCTAGCCCATCATCATTCTGTCAATCTATTTTACCCAAGAAAAATCTAATTCAACTTCTCGAATGGGGTCTCAAAGGGTGTAACCGTTAATTCAACACCATGTACTTTAAGAGTACGGGGTCCCAAAAGACGTAACCGTCCTCTGCTACCATCTACTGATAGAGCGGTCCGCACTAATAATTTACCTGTCTTCGGACGCTCTTTAGGCCGATGAATCTTTTGACTAAGTGGAACTCTCTGTACTCTTATATCGATCAATTTCATCAAATCAATAACGAACATAAGCAATACCTTGATCAACATAACACTTGACGATTAATCCAGAATACATTTCGGCGAACCCTGACCTTTCAGTCAGGAATAACCACACCAGTTTATTGCAAAGTTAGTGAATTTATTTCCCTATATTAACAAAGCTAGCACAATATAAATGTGTCTCAACACCAAATGATAAATATGAACATTAATAGCTGTCCATAGCGGCGAAACAAGTGCAGTCTATGTAGCATTTGAATCACAAGACATTCGATAATAGCAATGCAAATCACTAATACGATAATCTGTAATGAGCTAATTGCATACATTTAGTCAGCACAACAAGGTCTCAAATTGCATCGTGCAACAGAAGGAATCCTCACCTAACCTCAAATTAGCATCGGCATGTGGGACTTCATGCGAAAACAATTTAGCAACATTAATTTAGAAAAAACTCCTAGCTAGGGATCTTGTCAAAAATCAGCAGTTGGTTACCTAAAAGAAACACAATGCAATTGTACAATTTCCTTTCATATTTACCAATTACGATCAGCATACAAGGAAGTCTTCGTCTCACAGGTACCGTTTCTCGATCAGCATGGGTACCGTTTCGATCAGCATGGGACGGCAAAGGGGCAGGGGTGGACGGGGCAATTGCCTCACGGCGGCAAAATAAAACTACTACTTCATGCAAAGGGATCAAAGTTAAAGTCTCTAGGGCAAGAATCATTTAAAGTCTCTTTCTCTCAATTAGAGAAAGCATCAAAGTCTCTTTCAAAATGGCGTCGCAGCAAAGTGGGCCATAATAGCTACGAAGTCTGCAAAATGGCGGGTATCGAGCTGGTAATGGCTGCAAAAGGCTGGTAATGGCAATAATGGCTACTTTCTTCTCGTGCACCTGGTTTTTATAGACAACAGTTCAAATCCAGTAGGGTCTTCCATTGGAGGGTTCATAGGTTAGCTTCAAATTGTCCAATCAAAAACGACAGTTCTCAAGCTTTTACTTAAGCATACATTATCCTTGGAGACGGGTACGCAAGTTGCAACATTTTATACCAATTAACTCACTTTCAGAGCTTCCATTGTCCGCACCTGCAGATCGACCTTGGAGTAAAGAGAAAATATGCCAGGCTGGCACGAAACCTTAAGATAAGCATGTGAACGATCTCAGTGGAAAAGTACAGCTTCAAGCAAAGATACACGTTTAATAGGAAAAATACGAGCATCTAAACCGTGAGACCAGGCAACTAGGCCAAAGCCTCCGCTAAAGTTATGCTAAGCTAAAACATTTCAAACAAGCAAATCATAGCACACGTTTACGATTATGTCGGATTAGTGCAATTCTAATACACCACGTTATATAAAGCACGCTTATAAATGTTGGCAAACTACTCTAAGGGCACATTTTGTCCCCGTACAATCTTCATTAGTTCGGTTAAAGTCACACATGATTATTTCAACACTACATTTAAGCGCTAATAAATGTAAAACCTTCATTTCTGCTTCATCAGAACCCCCCCTTGTCCGCCGCCCCCCGGCTGTCCGACGGGCCCTGGCTGTGGTCTCTGCTGCCCCCGCAGCAGGAGCTAGAATGCGCGTCTTGCCCGCCCGCAGAGGATGATCTCCAAGAGCGCCTCGATCTGTGCGAGGAGCTTTGTGCATTCAGGAAGAAAGCATACGAGGAGCTGCGGGACGGGGTCCTGGGTGACCCCTCCGACCTGTATCAGGAGTTGGAGGGGCTGACACAGCGCTTCAAACTCCAGACCAGAGAAGTGCTGGCCAGGACCAAAGGAGTACTGACGGGCACCCGGGGGGTCCTGGACAAAGTGGATTCAGCCACTGAAGCACCAGAGCGGACCCCGAAAACCCACGGAAATTCTGCCTCGGAAGAACAGATCTCACTGTCGATAGATGGAGAGCGCGGCGCTGAATCCAGGTGTGATCATCCTTCATTCTTGCAAGGTTGGTAAATTAAGGACCATTGCTTTGTGGAAGAATAACACCCATTCTTTACAGCGCATAGAAGCGGCGGAGGCCTATAGAGAAGCGCTACACTTTAGCATTCTTATTAAAGTGTCATGAATTCAGTTTGGATTACTGTTACAATTAGTGGGGTTGATGGAGACGGGCACAGGGCAGACAATGCGAGGAGGCGCTATGAGCATGCGCCGAGAAACTTTTTTTGTGAGTAAAAGTTGGACTCGATAACGCTTTTTTTTTTTTCCCTCCTAGCGCGATTTTGAGTCCCAAATAGGTACTTTCCGAATAATGGCGCTTGTCTCACCCTTGGTTGTTTTCGCACTCACTGAAGAGGTTGCACAACCAGACCATGTCGTCCGGTATCCCCACCTTCGCTCTCCAATCGGAGGGCAGTGACGGGGGTGGTATGACTGGGGGGAGAGCACGACACCCCCCTCACTGGCTGCCATCCCGGACAATAAACAAAGTTATCAGCCGCCCCTTCCGCGACTGACTGGGTTTAAAAGGCGGGGGTGGAAGGCGCTGCTCTAGTCCAGTTATAAATAACATTAAAACGCAGTCTGTTTGTGACAAATTAAGGACGAAGGAATGGCTCTACTCTCACAATTTATGTAGGAGCACTTTCTACAATTAATGTTGAAGTACAGGCAAAGTTTAATTAACTTGGCTGCTCATGACGTCTCCCTCTTTCCACAGGACACAATTAAAAACAAGCATTTGCAAAGCAATAGTTCTCCATTTGCCAGAGTTAGAGCTCTTGGCTTTGGGAAGGACAATGTTTTTTACCCATGCGTTTTGACTGTGCTTTGCATAATGGCATGTTTGAGCCGAGTAAAACTACATGTCCCAGAATGCAACCTAGTGTTGTTTAAGGCGTCAAAATTGGGTGAAGGTGCTGAAATGTTTTCAATTTCAAACATGTTAAACATTGTGATCCAATAGACAACACAGTGAGTACATCTGAACGCCCCGTTTACAATGTCCTTCCCCAAACAGTCAGTGTTCGGTGTGCTTTTGGTAACTCCGAATATGGCCATGTAACATTTCTAAGATCATGGAATTGTCCCCCCATGCCAAATCGGATGTTGGGGTACCACTCCCATGCATCCCCGGGGCTTCATTATGGACCCCGGGTACTGCCAAACCAGCTCTCTGGGGTTTTCTCTGCAGCTACAGCTGCTGCCACCCACAGACACGCTTCTGCCCTCCTGGGGTCTGGGCAGCCCAGTCCCAGGAAGGCAGAACAAAGGATTTCCCCTGAGAGAGGGTGTTACACCCTTTCCCTTTGGAAATAGGTGTGAAGGGCTGGGGAGGAGTAGCCTCCCCCAGCCTCTGGAAATGCTTTGAAGGGCATAGATGGTGCTCTCCTTGCATAAGCCAGCCTACACCGGTTCAGGGTACCCCCAGTCCCTGCTCTGGCGCAATACTGGACAAAGGAAAGGGGAGTGACGACTCCCCTGTCCATCACCACCTCAGGGGTGGTGCCCAGAGCTCCTCCAGTGTGTCCCAGACCTCTGCCATCTAGAATCCAGAGGTGTGAGGGCACAATGGAGGCCTCTGAGTGGCCAGTGCCAGCAGGTGACTTCGCAGACCCCTCCTGATAGGTGCTTACCTGAGTAGGTGGCCAAACCTCCTCTGAAGGCTATTTAGGGTCTCTCCTGTGGGCTTTTCCTCAGATAACGACTTGCACGAATTCACCAGAGTTCCTCTGCATCTCCCTCTTCGACTTCTGCCAAGGATCGACCAGTGACTGCTCCAGGATGCCTGCAAAACTGTAACAAAGTAGCAACGAGACTACCAGCGACATTGTAGCGCCTAATCCAGCCGGCTTTCTCGACTGTTTCCTCGTGGGGCATGCTCTGGTGGCTCTCTGCCTTCACCCTGCACTGAAGCCGAAAATAAATATCCCGTGGGTTGACGGAGTCTTCCCCCTGTTAACGCAGGCACCAAACTTCCCCGTTCTCTGGGTCCCCTCTAATCGTGATGAGCGTGGTCCCTGGAACACATGTGGTAGATCCAAGTAACCCCGACAGTCCAGTGGTCCATCTGTCTAAATTTGGAGAAGGTAAGTCCTTGCCTCCCCCAGCCAGAAAGTAATCCTGTGTACTGCGTGAACTGCAGCTGCTAGGGTTTCTGTGCACTTCTTCAAGGAATCCTTCGTGCACAGCCTAGCCCAGGTCTCCAGCACTTCGTCCTGCATTGCTCAACTCGCTGAGTTGACCACCGGCTTCGTGGAACTCTCCTTTGTAGTGTTGAGATGACCGCGGTGCTCAGTTTTCTTGAACCCGTGTTCAAGTACTTCTGCGGGTGCTGCCTTCTTGTGTGTGGGATCTCTGTGTTGCTGAGGGCCCCCTCTGTCTCCTCTTCCAAGTGTTGACCTCCTGATCCTTCCTGGGCCCAGGCAGCACCCTTTTTCTTCAAATGCGACCTTTGCAGCTAGCAAGGCTTGTTTGTGGTCTTTCTCCAAAGAAACAACTCTGCGTCCTCCAGCACGCCGTGGGACATCTTCTGTGCAAAGGAGAAGTTCCTGGCACCTTCCGTTGTTACAGAATCTTCAGCTTCTTCCACCCGGAGGCAGCCATTTTGCACCTTCATCCGGGGTTTAGTGGGCTCCTGCCCCCCTGGATACTTTCGTGACTCTTGGACTTGGTCCCTTTCCTTTACAGGTCCTCAGGTCCAGGAATCTGTCTTCAGTGCTTTGCAATCTGTTGTGGTCTTTGCCAAATCTCCTATCACAACTTTAGTGTGTTTCTGGGGAAGTAGGGTCACTTTTCTCCTACTTTTCAGGGTCTTGGGTGGAGTATCTTGGACACCCTTAGTGTTTTCTTACCATCCCAGTGACCCTGTACACACTACACTAGGCTAGGAGTCCCTAAGTGGTTCACATTTCACTTTCATAATATATGGTTTGTGTTGCCCCTAGGCATATTGCATCCTATTGTATTCTACAGTGTTTGCACTACTTTTCTAACTGTTTACTTACCCAATTGTGGTTTGTGTGTATAGTTTGTGTATTTTACTTACCTCCTAAGGGAGTATATCTTCTGAGATATTTTTGGCACATTGTCACTAAAATAAAGTGCCTTTATTTTGAGTAACTCTGAGTATTGTGATTCTTAGATATAGTGCTATATGATATAAGTGGGATAGTAGGAGCTTTGCATGTCTCCTAGTTCAGCCTAAGCTGCTCTGCTATAGCTACCTCTATCAGGCTAAGCTGCTAGAACACTACTAATCTACTAGTAAGGGATAACTGGACCTGGCACAAGGTGTAAGTACCATCAGGTACCCACTATAAGCCAGGCCAGCCTCCTACACATATTGGCTGCTCTAGCCAGTGAGGAAGCAGCAAAGAAGAGCGACACTGCAGTTAACCTATGATAAGCAGCAGGCCGATTCAAAGTCATTTAACTGACTACAGCAGGTTTGGCAGACTGCGCATGGACTGCAAAGGCTAAACCTAAAAAAGGCCATACAGGCTTGTGTATTTTATATTTTTTAAGAAACAATAGCTGGGTGAGGCCATTAAAGCTGTCTCAAAGGCCAGACCTAAAAATAAAAATAATTACTACATAGCATACGAAATCCTGTATGCAGCCGAAGGAGTGACATCGCAGAAAATTGTCACAGTCCTAGCAATTACCTCAATTCACAGCGAATAGCCATATTTTATTGTCAAAGTTGAGCTATTTTTATTGTGACATGGGACTGTCAATATAGGCACACAGTAAATTAACTTCTATATTTACACCTCCTTGTCTCATGCACAACACTGAAAGATTTCGCCTGCAGGCAGAGCTCATGCGCTATCGCTTGGCGACAATCTGTTGTGTCTAAAAAAACCACACTAGCATGGCTGCCTTTCAGCATGGATAAAGGTTTGTGGCATAGAGGAGAGTGGAATGGAGTAGCGTGGAGTAGCATAGAGTGGCATAAGGTGATAGAGAGTGTCAGACAGTGAAGTGTTGTAGAGTGGCGTGTCGTAGAGTGTTGTAACATTGTAGAATGCAGTGGCATAGATTCGGAAGGTGCAGAGCAGAATAGAGTGGCCTAGAGAGCAGTGGCAAAGAATGCATTGCAGTAGGGTGCAGTGGTTCACAGTAAAGTAGACTGGCACACAGTGTAATGGCATAAGGTACTGTAGCGCTGAATGCGGTGATGTGGTGTGGAGTGGTGCACAGTGCAGTTTTGTAAATTGGCATGGAGTAGAGTGGAGTCCTGCAAAAAGCATTGATGTAGATTACAATGGCATAAAGTGATGCAGTGCAGTGGCCTGGAGTGTCTTGGTGTGGATGGAAAACAGCCTAAACCACAAACCCCGAACAACGAGGTGCGTTGTCCGTGAAAGCGGAACAACGCTTTTGTGAACAATGACTCTGTTGTTCTCTGTGTTAACCACACATTTCCTGAACAACGAATATGCATGGCTAAGGCAGAGGAAAACAGACTAAGGATCGAAGAGGACGCGGTCAAGTAAGTGGGGCTGGGATAGGGTTTGGGGGGATAGTTTAGGGGCGGGGTGGGGGTAGTTTTAGTTTTTAAGAATGGGGTGGGGGGGGTCGGGGTAAATTTAGTTTTTTAGGGGCCAGGGTTGGGTGTCGGGGTAGTTGTACGTTTTAGGGGTGGGGCATCAAGGTAGTTTTAGGGGCAAAGGTGAGGGGTCAGGGTGGTTTTAGGGGCAGGAGTGGGGAGTTGGGGTGGTTTTAGATTTTAGGGGAAGGGGTGGGGGGTCACGGTAGTTTTAGGGGCGGGGATGGGGGTCAGGGTATTTTTAGTTTTTAGGGGCGGGGATGGGGGGTTGGGGTAGTTTTAGATTTTAGGGGCGGGGTGGGGGATCGCAGTAGTTTTGGGGGTGGGAGGTCAGGGTGATTTTAGGTTTTAGGGGCGGGGTGGTCACAGTAGTTTTAGGGGTGGGGGGTCGGGGTAGTTTTAGGTTTTAGGGATGGGGTCAGGGTAGTTTTAGTTTTATGGGGCAGGGGTGGGGTGTCGGGGTAGGATTGTTTTTAGGTACAGGGGTAGGGGAGTCAAGCGGGGGGTTAGTATGCTGGAACCATGCATGCCGTTCCACGCATGCCTTTACCAGGCATGCCTTAACAATGAAAATTTGGTGTTAAGGTATTCGTGGTAAAGTCATTAGTGGTAACAACGTGGTTGTTGTCCGGACTGCGTTGTTCAGGCATTTTTGGTTCTAGCATGCGTTGTTCCATCCTATATTCGGTGTAGACTACAGTAGAGTGGCGCAGAGTAGAGTGGCGCAGAGTAGAGTGCAGTGGTGTGGTGTAGAGTGACATAAAGTGCAGTGGTGTAGAATAGAATTCTGCAGAGTAGAGTACAGTGGTATAGAGTGCAGTGATGCAGAATAGATTGGCGTAGAGTGCAGTGGCATAGAGTGCATGGATTTTGAGTGCAGTGGAGTGGTGTAGAGTGCATTGACGTTGAGTTCAGTGGTTTAGCGTGGAGGGACATAGAGTGAAGTGGCATAGACTAGAGTGGTGCAGAGCAGAGTAGCATAGAGTGCTGTGCATAGAGTGAAGTGGTGCAGCATAGAGTGGAGTGGTGCAGAGTGGAGTAGAGTGGCGAAGAGTGAAGTGGTATAGTGTGGAGTGGTGCAGGGTACAGTGCAGTGGCGTAGAGTATGCCACTGTACTCTATGCCACTCTGGAACAGAGTAAAGTGGCATAAATTGTAGTGGTGCAGAGTAGATTAGAGTGGCATAAAGTAGAGTGCATTGGCATAGAGCACAATGGCATAGAGTGCTGTGTTGCAGAGTAGTGCAATGTGGGGAGGCATAGAGAAGAGTAATGCGGATGGAGTGGGGTGGCAAAGAGTGGTGTGGCGAAGAGTGGAGTGGTGCAAAGTAGAATGGAGAGGCCTAGCTTGCAGTTCAGTGCAGTGGAGAAGAATGCAGCAGTGCAGAGTGGAGTAGAGTGCATTGGCATAAGGTAGAGTGGTGCACAGTAAAGTGAAGAGGCGTAGAGTGAAGTGGAGCAGAACCCAGTTGCATAGAGTCCAGTGGTGTAAGTCGAGTGGCGCAGACTACTGCACAGTGAAACAGAGCGGTGTAGCATAGAGTCGAGTGATGCAGAGTAGAGTGCAGTGATATGGAGTGGTGTAAAGTGAAGTATGCCTAGTGTGACCGCATACTGCTGTTACAGACAACACATTTCTAATTGAAATTACTATTACATTTGCACAGACACAGTTTTCCTAATAAAAGTATACTGTACACAAATGATAATGGGGGTTATTCTAACTTTGGAGGAGGTGTTAATCCGTCCCAAAAGTGACGGAAAAGTGACGGATTTACCACCAGCCGTATTACGAGTCCATTATATCCTATGGAACTCGTAATACGGCTGGTGGTATATCCGTCACTTTACCGTCACTTTTGGGACGGATTAACACTCCTCCAAAGTTAGAATAACCCCCAATGTGTGGAAATGTCATCACCTAGTGTATCGATTTGTTTCGATCTTATATAAATATTTCTTTCCACCACACTTCAGAATTACAAAAAAAAGTGCTTTATTTGTGTTTTCCTAATTTTGATATATTCTGAAATTTCTGCATAGTTCATTACAGACATTTAGGCTTTGTTGTGTGCTAGAAAAAGCCAGATTGTCACATAACCCCTCTCACTTTGAAGCCCCCAAAAGCAAAGTAAATGCTGAGCGCCCTCGGGAGACAGAGCCTGACATTTGATCTCTGTCTTGGAATGCACAGCAAATGTGACAAGATAAGAACACGATTTAAAGTCTGGTTTACAGAAAGGGAGCACTCAGAAGGATACAGTAAATAAGGGATGCTCTTCGCAAGGGACGAACTCCAGCTGGACAGCCAAAAAGAAATAAAGCCAGCAACTAGAAAGCAAGCACATGTGAGTTACAAACCACAAAGGCAATGATGAGCAATGGGTGATGCATTCCTAGGGAAGCTTTTCAAATGTTCCCAAGATGTCTTTAGCAAACCAGAATGCTTGACTGTCTGGGGGGCTTTGACCTAAAAAACTCTATAAAAAGGAGACTTTAGCCTGCCCATCCTTTAACATTCATTGGTAGATTATTACTCGTCTTTGTGGCTCCCTAATTTGGCAAGGGTCTGAGCAGTGCTTAATTTGTATGAAAATAAGTGCCAGAGCCCTCAAGAGGGCAGTGCAGCCTGCACCACACATTGCCCCTGGCAGCACTGCCAGTCACAGTACCAACACAACTACTAACCCATACACTCCTACAAGTGCAACAATTCGGATTATTCCAGGCAACCAAAAGCCATAAGGATTGCTTGGGCAGCAAATATTCATCATTTTAAATGTATTTTGAATTAATAAAAGCTGTTGTTTCGATCACCTCTAAATTAGGCAAATAGCACCACCATGTGGCAGACAGTCAAAAGTGCCAGTGTTGCCAATTAAGTGCCGGTGCCGAGCACCAGAAACCACTGGCTCAAATTAAGCACTGGGTCCAAGTCATCACTTCCAGCGGTGCATGAACCAACTACAGATTGATTTAGCTCAATTAGTGAGCATCCACTGATCGCACATGTGACTGAGGTTCTACTTATTCTTTTTTGTCATTTTTTTAATATAGTGCAACAACCCAACCCAAAGGTATTGAAGAGCTTTAAATGAACACAAGTTACATTACATAAGTTCAGCTTCATTTTTGACACAGAGATGTTAAGTGATTTGTTCAGGAAGCTGCGCCCACACCCAGACTCAAACCTGGGTTACCAGTTCCGAAGTTGGCAGCTCTGGCCATTATGCCGCATATGTCTTCACCCTCTGCTCCTATTTTGCTTTTTAGGACTTCTTGTGCCTTATCTTCCACAGTGGCTCTCGATCACAGCAGGTGGATTTCAATGCATTGCCTAGCCACCAACAATCCAAGCTGCACTAATTTCTATTGGGGTTTATTAATCCCGGCTTTGGGTATGAGCCTCAGAAGACAGTGTAGGTTTGAATTCTCAACATTGTTCGGTGTGAGTCTTCCATCTGTGAGAATGTACTGTCTTCTTCATCAAATTGAGGGCAAGAGGAGGATATGTCAGGGTCAGTTCTCTTGAGGAGTCATAAATGTTCTGTGTAAAAAGTTAAAAGTGAATTCATTTAAAACTGGTATTGCTTGAGACTTCCTGTAGCATGGAGCACACATTTTCCCCCCATTTTCCATCTGACAAAGGAATTTAAACTTCTCCTCCCCATGATTGGCTGGCCAATATCAGAATTTTAGTTTTCTTTAGTTTTAGGGCTTTATTGAGATTCAAAAACAGCATCCTCTCCTTTCACAATGTTAACACTGGCTTTAGTGTGACTGGGGTGCTAGGAGTTCCAGAAAATCCCACTCACGTCTCCCTTGCTGTCCTTACTAGTTATGCATATTGGATGAACTGCCCTGGTCCCACACTAAATGTTTTGTGCTGCTGTAAGGGTGATACGTTTTTCATCTGGGTACAGATTTCTCAGTGTATTGCATCTCCCTTCTCTCCATTGGACCAAAGACTTGTCAGTACTAATTAGTCTAAAACAGTGGTTCATAATCTTTTTATTTTGTGGACTACCCACTTTATCATTGCTGGAACCTGGGCACCCCCACTGAATCATTATTAGAGTCCAGGGACCCCCCACTGAGTAATTACTGGAAGCCAGGGACCCCGGCCTAAACATTGTCAATTATTTGAACCTAAAAAAATACACAAAAAATACAGCATAAAACATTAATCAAACACATACACAAATGATAACACATTTTTTAAAATTTGCAAACACATATAAATAAAAAAAAAATGAATAGGAAGGTTGGAGCTTTTCTAAATTTAATTAACGCCACACAAACTTTATCAATCTGGGGACACTATTTTAATTTGTATCCTCCAATTTCAAATTCCTTGACATTTCCAGTATGTTTTCAGATTTTCAATTCTGCAAATAGCCTCTTTATTTATATACACTTTATTAATCAGGTAACGTTATTTTATTTTCTAAGCTGTCACAGACCCCCTAAGGTGGCTTCGGGGACTCCGAGAGGTCTCCGGACCACAGTTTGGGAACCACTGGTCTAAAAGGTTGTAGCAACTACATGCCCAGCTTTCTCATGAGAGTTGGGAATCTCTCATCATATTCATGGTTGTCTCACAAGCTGACACCATCATAACGACTGTGTGTGAGTAATGGTCTCCCAGGCTGCTGCCCCTCACCGGCACCTGAGGCAGGGTATCATCCTCCAGCAGGCCACCCACAACTTTCTTTTCCCAATTACTCGCTTTGTTTCACTATTTTGATGTACTCTGTAGTTGCACTGCCAAGTAGTATAATATCAGGTCCGGCATATCAAGACTGCCCTCTTCTCCATATTTTTAAAGATTTCTAATCAGACTCTACTCCTATTACCTTTCTCTAGGGATGTGAATAGCCAGCAGGGAAGAAATAGCTGTTTTGACACTGTTATTTTCCTTGCCATTGACAGGAGAATGGTAATCCAGAATCATACTAATCAGGTCTCACCTACACAGTGCATGCATTGCAAGAGATATTGTTTACAATTCAGCACGCTTACAACCTTCCACAACATAGTAGTAGTTGATTTCCTTGTCACTCTCATTTGCAATCTTTCAATTACTTAGCCCCCATAGGCTTCCATTTCTTTCTTGTGTGAACTCCTCCCTATGTTCTTCCCCGTCTTTTTGCAATGCACTTTTTGTTATTTTTATAAGTGTTTCGGTATTACTCCTGCACATGTAGCATGCTTTCCTACTTTTAACTCAGACATACAGCTTCTTATTTATGTTGCTTTCACCATATCTGCCATCTCTATTGATGATTTAGTTACTTACACCAACAACTGTATTACTCTACGCCACTCTACTCTACTCCATTCTATTCCACTCCACGTCAATCTACACCACTCCATTCTACGCCACTCTCCTCTATTCCACTCCACTCACTTCTGTCACTCTTACTACTCCAATCGGTGCCACTCCACCCCACTCTGTCACTCCACTCCACAAAATGCTACTCTACAGCACCATCTGCCACCGTATCCTACCCTACTCTATGCCCCTTCATTCAGCCCTATGCCACTCTATTCCACTCCACTTCACTCTACTTCCCTCCACTCATCACCCCACTCTACGCCACTCCACTCTGCGCTCCACTCTAAGCCACTTCACTTTATGTCCCTCTCCTCCACCCCACTATACTCCCTGCCATTCTATTCCATGCCAATCTACAACCCTCCACCCCAGGCTATTCCACTCTACTCTATGCCACTTTATTCTACCCCACTCAACGACCCTCTACCACTCTCTATCCCACTATACTCCACTTTACGCCACTATACTTTCCTCTACCTCACTCTAAGCCACTCTACTCTACACCACTGTACCTCACTGCTCTGTACACCATACAGTGTTATTCTATGGTTCTCCATGCCTCTCCACTGTATGCCACTCCACACCACTCCACTCTGCGCCACTCCATTCTGCACTACTCTACTATAAGCCACTCCACTCCAGTCTACTCAGTGCCACTCTCTGCCACTCTACTCTGTGCCACTCTGCTCTATGCCACTCCATTCTACTCTGCGCCGCTCCACTATGCTCCATGCCACTCCACTTTGGAAAACTACTCCACGCCGCTCCACACCATGCCACTTTACTACATGCCACTCAACTTCACGCCCCTCTACTCTATGCCAATCCACTCCATTCCATGCCAGTCCAGTCCATCAGATGCCACTCTATGGCACTCTGTCATTCTACTCTACTCTACTTTCTGCCACTCTACGCCACTCTCCTCTATGTCACTCTTCTGTCACTCTACTCTAAGCAATGTCATTCTATGCAATTCCATCCTACATCACTCTAGTCTAGTCTATAAAGCATTGTTTATTGGATGTCTGACAGGTGCCTCCCTGGCCAGCTCTGTGTAGGGGCCTCCTGAAGGTGACCTGAATAAATCTTTAGGCATCCTGTTGTAACAGTTGAATAAACATTTACACATGATAACTGTGAACACAGTTACACATCTTGGAAACAGCACCGTCCACACAAAACGTTTTGGTAAATGTCGATTGGTATGTATTGGACTTGTGACTTTAGTGAAGCTGTTTATTTTGTCCCATTCGCTGCCTGAGTTAACGTTTTTCTGTGTCATGCTCTAGCGAGTGAAAGTGCAAAGTGTAATAAACAGTAGCAGATTTTTGGAATATCGTGATGCAAAAAATAATTTCTATAAAATAGATAGGTATCTGCTAATAAAGCGATTGTATTCCTGTGATTGGTTTAATGTGGTTTTAGATAAACAAAGAGAGAAAAGCCTGAGTTTCCTATACATTTACTTGGATCCCCACATTGGAACCTACATATTATCCACAGCTATTCGTCTTCAGTCTTCTGTTGTGAATGAGTTGTCCCCAAAATGATCTTCCTCAGCCCACTTAATGCCTTAGAGCAGCTATACATGAGCAGAAGAGATATGGGTTAGACAGGCACAACATGGGTCCCTCTTCCTCAGTCCCACTTCCTCTTGCTGTACTTTAAAAGTATTTATCTTGTGCCTGCCACCCACACCCTGGCCATACTCCACCCTGTTCAAATATTTTTTTTGAAAAAAATACCTGGCATCTTGCCATCTTCTCCACCACCTGTGGTAGTACTCACCCCTCACCTCACACTTAAACAATCCTGGCATTCTGCCATTATCCTTCATCACGGTCTTGCCTTTTTGTACTGCCAGTGTTCGTAGCTACCCCCACACTTTTCCAATAACAAACTAAAGATCTACCACATTGCCACGTTCCCTTACTGCCCTCTGAACCTTTCTTATCTCCCACTTACCATTAGCTGAAGACCAGTTCTTCAGTGACTCGAGGAAAGCCACTGAAACCTCATGACACATATTGGCGCTGTCCTTTGAAACTCTGGAGCGTTATGTTGCTATGAACTTATCCAGTATACACATGGCTCCTCTCTGACTTTTATGAGATTGTAGAGTTGAATACTCCTGATTTACATTTTGAGAGTGGAGTGGGGCAGAACATTTAGTTCAGTTAGTACTCCTATTACTTACAATAATATATTATCAAGGCAGTGCTTTCCAAAGCTGGATGGTGGTGGAATGGGACTGTCCCCTTCAAGGTTATGACCACTGCCCTGAGCGCTGGACAGAATAGTAAATACAGACTTAGTCTAAGCCTCTCACGTTATCTTGTGTCTAACGGTGGAATTAGGTGTTTGTGCCTGCCTATCGCAGTGAATTGTACACCTTGTTGGGGGAGCTTTGTCATGAATTTTTTTTATTGCACTTGCTACCTCAACAGTACCTGTTTCTTGTTGCCCCTAATATTTACAGATAAGAGGCTAAAGGCATAAGGAGATTGTGAAACCTTAGTTTCTATTTCATTCTAATTAAATAATCAAGTTAAGACTTTTGCACTCTTGACTCGCAAACAGTAGCTATAGCAACCAGAGAGTGTGTGGTAAAGGGAAACGACTCATACAGAATAACAGTGTATTGTCAAATATACGACTCTTGTAGTCACTAGAGACTTAATTTAGAAGGCAGTATGGAATAAAACCCTAAAAATAACTCTGCAAATCTCTATGCAGATCATGACGTTATTCACTTCCCCTATGCCCGCCTTCCACCTGCTGGCCCCTGATGAAGCAGAAAAAGAAAGACTAACAAACATTTATATATCATGTAACAAAATCGTATAAGACAATGTGATTTTAGCAAAGAAAAATAATGTATGTAGAAAATGTGCCAACGTAGCAAGTCGCCATTAGTATAAACAAGCTTAATTAATCATGAAAACCGACCAATGTATCAGTGTGTCATAATTGCAGCTATACTCTATGATTTTCTTGTTAAACTGTTATATGCTTAGCTTAAATTTAGCAGAGGCTTTGGCCTAGTCGCCTGGTCTCAATTTTACTGCGTAGTTTTCACTTGTATTAACAAAGACGTGTTTTAAACCTCTATAATCTGTATTTTTCCAGTAAAATGACTAATACACTTATCTTAAAGTTGCGTGCTAGGCAACTTTCATCCCCTTTGAAGCAAGGTCAGTTTCTGAAGGTGCAGACAATGAAGACACTGATGCAGAATTAATTGGCAACTTTGTTGCTACTGTATTCCAAACTCACGGGACACCTTATGCGTAGATGAGGATTAAGAGAAAAGACACTATTTATTGGTCAAAGAGAAACCACCCCATCAACCCTCCAATTGAAGAACCTGAAGAATTTGGAACTTTTCTTACTTAATCCCACTGGACGAAGAGAAGCCAGCCATTTTTCTTTGATGCCATTTTGAAGCCAGATTCGAGAAGCCATTTTGATGACACTGATGCTTTTTCTCTATCCCAGAGAGAAAGACTTTAAAGAATTCACACCCTAGAGACTTTAACTTTAACTTTACCCCATCTTGCCCTTATAAAAACTCTTGTTTCCCCCCCCGATTTTACTTGCCGCTGCAAGGAAAACTTTACTTAAACTCTGCCCCTTGAAGCCTGCCCCATGCTGATCGAACCGGTACCTGAAGGACGAAGACTTACCTTGAATGGTGATTGTATTTGGTAATTATGAAAGGATAATTATATTATGCATTGTATTTTCCTCCTTAGGTACCAATTGCTTATTTTTGACAGAGCCCACGCTAGAAGTTTTCTAAATTTATGTTGATCAAATTCGTTTTGCATGAAGCTCCACATGCCAATGCTAATCTGAGGTTAGTTGAGGTATTCATTTGATGCACCATGCTGAATTGAAATCTTGTTATGCTGACAAATATATGCAATTAGCCAAATTCAGTTACTTTTATTAGTGATTTGCATTGCTATAGCCGAGTGCATTATAATCCAAGTTTTGCGTAGATTGCGTTTCTTTCGTCGTTATGGACAGGCAGTAATGTTCATATATGTGTGCCATTTGATTTTGAGACTTACTTATATTGTGTTAGCTTCATTAATATAGGGAAATAAACTCATTAACTTTTAATAAACAGGTGTGGTTATTCATGACTGAAAGGTCATGGTGTGTCTAATTACTGATTTTCTGTTTAACTAATTTGTTGATTGATTACTAATCTAGTATTGGTTATTGATTATAGATGATTATTGATTTGAGGGATCCGACAATTCTTTGGATGAGGAGAGCTCAACCCGGTCAAAAGGTTCACCGACCTCCGGCCTGTCCAAGCATAAGTAAATTATAAGGACTGGACGCGCTATCACCCCCACTCTGCCTGCATCAGTGTGGCCTTCAATCACACCACAGACCATACTTTTTGGCCCGTGGGAAGATGTCTGAGAGTACCCATGATCTTAACTAAATAATGAGAAACCATAAGACCTGCAAGATGTTTTTGATTTCTTCACAAGCTAAACAAATAAAATGAATGCCAAAGTTGTCCAATCAAACCACAATGCATGTTTGGGTCTTCTTCTGCCTACATGCCTCAACCTTGTGGGATTAATTCTGAGAACTGTATCTAACCCGTTCGTAACAGTGTTGCATCCCAGTGTAGGAGGCTGAGCCTTTTATCTTTTTAAATTTGATCGACTGAATAAAATAGAGTTGGGTAATGGCTACTGCATTGACAAACGGAAGAGGATTTATAAATTATCTACAGTGTTTCCTTTGAGACTGTACCTAAATTAGCCTTGACAAGTCTCTGGAGGCCTTTCTTGCAACCAGTTACCGACCAGACATGCCTGACTGTCTGTCCCTTCTCTTTTTCAGATTTCTGGAAGAGCAGCCTCTTATGGAGAATTCCAACATTTTTTTTCTTTGTTCTTTCTGTTGCCGAATTTATTCTCCTGGCCCATTGCCTTTGTAAGTGTCCGAGAAGATCACCTACCTGCTTACGTAGTTTCAAATATCTGTTATGTAGGAATCTTACGTTTTCTATATATGGGCATTTTCTTCAAAACTTGCAAAGTTAACTTATTTGCATTGGGTACACTTGTAACACTATCACATGTTTATGCATCACTGTAGTGACTTTTACATTCCAACTCTTCTGATGGTAAGAATGCCTCACTCTCAGTGTTGTAGACACTGTCCTATTTTTATTCTCTTTTTCTTGTGTTATAACATTTATGCTTTCACCTTCGTATTAACTCCATTATTGGGTATGGATGAAGAAATCACTCATTGATTATTGTGTATCTCTTTGATTGGGCTCCAGAAGTTGATAAACAAGTTTCAATAGTTCCTAAAAGTTATCAAATGTGTTGTTTACCATTCACAAGTGTAGAAAACATTGACTTCACTGTGGCATTTTTGCACTTTAACCATAATCCGGATTCTAGGTGGGTCAATAATGTCAAATTTTAGGATGATTATTTTTTACCCTCCCTTCACTCAGTGCCATCTTCATTAATATATCAACAAGTAATGTGATAGTCGGTGAGCAGTGTATTTGGGGTTTGTGTTTTGTAATCTTCGTCATTACTTTTTATCTACTTGTATCTCTATGCACCTACTCCTTACTCTGCAAGGAAGCATCCAAATCTTACTTCCTTCTCTGCAATGTGCACTGTTGCAGATTTTTCAGACAATGTGGTGCTTATTTCAATGTCCTAGCAAGAATGGTCTGCCTCCTTCCTTCTGTAGTTTCCTAGATTTCATTTGAAATTTCAGGTTGTCTAATTTTTAGTACCCAACCTGCATTTGTATTTCTGAGAATGCCTTCTTCCTAGAAGCCCTTTCCTGAAAGCTGTCCATCAAGTTTCAGTACAATACTCCTTAAGTACTAGCTTTGACATTAGGACACTAAGGGCCTCATTATGACCCTGGGGCTCTTAAGCCCCCCGGGTTATGGTGTCGGTCTAACCACCACCAAAGCGGTGGTCCGATTGCTTTGGCGGCAGTCAGATGTCACATTATGACCATCACTGCCAGTTTCCTTCCACAGGAGGGGCTCGCAGTGCCAGTCTTCCTGATCCACCAGGGCAGTGCTGCATGCAGCACCACCCTGGAGATTACGAGTCCCCTCTCTACCACCTTTTACCTGGCGGTTGCACTGCCATGTAAAGGCTGTCAGAGACGGTGTGCGGGGGGGCGTGCATGGGCAGTGAAGGGGACCCCATGGCCAGCCCGTCACTCTTTTCACTGTCTGTTTTGCAGTAAGAAGTGTGATGGGTGGTGGTGCACCCTACGCACCGCAACATTGCCGCCAGCTCAATTATGAGCCAGCATCAATGTTGTAGGCTGTTTCCCGCTGGGCCAGCAGGCGGAAACTGGTGGTGACCTGACAGCGGGACTTCGGCGGACGGGCTTTTCCATCCGCCAAAGTCAAAATGAGGGGCTAAATGTTCCTCTATCTTGTTGAATGGATCTGGAATTCAAGGGCCTTACATGAAGAAGCATCATCAGGTGAGGTTATAGAAACCTCTTTTTTTCCCTCCAGTTCTCCAGAGGTGAGACTTGTTCCTGCTCGCAGACAATGACCAGTCGACTGGACACACTGGTGGTTCTATCACCCACATAACAGGGACTTATGGAAAGGATCCCAACCAACCTAGGAGGGCCTAAACTAAGTAGTCTCATAAGTTCAGAACCACTGAGGTTTGTATGGCATATACAAGGGCGGACAGTGAAATGGCCCATGTTGTGTTCTTTTATACATCACTGGGGAGTTTCCAGAGGCACACTCTAAGCCTTGTACTATCCTCTTAACTCATAAGAATCATTAGAATTCCCTTGCTGTGAGGCTGGAGCAGTGCCATAAGCAATATTTACTGGTCCCCTCACAGTGCTGCTCACTTAGGAGTATGTCAACAAAGGATGGAAAAAGGAGAAAGTCAAACTCCATTTTGCCTGCTTGAGTAGGGTCCTTAGTAAAGGCTGTCATTCATGGATTTAGTGGTGAGAAGGGAGTGGTTGTCTTGTTTCAGTGTTTCATGGAGCATGAGTAGATAAGGCACAATGGAGGAAGACCCCTACAATCAGAAGAATAAGCAGTCATTGCAAAATGGTGTCTGTTGCAAAGTAATCTTTTTGCCCTGTTCACCCCCATTTCTTTTATTCCTGACTGATGGTACTGATGGTAACTGACTCTGACTGTGCCCTGGGCTCTGTTAGCCAGACCCAGGCTAGTGCTATGTTAAAACACACACATGTTGTAGAGTACACTAGGTATTAGGGTACCCTTCAGATTGGTCCGAGAAACCCTGTAAGACCCTAGTATATACTAGGTGTTGGAAAATGGGTTATTGGTAGGGCAGGTAGGTACCTACACCTAGCAACAAGCCACTAACCTCCACATAGGTACAGTTAGGTCTCAGTAAATTAATCCCAGCTCAACCCTTGGTAGCTTGGCAACGAGCGTCAAGGCTTAACTTAGGAGACAAAGTGTAAAGCATTCAAATATCACAAAACAGTAATTAAATAAAACACAGGAAACAGTTTAAAAATCCAAAACCAATTTATAAAAATAGTTTATATTTTTATCTTTAAAATGACACAAAAACGATTAAAATCGGTTCAGGGGAACCGGAGATATGAATTTTTAAAGAATTATTACTTTTCTAGCGCTTAGAAACAAAAAGCACCAATCGGGTCCTCTGGTTGCACCTCGACCGGGGCAAAGTCAAACTTTCAGGCCGACCGCGATGGAGCCCTGCTCGGCTACAGGTCGCGGGAGGCCTCGGTTAAAAAGTTACCTTCTGACTTAGTCTTTATTTTGAAGTTTTTCTTCACCGGGATGAACCCGCCAGTTGAATCCGACCTCCTGAAGCCCTTGTCCGGATACGCGATGTGGGTTTCCTCGGTGGAGACTTTTACCTTCGGACTTAGTCGTTTTTTCGAGATGAAAATCCTTCGACCGGGGTAAACCTGGATCTTGATCCGACGTCCATGGAGCCCTTCTCGGATACGATGGCTGGGAGGTCCCGGTCAACTTTTTACGTTCGGACTTAGTCTCTTTTTTTGGATGTTTTTCTTTACCAGGACGAACCACGAAGTCAGGCCGGGTCGCGGTTGAGGCAAGCCGGCTAGAATTTCCGCAGCGGGTCGGTCCCTCTCTGGAGCTTTTTTCCAAAAATTCTCAAATCTTTTCCAAACTTCTGGGGCTTCACCCAGATGTTCTTTTGGGGTCCACAGCTCACCCCAAGGGTCCAGAAGTTCTGGGATGGTCCTTGGGGGGTGCGGACTTCAACTCCCAGAATGCACCTGGCGCAAACTCCTTTTTGGCCATTGGACAGTGGTCAGCTGGTCGCTTTCTTCAGGAGTTGGTGCAGGGGACTCTGGTTTAGCAATTTTTCACCTGTAGCAAACAGGGAGTCCCTCCTTGAACCAGTTGAAGCCAGGCAAAGTCCTTCTTGTGGTGAAGCCCAAGTGTGCAGTTGGTGCAGTCCTTCTGAGTGCAGGTTCCAGGTGCAGGCCAGGGGTCCAGCAGGGCAGTCCTTCTTCTTCTTTAGTTCCTTTCTTGTTGAATTCTGGAGGGGATCTGAGGCGTGGGTGCAGGTCTGCCAGTTTTATCCTTGCTCCTGGGTGAAAAGCAGGGGGGTCCTGGTCCTCCAATCAGGTACAGGGTCGTCCCCCTGTGATGACCACTTCCTGGGAAGTGTGGCAAAAATCCATCCCAAAAGGCAACAGTCTCCAAAAATCCAACATGGCTGAATCTGATTTTTGGAGGTTACATCTGGCTGAGCCCACCCACTGGTGTGGCTAAGAATCATAAACACACCCCTCTCCTGCCCTCTCCTAATCTAATCAAGGGGGCACCTAGTTGTCTGGGGTTGCAGGATGTGGGGGTGTTGCTGGGTGCTCCAGATGTCCTTCTCTGCCTTTGAAGACCAGTTTGGCAGCCCTCCCCCTTCCTGCCTCACCATCTGCTGAGGGGAGATTCTCTCCCCCAAGCACATTCCTTTGTGTGAAGCCAGGCCACTTCACACCTAATCAAGGCAGCCTGGCAGAAGCTGCTGCAGGCTGGCCAATCAGAGCACAGCAGCAAAAACAATGCAGAGCTGAAATTGGCAACTTTTTAGGTAAAGTCTAAACTTTTTACCTGAACAAGTTATATTAAATCCAACAACTGGAAGTTGTGGGATTTATTACAACAATTAATTTGATACCAAATTCTTGGTATGTAACATTTAAGGAGACTTTAAAATAAAGTCTGCCCATTCTAGCCTATGAAGGCCATTTACTTCAATGAGGGAAAAACTAATTTGGCTGTTTTTACCTCACCAGGGCTTATAAATCTATTTTTATAAAGTCCCTGCTTATAGTTACATGGCACCCAGCCCTAGGGGCACATAGGGCACACCTTAGGGGTGACTTATATGTAAAAATAAGGTAGTTTAAGACTTTGGAAGTACCTTTAATTCCAAAGTCGAATTTGCATATAACTTTAATTTAAAAGCAGCCTGCAAAGCAGGCCTGCCTTTAAAATGACACTGGGCACCTCAGCAGTGCACCTAGGTGTGCACCACCTATGCTGTGGTCCCTAAACCTACATGCCCTACCATATACTAGGGACTTATAGGTAGGTTGACTTAGCCAATTATAATTAGCCTAATTTGCATATCCATTTTACACAGAGCACAGGCCCTGGGACTGGTTAGCAGTACCCAGGGCACCATCAGAGTCAGGAAAACACCAGCATAAAGTGGAAAATGGGGGCAAAAAGTTAGGGGGCCTCTGCAATCAGCCCTGTTTTCCCACACAACCCCCCCCCCCTCAGCCCACACGCCCAGGAGACTCAGCCCAACCCTGGGAGAGTCTTCCTGGCTTGTTAGGCGAGGAAGACAGTGAAGAAAACTGGCTGTCCCTTTGCAGGGCCTACTCTGCCTTACATCCTCCTGTCAGGGTCACTCCCTCTGGGTAGTGAAGCCATCCCAACAGTAAAAGGACCCAATTCAAACTGAAACTTCCCTCTAGGGGGGTCTTCCTCCTCTCTCTCTGCCAACTTGGGTAGTGAGGTGCCCACCTCCCCTACTCCAAACTTTGCTAGGGCAACACCTAGCTTACCCAAAGAGGTCTCCCAACACTTGAGCAACCCCACCATGACCAATAGGGTCAGGGGGCCTACTTTGCTATTGGCCCTGGGGTCTGCCTCCCAGGCCAAGTACAGTGCTGCCAGGAAGGCTAGCACCCAGCAGAGGCTACTGACAGCTGTCAGTACCCAGAACCACACCCTAAGCTCTCCACTGACAGATGGCTGAGCTGCTTTAGGGGCATCTTTGGGGTCCTGGCACCCCTCTTGCTGTCTAGAGTGGGGGGCTACCACCTCCTGTGGCAGACACCCTCCTTCCACTCTCCCTTCTGTCAGTGCAGGGGCAACACCTTGCATCTGGACAGCTGCCTGACTACTCAGGACTTCCTTGGGGTCAGGTGAGGCCTCACCAGTGCCAACTCTGGGCTCCCCCCCTACTGGGGAAGAAGGCCTTTGGCTCCCTGGAACTCTCTTTAAGAGTGGCCTACCCTTCCTTTTCTTCTTTCCTTTTCTTGGGGACCCCTGTCTCCTAACTGTAGGGACTGACTCCCCAGGACTTTGGGTTGGGGGGGCACCCTGGGCGACCACCCCATCTGTGACCAGACTCACCTCTGGGAGGTCATTGCCCAGGATACAATCTAGGGGAAGGTCAGCACTGACTACCACCCTAATCCAGTCCAGGATACCCTCCCTCTCTAGGGGCACTATGGCTACAGGTTTGGAGGTGACCTCCCCTGTGGCTATCCTAACTTTCTTTGTCTTTCCTGGGACATACATGTCTGGGGTCACTAACCGGTCACTCACTATAGTGTGACTGGCACAGGTGTCTCTCAGGCCAGTGGTAGGGATCCCATTCACTTGAATGTGGTGGAAGTGCCTACTCCCACCCTCAGGGATCACCAGCTTACCATCTGGTCCTGTCTCCCAGCTCAATGCTAGGAGGACTTCATCATCTGAGGAATCCTCCTCTATGGCTACACTGGACAGCCCAGTGCTAACCACCTTCTTTGGACAGGCTGCATCTCCTCTGAAGTGACCTGTCTGCTGACAGTCAAAGCAAGCCCTACTGTCCAAGAGCTTTTTTAACCCTGGGTCTAACTGTCTCTGCTGGTCAGAGTGGGATTTACTCTCCTCCTTCTTAGGGTTCTGGGGTACAGAGGGAGTCTCTGTGGTGGGCTTACCACCTCCCTCCTTAGTTTTTTGGGGACCTGTCCCCCCCCCTTCTTGGAGTCTCCCCCCTGGGACTTGACAACCACCCTGGTTCTCAACCACTCATCAGCCGCCTCCCCTAGCTCTCTAGGGTTGGTCTGCTTAGAGTCCACTAGATGCTGGCGTAAGCTTTCTTGGGTACAATTGGTCAAGATGTGCTCTCTCATGATCAGATTGTATAACCCCTCATAAGTATCTACTTTGTTACCAATAATCCAGCCCTCTAGTGCCTTTAGTGAAATGTCCACAAAGTCAACCCAAGACTGGGTACTGACCTTCTGGGTGTCCCTGAACTTCATTCTATATTGCTTTGGGGTCAGACCAAACTTCTTGGCTAAGCACCTCTTCATACTAGGGTATGAATCTGCCTCCTCCCCCCTTAAGGTGAGAAGCCTATCCCTCCCTGAGTTGGGGACCAACTCCCACAAAAGGGAACCCCAGTATTGAGGCCTAACCCTTCTCATTTGGAGTGCCCTCTCAAAGGCCCCCAGCCACTTATCTATGTCATCCCCCTCTACATAAGCAGGAACCACCCCTTTGGGTAATCTGGGGCAAACTCCCCCACCCATGGACACCTCAGCTTCTTTATCGCTGCCTCCATCTCTTTTCTCTTTGTATGCCCACTTTTTCTTTTCTAGGGCCAGCTTCTCTGCTTCCAAAGCTATGTATGCTAGCTGGGCCTCCAGCTCTCTTTCTCTGATGGATGGGTTCTCTCCTCCTGAAAGGACCCCCTTCCCACCACTAGCTTTGGATCTGCCCCTAGTGACTGTGTTTACTGAGGACCGCTCTTCCTCATCCTCACTTGGGCTCAGATGCCTTCCCTCCCCTGAGTGGTTAGAGCTTGCATCCTCCCTTCTTTCTCCCTCCTCTGGAGCTTCTTCTGACTCTACCTCTTGGGCCTCAGCCCATGCTGTCAGGGATGTGATCAGGATTTGCTTCCTGAGATCAGTGGTTGCAGGCAACCCTCTTTCAATACAGAACCCCCTAAGCTGGACTACTGTCAGTGTGGGTAGGCTAGCCAGATCAAGCTCCATGGTTCCCTAGTTTTGTGTCAACAAAAACTTTTTGCAAAAATTGGAAACAAGAATTTAGAAAAATTACAAAAATTCAATAATTGAAATTAATCCAAATTAAAAAAAAAAAAATTTTGCACTAGGACAATTTAAAGGATTTTTAATTTGTTTTACTCAAAACTGTAACGTGATATTGAACACAAGTACAGGATCCCACCGTTGCCACCAATTATGTTGGAAAATGGGTTATTGGTAGGGCAGGTAGGTACCTACACCTAGCAACAAGCCACTAACCTCCACATAGGTACAGTTAGGTCTCAGTAAATTAATCCCAACTCAACCCTTGGTAGCTTGGCAACGAGCGTCTAGGCTTAACTTAGGAGACAAAGTGTAAAGCATTCAAATATCACAAAACAGTAATTAAATAAAACACAGGAAACAGTTTAAAAATCCAAAACCAATTTATAAAAATAGTTTATATTTTTATCTTTAAAATGACACAAAAACGATTAAAATCGGTTCAGGGGAACCAGAGATATGAATTTTTAAAGAATTATTACTTTTCTAGTGCTTAGAAACAAAAAGCGCCAATCGGGTCATCTGGTTGCACCTCGACCGGGGCAAAGTCAAACTTTCAGGCCGACCGCGATGGAGCCCTGCTCGGCTACAGGTCGCGGGAGGCCTCGGTTAAAAAGTTACCTTCTGACTTAGTCTTTATTTTGAAGTTTTTCTTCACCGGGACGAACCTGCCAGTTGAATCCGACCTCCTGGAGCCCTTGTCCGGATACGCGATGTGGGTTTCCTCGGTGGAGACTTTTACCTTCGGACTTAGTCGTTTTTTCGAGATGAAAATCCTTCGACCGGGGTAAACCTGGATCTTGATCCGACGTCCATGGAGCCCTTCTCGGATACGATGGCTGGGAGGTTCCGGTCAACTTTTTACGTTCGGACTTAGGGCCTGATTCTAACTTTGGAGGACGGTGTTAAACCGTCCCAAAAGTGGCGGATATACCACCTACCGTATTACGAGTCCATTATATCCTATGGAACTCGTAATACGGTAGGTGGTATATCCGCCACTTTTGGGACGGTTTAACACCGTCCTCCAAAGTTAGAATCAGGCCCTTAGTCTCTTTTTTGGATGTTTTTCTTTACCGGGACGAACCACGAAGTCAGGCCGGGTCGCGGTTGAGGCAAGACGGCTAGAATTTCCGCGGCGGGTCGGTCCCTCTCTGGAGCTTTTTTCCAAAAATTCTCAAATCTTTTCCAAACTTCTGGGGCTTCACCCAGATGTTCTTTTAAGGTTCTTTTGGGGTCCACAGCTCACCCCAAGGGTCCAGAAGTTCTGTGATGGTCCTTGGGGGGTGCGGACTTCAACTCCCAGAATGCACCTGGCGCAAACTCCTTTTTGGCCACTGGACAGTGGTCAGCTGGTCGCTTTCTTCAGGAGTTGGTGCAGGGGACTCTGGTTTAGCAATTTTTCACCTGTAGCAAACAGGGAGTCCCTCCTTGAACCAGTTGAAGCCAGGCAAAGTCCTTCTTGTGGTGAAGCCCAAGTGTGCAGCTGGTGCAGTCCTTCTGAGTGCAGGTTCCAGGTGCAGGCCAGGGGTCCAGCAGGGCAGTCCTTCTTCTTCTTTAGTTCCTTTCTTGTTGAATTCTGGAGGGGATCTGAGGCGTGGGTGCAGGTCTGCCAGTTTTATCCTTGCTCCTGGGTGAAAATCAGGGGGGTCCTGGTCCTCCAATCAGGTACAGGGTCGTCCCCCTGTGATGACCACTTCCTGGGAAGTGTGGCAAAAATCCATCCCAAAAGGCAACAGTCTCCAAAAATCCAACATGGCTGAATCTGATTTTTGGAGGTTACATCTGGCTGAGCCCACCCACTGGTGTGGCTAAGAATCATAAACACACCCCTCTCCTGCCCTCTCCTAATCTAATCAAGGGGGCACCTAGTTGTCTGGGGTTGCAGGATGTGGGGGTGTTGCTGGGTGCTCCAGATGTCCTTCTCTGCCTTTGAAGACCAGTTTGGCAGCCCTCCCCCTTCCTGCCTCACCATCTGCTGAGGGGAGATTCTCTTCCCCAAGCACATTCCTTTGTGTGAAGCCAGGCCACTTCACACCTAATCAAGGCAGCCTGGCAGAAGCTGCTGCAGGCTGGCCAATCAGAGCACAGCAGCAAAAACAATGCAGAGCTGAAATTGGCAACTTTTTAGGTAAAGTCTAAACTTTTTACCTGAACAAGTTATATTAAATCCCACAACTGGAAGTTGTGGGATTTATTACAACAATTAATTTGATACCAAATTCTTGGTATGTAACATTTAAGGAGACTTTAAAATTTAAAATAAAGTCTGCCCATTCTAGCCTATGAAGGCCATTTACTTCAATGAGGGAAAAACGAATTTGGCTGTTTTTACCTCACCAGGGCTTATAAATCTATTTTTATAAAGTCCCTGCTTATAGTTACATGGCACCCAGCCCTAGGGGCACATAGGGCACACCTTAGGGGTGACTTATATGTAAAAATAAGGTAGTTTAAGACTTTGGAAGTACCTTTAATTCCAAAGTCGAATTTGCATATAACTTTAATTTAAAAGCAGCCAGCAAGGCAGGCCTGCCTTTAAAATGACACTGGGCACCTCAGCAGTGCACCTAGGTGTGCACCACCTATGCTGTGGTCCCTAAACCTACATGCCCTACCATATACTAGGGACTTATAGGTAGGTTGACTTAGCCAATTATAATTAGCCTAATTTGCATATCCATTTTACACAGAGCACAGGCCCTGGGACTGGTTAGCAGTACCCAGGGCACCATCAGAGTCAGGAAAACACCAGCATAAAGTGGAAAATGGGGGCAAAAAGTTAGGGCGCCTCTGGAATCAGCCCTGTTTTCCCACACTAGGGCATGAAGATTAGATGCCCAGCAGAATGTTTGCACTTGCATGTATGCAATGCCGTGTGTTTTTATCCTTTTAAATGCAGACCTGCCTTGTAGCTGCATTTAGAAGTTAAATTCATACAATTTGCATGACAGCTCCTATAAGTCCCTAGTAAATAATATGGCAAAGGGGTGCCAACTGCCTGTAGCAACCTAGTACATAATAGGGCATGTTATAAAGGCCCAGCAGAAATGCTGCCATTTGCATGTGGGCACTGCTGGAGATTGTTTGTCATTTTTAAATGCAGCCTGACTCTGCAGACTGCATTTAAATGAAAATGGTGTTCCAATTCGACTTTGGTGCTATGGGCACTTTAAATGTGATGATCTACCTTATTTTTTACATATGAGGTACCCCCAGTGGGGGGGGGGGTCATGTAACTGTAAGCAGGGGCCATTTCAAAGATATTTTATAAACCCTGGTGAGGGAAAACTGATCATTTAACCCCCCCCTCCATTGTAAATACTGGGCTTCATAGGCTATCATTGCAGTATAGTATTTTATTGTAAATATAGTAAAGACAAATTTAGAAAAGTAATTCAAGGACTTAAAGATTTGTTTTGATACGTCTAGCTATTTAACATTGGTGTCACAACTTGTACAGAAAGTAACTTGTAAGCCGAAATCCAGCCTTCAGAAGATCCCCTCTGACTGGTCACTGCTAACAGAATTAGCAGAGCTGCTTGATTAAGTGGCTGTCCAGGGGAGATCCTATCTAGTGAAGGGCAGCTCTGGGGCTAAACAGGAATGCCAAAGCAGGGTGGGGGGGAGAGTGATAAAAATATACAGCCTTAAAGTAGTGAAGGGCAGGAGGGAATGTCAGATCACCTAACCCCCACCTTCTGCACCCCGTCAGCCGGATACCTGGCTTAAGGAAGGAATTTGCAGATGTTAGGAGGAGGAGAGCTATGGAAACGAGCCACACTGGGGAATGGTTTAGTCAGCTCTTACTGCTCTGCTGAAATTTCAGCCATCATGGAGTTTGGAAGAGTAGCGCATTGTGTGACAGGAATATGCCAGACTTTGGAGGAAGTGGTCATGCATCTGGGTGTCACTCTGTGTTCTATTGGTTGGGGTGCTCCCCTTCCTTATGCCCAGGTCTAGGAATAAATATGTGAGAGGTGCATAGCCTCTCAGGTCTGCTGTCTGAAACTACAAGAGAAAGAAGGATTGTCCTGCTGGAATTTGGATCGGTACCCTTGGCTTGCACTTCTGAGTGAATGGCACCTGCAGCACAATCTGATACTTCAGCCCTGGGGACAGTGCATTGCTTCAAGAAGGACTCAGGAGTGGACCCCCTGCAGTTACAGGTTAACAGAGCTTCACCTGCATCATCACCAGCAAGAGACCCCAGCCTGGAGTGCATCCAGTGGACCTTTAAGGATTTGGGAAGGTGCATTGTGAGAATTGTGGTCCAACTTTCCAAAGACCATCCAGGAGATTCCTGACCCTTGGATTTGTGTTTTGTACCCTTTGTGCCTGCAAGGAGGACTTCAGGAAACACCTTTTGAAGTTTGGAGAAGTTTGAGTAATTTTGGTGAAATTGACGCTTTGTGTTCTAAGCACTAGGAAGTGTTTATTTTTTTTAATTAAAAATAAATAAATCATATCTCTGGTTCCAAGGACCATCCAGGAGATTCCAGACCCTTGGATTTGTGCTTTGGACTCTTTGGACCTGTAAGCAGAACTTCAGGAAACGCATCCTGAAGTTTGGAGAAGCTGGGTTTTCATTCTATACCAGGTATACAGCAATTCATTTGCTGAAATTTGAAGAGTGAAAAATAGGTATCAAGAAAACCTTTGTATTTCCAAAATGGCCTTAAGATAAGGTGTTGAGAAGCAGTGGTTATTTGCACATCTCTGAATTCTGGGGTGCCAATACTAGCATGTGAATTACAGGGCATTTCTCAAATAGACTTCTTTTTTACACACTGTCTTACATTTGGAAGGAAAAAATGTAGAGAAAGACAAGGGGCAATAACACTTGTTTTGCTATTCTGTGTTCCCCCCCAGTCTCATGATAAAAATGGTACCTCCCTTGCGTGTGGTAGGCCTTGTGCCCGCAACAGGAAATGCCCCAAAACACAACGTGGACACATCACATTTTCACAAAGAAAACAGAGCTATTTTTTGCAAAGTGCCTAGCTGTGGATTATGACCTCTAGCTCAGCCGGCACCTAGGGAAACCTAGCAAACCTGCACAGTTTTGAAAACTAGACACCTTGGGGAATCCAAGATTGGGTGACTTGTGGGGCTCTGACCAGAATCTTTTGCAAACCTCAAAATTTGGTCAAAAAACACCTTTTTCTCTCATTTCAGTGACAGAAAGTTCTGGAATCATAGAGGAGCCACAAATTTCCTTCCACCCAGCGTTCCCCCAAGTCTCCTTATAAAAATGGTACCTCACTTTTGTGGGTAGGCATACTGCCCGTGAAAGCAAATGCCCTAAAACACTTATCTGGACACATCAAAATGATCAAATACAAAACTACCTGTTTTTGCTGGGGCAGCACCTGTTTTTTTGGTCCTGGGCTCAGCAGCCATCTAGGGAAACCTACCAAACCCAGACATTTCTGAAAGCTAGAAACCTGAGGGAGTCCAGGGAGATGTGACTTGTGTGGATCCCCCAATGTTTTCTTACCCAGAATCCTCAGCAAACCTCAAAATTAGCTCAAAAATCACATTTTCCCACATTTCTGTGTGGAATCCCCGCATTGGGACAAATTTCATACCACCCAACTTTACTCTCAGTCTCCCGGTAAAAATGATACCTCATTTGTGTAGGTGGGCCAAGTGCTTGTGAAAGGGAAGAGCCAAAAACATGTTGACATTGAGGGGGAACCAAAGGGGGTCCAAAAGGGCAGTTTGCAAAAAAAATATGTTTAGGCTGACAAGTGCAGCAGAATTTATATTGGTATAGATGAGACAATGCTTGGTGGTAGGAATTTTGTGGATTCCTGCAGATTTCGGAAGGTTCCATCGCAAAAACGTGGGAAAAATGTGTGATTTCCAGCAAAGTTGGAGGTTTGCAGGGCATTGTTGGTACGAAAATGGTGCTGGGTGCATGTGAAACACACCACCCTGGAATCACCCAGATGTTTAGTTTTCAGATGTGTCTAGGTCTTGTGGATTTTTCTACATTGCAGCATCTGAAAGTCCATAAAGTGCAGCCCTCACCATTCCAAGTGGACCAATTTTGAGAGTTAGCCAAGCTCTCATGGCCCAAATGTAAAACCAAAACCCAAAATAATCAAATGTCTTCTTGCTTGCTGTGGGATAAGATGTTTTAGTGCGGGGGAGAGCTGAAAGACTGTTACCCCCTTCAGTTGGGGTGGGGGCATAACCATGCCCATACTGGTTGGTAGCCACCACCCCAGTATATATATTTTTTGTAATTCCCTGGCATCTAGTAGACTTTCTGCCCCCCCCGGGGTGTGGATCAGGGGTAATTGCCCCATGTGCCCTAGTGGTCAGAACAACTTTGGTCCCATTTATTTGGGGTGGGGGTATGCCCTCTAATTTTGGAAAAAAACTTACCCGGTCTCTGGTGGGCTTTCTGCCTCTCTCGGGGCAGATGGGCCTTCCAAAAATAGGCCCATCTGCCCCAAAGAGGGGCAGATATGGCCAACAGTAATGTGCCCCCATGGGGAGCGACCCTTACCCAAGGGGCTGCCCCCTTAAAGAAAACACACACATACACACACCAATCCCTGGTGCCTAAGTGGTTTCTCCCCCCCCCCCGAGGGCAGATCGGCGTAATAGAAATATGCTGATCTGCCCCCAAGGGGAGCAGGAATGGCCAAAAATAAATCCCCCCCCCCACCCCCAGGGGAGCGACCCTTGCTTAGAGGTCGCTCCCCACCTCTAAAATACAAAGAAACAAAATAAAATGATCCCTGGTGCCTAGTGGTTTCTGAACCCCCCCCCCCCCCCGGGGGCAGATCGGCCTAATAACAATAGGCTGATCTGCCCCTAGTATTATTTCTGGTTGGTTTCCCGTATCTTTATACTAGACTAATTATTTTATAATATTTAATTGTTAATGGACTCCTTTAAAGTTATTTAACACAAAACCTTTACAATTCTCCTAATTGTTGGCACTGTAATTTGGAACCAGGATCATTAGGACATATGCTTTATGATTGTAGTATTATTTCTACATTTTGGAAAGAGGTTTGGAATGTTATTTAAAAAATGTATATATATCAGATAACATCTCATATGAAATATTGATTTGTAAGTCATTTCTCTTTACCACAAATATGTCAGATTCAAACAACAAACATCTAGATTTTGTAATCTCTTCTGCTCTAAAATTAAATACTACAAGTTGGAAAAAAATGTTTCATTGTTATCAATCCAAACCTGGTGGTCTTGGATAACTTTTACTAGAAGAGGTGCAAATCTGACTCTGTTAGGTGTAGTTCATAGTACATCTTCTTATCTTTCTTCCCGGAGACCGATTCATAATTGTATAGTGTTATATTTATACCTAAAGTATGGACTTTCAGGTTATAGTAAGTAGCTCTATTACATATATTTATAAAGAAATTCTTTATTGATTCCTGCTTTTTTATTTCTTGTTTACTTTTAATATTATGTTAGACCTATCATTACATGGGTTGGGTGTTACATTTATTATATTAATGTAATATTGAAATTTATAGGTACCTTTTTAGTGCTCTTTTTTGTTTGTTCTATTGTTTTCTCATAAAACTCAATAAAATATTTTGAACACAAAAAAAAGCATTTATTCTTCCTGGGAGACCTAATCATCTTGGCACATAAAGCTTCTAACACTTGTACTGATGCAGGTGCTTAAGATAAGGACCATCTTAGTTTTCTCAATCGAGAGGACAGCCACCCGGCACTGGGGGTCTCTGAGTTGGCACCTCTTCTGCACAATCCCTTAAATTTGTATTGATGATTGAACAAATGCTATTCTAAGCCAGTATGAACCGCCATAGAAAGCCACTATTAAAAGCATCAACTGCTTCTAACATGAAAGAATTTTCAGCTCAAATGAAGTGTCATCTCAAGTTGCCGATTTGGTTTCATAATTAAAATGTTTTATCAATCCCAAATTGGTATTTAAGCCGTTTTCTAAAAATCTCTATTTTGTATTTCAATGTATGTTTACTAATAAAAATGATTACAACTCTCTCTGTATTTGTAGCTTCCCATACTCCACCGTCTGTGCCTTCAAGTAGGACAGATACCCTGAATTGTCGTGAGGACTGGATGCCTCGTCTGAATAAATACTTTTGGAGCGATGTGGAAACAACTTGGGACATCTCTTCACGGTTGTGTTTAGAGAATGGCGGTCGCCTTGCAGTGCTCCATGATGAATTGAAAATGGTGAGCTGGAACAGTTCAGTCACACTGTAGTCTGTAATTTAATATGGCTGTCACGTTTACAAGTGTGGCTTGTCTCTGCATTGATTGAGGTGCTAAGATTCCCATTATTTTGTTGGTTTTATGGCTCAGTAAGCTGGATTTCTTTTCCTTTGTCTGCGATCCATCAGATTAAAACAGTGAGGAAGTAGATATTGGATCCTCGGAGATAGAGTAATCTCCATCTGCAATTGCTAACAGGTTATTTCTTTTAATTTAATCCCTGTGACTCGAGCCAGGAATGGTTCCTGACATTGCCATCCTGCAAATCCATCCGTCCTGCAAATCATTAATGTTTGTTTACTTTACTCAGTCTGTCCCAGGCACCCCACACCTTAGCTAGTGTTTTCTAAGAGAAGTGACCTGAACCCTCCTAAAGGTGCGGTGAATAAACATGTTACTTACCTGTACATGTAGGTCTTTGAACCTTGGTGTATTCGTGTCTCTTATCCAATCAAACATCCTTTTTAACATCATTTAAGATGTACAGTCCTTTGGCTGGTCTAATCAGAGAGGAGCATCCCTGGAGTTTTTGAAACATGTGGGTTAAATTTGTGGATGTCAGAGTGCTTTGAGAGTTAGGATGATTTGCACCTGTATGTACTGCAGGTACCAGTTAGGACACACAAGTCCAATTGTACAGAGGTTTTGCGTTGGGTTTTCATTACTTTTTTGACACAGTCCTGGTGCATTCTGCAATACACATACATGGAAGAAATAGATAAAGTATAGTTTGTGTGCAGGAAGGGACCACTTCCTGCACAACAACTGTGCAGTTCTCAATGCAGGCCTCCTTGCAGTTTGGCCCAAGGGTGCCTGCATTAGTGCATGACTGTACAAAGAATGCCAGAGCATGGAGAGAATAGAACTGCACCAGTTCATGCAGTATAGCACAGAAATTTTTATTTGCTGCCCTATTTGGGGGAACGGTTAGTAAATCTGGGCCTCAGTATATTAAATTGGTTATTACTTGCTGCTAATGTTCAGATTAATTTCAAAGCGAGGCTACATGTGCTTCTGTGAAGAATAGATTATTAACTGAGTTGCATTATTCGTAGAAGTATGTCCAGTCCTCTGTCAGTCAGAATCTAGGAATGTTCATGGAAAGGCACAGATTGAGAAATTGAAATCCTAGATCCATGCACAGGGCCACCACAACCAATCACTTCTTATGGTCTTCTTCACACATCTGTTTACCAGTCCTCGGGCAGGGTGGCAAGAATAATTTTTGAATTTCATTACAAGAATACATTGACGTTATATGCTTACCACGGAAATTGAAAAGGACAGCCTTATGTTTCTTGGTAAATTATGCAAAAGTAACATTTAGCCCAATTTATGAATATCTGTTTGCAAACCATATATGTGAAGACACGCAATGTTCGATGTGACCTATTTACAGACAGATTACATCACAAATTGCCCATTCACAGATTGCTGCAAAATAATCTGCCTAATTAATTTTATTGAGAGAGGTAGGTATTTGAAACTGCATTTGGATGGGTGACAATGCAGGGATGGTGACATGCAAAGGACAACAGACCACTGTACCGTCACCTATGTTCCTGTTTGTATATATGTATGTATGCTTATGGAAGTGTTATGGAAAAATTACAACAGATGCGTAGAGTTGTATGCCTGTAGATCTACTGGCTACAGTCAAGGACTGCCTCCAGTCACCAAGTGGCACTCACAGAGTCATCACAGCCCCAGTGCTTCAGTCTGCTTTCCACATTTCATATTCCATTATTAAGGAACGTGGAATCTAGAATAAAGCATGGATCACCACCCCACCTGCCTCTTATTACATAACATTAACAGAGCAGAATAAACATAACTTTAGCTATAACAACTTAAACATTTTAAAAAGCCAAACTTCTATCCTTAACAAAGGAGAAACACAGCTTACTGATCTACAATATTGACCAGAGGCATAAAACATATTTTCATAATTAAAACACACTGTGCAAGAGTACCAAGTGACATTGTAGAATTACAACATATTAAATCAATCCTTTAAACAGTAATGATACCATGATACCTCACTGGTTTGGTTGTAAAACGTAAACTTTGGTGCAACACTGGAGGGCTTATCTTACCCACATCCGAGCTTGGCTTTGATCTGGAACACTCAAATTCAATCTTAGAATCATCATTCATTTGCCCAGTATCTGATACTGTCACCACTCTACTTTTATTCCACCATTCATGTTTTATGTGCACAGCATTCTTGGTCACCGCAACACCTTCTCCGGGGACCTGAATATAGACATACCTTTGAACACATGAGTAGGATTGTTGACCCTTGCACAGTCTCCCACCTTAATATCATACCTTAATTCCTGCACCTTGTGCCTAGCACCTTACCTCATGCAGCACACAATTTAGATGAAGAAATACGCCCCCTCAAGATTTCAAAAGGACACATTCAGACAAGTGCGATGGGGCCACAACATACTTTTAACTTCATCACCCAACTCAGTTTTATTTTGAACGGTCCACGGAATACATTCCACCAATGTGTGGTTCATTTTTTACACAGGGGCCTTAGTTTGGTGGTGATAAAGGGCAATGTGCTTCTGGATTATCACATTGCTTTCCAAACTGTAACTGTCCCCGATTTTCCATTTAGTAATAGTTTGTCCCAAGTGTCCTTCATGTTTGCATGCAATTTTTTTCTTCTAAACCAGTAGGGGGAATAAACTTGTCCCCACACATCAACATTCCACCCTTCTTTACAGATAACTTGCCTGCAACCATGAAAAAGATTTTATATTTACAAGTAATGTTTCTCTTTGGGCTACCCCTATTTCACCAATATCTTCACAACTCAAAGATCTTCTTCCTGTGACATTTCTACCATCCACTCATCTTCAGTGAAAATATTATCCTGACAAAGATCAATAGTAGCTATCAGACATTCTATATCCTCATAACTCATAGTCTTCTCCTGATTAATCCCTAGTGTACCCGACAAGTAATCGGCTCTGATGTGTTTACCTCCTGGAATATGTTCAACACAAAAATTATACTGCAATAGTTTTGAATTTAGTCTAGCCAATCCAGGGCTGTTGTCTGTGATCGCAGTGCCTCCAAGAATATTAACCAATGGCTTGTGATCAGTTTTAAGGGCACATTTCTTCCCCCAAAAAAACATTTGAATCATTGTACTGCCAAGCAACAGGTTAAGAGTTTTTTCTCTATGGCTGAGAGATTTTCTCATTTTCTTTCATTGCTTTAGAATGAAATCCCACCACATTTCCATCTTTTGTTTTCTGAGCAAGAGTGGCCCCACAATCTATCATTGGTTGCATCCACAGTGATAATGGATTCCTTTGTTGGATTAAATGATGCTAATATGTCAGCAGACACTATGGGACTAATTACGACTTTGGCAGTCTGACCATCAGACCACCAAAGCCGCGGGGAGGAGGCCACCATCAAGCCGGCCGCCTCCCCGTCATATTGCGTTGTTTCCATCTGGCTGACCACTGAAAACGTTGCAGTTACGACGTTTCCACCGGTCAGCCCGGTGGAAACAGTGCAGCGGAGTAATTGGCCTCGGCTTCCTTAGGCTGATCTGCCTCCCCAAGGGGAGCAGAAACCACTAGGCACCAGGGATTTTTGTTGATATTATTTTTTCCAGATGGGAAGTAACGCCTTAAGCAAGGGTCGCTCCCCATAGGGGAAATTTTATTTTAGGCCATTTCTGACCCCCCCTTGGGGGCAGATTGGGCAATTTTTGTAAGGCCCATCTAGCCCACTAGACACCATGGAAGATTTCTAGTTTTTAAAAATGTCTGGGTTTGATAGGTTTCCCTAGATGGCTGCTGAGCCCAGGTCCAAAAACGCAGCTGCCCCGCAAAAACAGGTAGTATTTGATCATTTTGATGTGTCCACGTAGTCTTTTGGGGGCATTTCCTGTTGCAGGCACTAGGCCTACCCACACAAGTGATGTACCATGTTTATCGGGAGACTTGGGGGAACGCTGGGTGGAAGGAAATTTGTGGATCCTCTCAGATTCCATTACTTTCTATCACCGAAATGTGAGAAAAAACATGTTTTTTTTGGCCACATTTTGAGGTTTGCAAAGGATTCTGGGTAACAGAACCTGGAGAGAGCCCCACAAGTTACTCCATTCTGAATTCCCCTAGGTGTCTAGTTTTAAAAAATGCACAGGTTTGATAGGTTTCCCCAGGTGCTGGCTGAGCTAGAGACCAAAATCCACAGCTAGACACTTTCCAAAAAACACGTCAGATTTCAATGTAAAAATGTGATGTGTCCATGTTGTGTTTCCTGTTGTTGGCGCTAGGCCTATCCACACACGTGAGGTACCATTTTTATCGGGAGACTTGGGGGAACACAGAATAGCAGAACAGGTGTTATTGCCCCTTGTCTTTTTCTACATTTTGTCCTTCCAAACGTAAGACAGTGTGTAAAAAAGACATCTATTTGAGAAATGCCCTGTAATTCACATGTTAGTATGGGGACCCCGGATTCCAGAGATTTTCAAATAACCACTGCTTCTCAACACCTTATCTAGTGCCTATTTTGGAAATAGAAAGGTTTCCTTGATAGCTATTTTTCACTCTTTATATTTCACCAAATGAATTGCTGTATACCAGGTATACAATGGAAACCCATTGCAAGGTGCAGCTCCTTTATTAGCTCAGGGTACCTAGGGTTCTTGATGAACTTGCCAGCCCTTTATATCCCCGCAACCAGAAGAGACAAGCAGACATAATGGTATATTGCTTTTCAAAATCTGACACCGCAGGAAAAAGTTAGAGAGTAAAATGTGGAAAGAAATGGCTCTTGTTTTCACCTCAATTTCAATATTTTCTTATTTTAGCAGTTACTTTCTGTAGAAAAACACTGAAGGATCTACACAAATGACCCCTTGCTGAATTCAGAATTTCATCTACTTTTAAGAAATGTTTAGCTGCCCGGGATCCAGCATTAGTTTCACACCCATTTCTGTCATTAACTGGAAGGAGGCTGAAAGCACAGAAAATAGTAAAAAATCGGGTAAGTCCCAGTAAAATGCCAAAATTGTGTTGAAACATTTTGTTTTCTGATTCAAGTCTGCCTGTTCCTGAAAGCTGGGTGATTTTAGCACTGCAAACCCTTTGTTGATGCCATTTTCAGTAAAAAAAAACTTGAGCCTTCTTCTGCAGCCCTTTTTCCCATTTTCTTTTTTTTTTAAAGACATTTTCGCTGTATTTTGGCTAATTTCTTAGTCTCCTCCAGGGGAACGCACAAACCTCTAGAATCCCTAGGATACTGAAAAAAAGACAATGAAGTAAATCATTTTTCTTTTGCAGGATGAGATATTTAAAGAATTTGGCAGACGCTACCCTTGGATCGGTCTAAGCAAATCTGAGGAAGAATTTCAGTGGATTGATGGCTTCCGTTTTAATGAAAATATGTAAGTTGCCATGTCATTGTTTCACTATGGTAAACCTTTGGTAAACAATGTTGAATACACACATCATGTGAAATGTGTGAAGACCTGTCGTGGGCACAGGACACGTTTAGGAGCATCTCGAGCAAAGTCAGAAGATGAAACATTTGTAATAGAATGCAGCAATAAGAGATTTCCAAAAAGCAGGCATGATCTGCAGCAAATCATTTCTTTGCTTTTCCTTAGAGTCGTGTGTCTCACCTTCCACTTTCCTCCTTTTAGACTGGATTCCCGGCAGGCAAAGCACTGCTCATGCCTTTACTGCCTATTCAGGAGACCCACTACCCTACCTTTCAAGTTTCTCTCTTTCAGGTTGTTGGACACGCTTAGTTTGTAATTCCCCTTTCCACCATGTTTTTATTGGTCAAGGTAGACTACAGTTCTGGTTTGTTGTACAGAAGCCCAGAAAAAAAGGTTTCCCAGAGACCTTGGGTTAGTAGACATTGGTTAAATGGGCCTCCTGAGCAAATGATATGTTATTTCTGGGCTTACTGTCCAGAAAGTCTTAGTTTTGTCAAGCTTCAGTCCATTTTGAGTCTGCTACACCAGACATAACTCTGAGCTGTGTTACATGCTTAACATGCTGTAATGTGCCTACAGGTGCATTTGCCAATCCAGTTACTTGGATGCCTTCCAAAAACATTCATCCCAGGAGACTCTGTTTTGACGTACATTGTAGGCCTACTTTGCAAGAAAGCTTGAGGCCCACATAAGTGCAATTCTGCTGATGGCCAGTAGTCTGAGTTGTCCATTAGATCTAAGTGTACCTTTACTGAAAGACATATAAATAGTAGACATATTTAGTTCTAGACTGCTTCTTTCCTTTGCAAGTTCGATCAGCATTCCAAGTCTGACTCCGTGACTATTGTCAGTGTACACTCAACTGTACCTGCAGTAATCAGTGTTTGAACATAGCTACTCAACAGTTGCTACTCAACTCAAGTAGTTTTATTAATTGCCTCGGTTTGTTTTCCACCAACCAGACAGAGAGTGAGAGGATAACAGCTAATTCATCCTGCTCAAGGAACGTGAAAGTACATGTCCTACCTTTATCAACTAGGACCGATTGCCAGGAGATCTCTGGGATGTGGTGTTTAGACAACATTACTGCAAATAGGTTGGTATAGCCTTGGTATAGCCTCTCACAAGACCCAGGGTCCAGATGCTATATCGCAGGATAAACCAAAAATGGTTTTCTACCCATCTACCTGGGTCTACATTATTAGCAAGAAAGTGGTGAACTTTTCAGTATGGATCCGTATTGTTAGTGTTGCCTGTGTCCTGCTGCTAGGTTCTTTTAAGAGAGGCCATCTGCAGCAAAATCCAAGTCTCACTGTAGGAAAAAATCTGACCCCATTTAATATGGTCCTCAATTGTAAGACGTTAAGAAGAATTTGGAAGTAGAGTTGGGTTCTTCAAAAAGACTGTAACATCCTAAGCTGCAGAAAAGAAGTCTGTCAAATACATTTTAGTGCAGCATATAATTAATGACAGACTCTAATCTCAAGATACCTTCTGACTTTTTACCTATCTAATCTGTGAATTGAACCCTTCCACAGTATCTATCTCCCAAAGGTGGGAGTACACACCATACTTTTATTGAAGATGTATGACACAATGTCTTCCTGAAATAACCTTAATTCATTCTTGTTAATTATCACAAATGCCTACTTTGAGCAGGATATTGTACCCAACTCATTCACAAGTGGACCTGCTAAGCCACTGCTTAAAAAAGCAAACAATGATCTGCAAAAACAAGCAGCTAAACATCCTTCCATTCCTGGCCAAATCCTCAAACTGAGAGACAAATCAATTGAAAAATGCCTACCAGAAGGTAAACTAATAGGCAACTTTCAGTCTGGTTTATGGGTGGGTCACAGTTGTGAACAACTACTCTTTGGAAAGTGTGTACCAACCCTCTGCATCTTTAGCCATGATGAATCCTTTCTCTTCGTATTTATGGTATAGACCCATTATAATGCATTCACTCCTATGGATGTTAATACAACGCATGGCATGGACTACAATGCATGGCCTTACCACGCAGGTATGTTTTAATACATTTGTAATGGCCATCATTACAACGCCTAGGGCACTACTACAGTAAGTATATCTTTTTTTTTTTTACATATATATATATATATATATATATATATATATATATATATATATATATATATATATAAATGTATATTACCTAGTGGCAGTTGCCACTAGGTAGTTATAGTTAGGACCATTTTTCCATAGAAAAAGCGTTTTTTGGCTTGCCTATATCTTGGGCGCCGTTTGGTGAATCTTTACAAAATATTCCCAAGAAAAGTGCTGCAGTGATTCCTGTTGCGCAAAGAAAGTTTCAGGGTGATCCATCAATCGGGGCCTAGAAAAAAGGGGTGTCAAAGTTGTGTTTCCCATGTTAATTCCCATAGGACATTTAGACATGACTAGAGCCCAATTCGCTGGACCGAATTACACCAAGTTTGGCAGAATGCTAGCTTTAGGTACGCAGATTGTGATTTCCCTTATTTGGTGTAAATCCATTCAGTAGTTTTTTAAATATTAAAGGGAAAACAAATTTGTATATCTCTGGCCGCAGCGCCTTCACGATTATTTAACAAATATTTCACGAAAATCCACAAATTGTCGTGATTAAGCATCCAAAAAGAAGCCCTGTAATTGACTGACCTGAGTAGAAAGTTGTGGCCGCCATTTTATTTCACAGGACACGATCCCCGGGGTTGAAAATTCTAATTGAAAGTGTCATAAGGGGGCAGGGTGACGGTACCCTGACCCCAGAGGTGTGGTATAGGTGTGCTTTAGGGGCAAATTATGTGTTTAAAATAATTTCGTATCACCAGACCCTGTGGCCATCCTGCACAGCTCACGGCTGAAGGCAGTGCATGGCGGGAGTTGGAATAACATATAGTAATTAAAATTACTTTCTGTTAAAGAACCATGGGCCATATATACGAACACATTTTCCCATAGACACAGAATGGGCAAAACTGCTGCTACATCTGGCACCATGTAAATTCACTGAAAAAATACAGAGTTAATTACCCCACATATTATATCATTGATGAGATCTTGCATGGCATCTTTGATATTATCACTGCAACATTTGCAATACAATTTGGTGGTACTGAGGAGTTTTTAGGGTGCATGAGTGGGTATAATTTATGACTATTAATACACATTCAGGTTCAGAGATGGGTGGTGATTAGGGGAAGAAAGTATATTAATGGTATTAGAGGGGGAGGTTTTAAAGTTTTTTTTGTTTTTTTTTGTTTTTGGGGATTCAAGGTAGATAGTAATTTGTGTTACGTTTTTTTTAGGGCTAGGGAGTAATTCGAGGGTTAAGGGTGTTAGAGAAATATATGTAAATCAATTACTGTATAGTTATGTTGGTTCAAGAGCAGTAGTAACTTTTAAATGATTGGTGGTAATGACTTATGTTGAAGTGTCTTGCATGGTAATGACCTACATCTGTCCTTTCAGGTCTCTCTGCAACATTTGATAACATTGACCACAACCTTCTCCTTGCCACAATGTCGGGCTATGTACCCTTTACCACATAGTAATTACAACATACATTTACCTCATTGTCATTCTATCTCCTAGTACCTTGTCGTGCAAGTCGTTACAATGCATTATTTCACAATGCAAGTCGTTACCACACATTAGTCAGTGAAGTTAAGTACAGGTAAGTCAGTTTATGGTAAGAGTTAACAAGGGTGTTGGATGGTAGGTCAGCTGTAGTGTTTTGAATTAAGGGGTAAAAGCAAATATTTTAGTGGTTTCTAGTATGGTATTTAGGGCATTTGTAGAGTTCTGGGTTAAGTTGTAAAGATGGGGGTTGGAGTGGGATGCAAAGGCTTATATGGTAAAAACCACATTGTAAACCGCCCAGGGGGTAAAATTATGCATGGCACCTTCTGACATTCTCTGCAGAAGAGACTTGTAGTTGAGAAAGCTGCAGTGAAGGGGTTCAAGTCACATCTCTCTAAGAGGCAATTGGAGGAAATCTAAAGCGCATCTTGGTGGCCAATGTGCCCCTGCCTACCCTACTACATAACTTTATTATTTTATTCTCTTATACAACAGTGCAATAAGTAATGTTTAAAATTATTATTTAATTGGAATCCTTACAAGCTGGGTCACTGCCCATTCGTTCTCACTATTTAGAAAGTTTGTTTAGAAATCACAAATTTTGTAAGTCTCTGAAGTAAATTCTATAGACATTCTGTCTTCTTTCGTTATTTTATGTGCCTTGATTGCATATTTGATATGAGTAAGATGTTGTCAATGCTCTGATTCTAGGGGCTGCACCATTTTCTGGTCCAGAGGAACGGTTCTGAAAACCTCAGGATGATTATGGCCATGGAGTTGACGATAGATCTCCAACGCCGCTCCTGGAAGGCCTGATCCAATCCAGATTTTTAAGATAACTACATGTATCTGAATGTGGATAGATCTGGCCCTCCAGGACCAACATTGGAGATCCCTGTAAGTAGTTTGAATTATTGAAAACGTTTTGAAGTACTTGTAAGATGCTGCATTGAGGCCAGTCATGGACAGTACAAGATAGCGCTATAGACATGATCCTTTCTGCTGTGTAAGTCTACATGCAATAATGTACTTTGATGTTTATGTTCTTCTCGTTACAGGACTCCTGTGTACGGTTTTGGGGAGTGTGCTTATTTGAGGAAGGATGGTATATTCTTGAACGAATGCAGTATGAGGAGGAGTTCCCTTTGTATGAAAGAACCACTCGACTAAAGGCCCACAGTGACGTTTTCTTTTGACACATACGGGGTTTCAGCAATACAACCGTAATATCAATGACTTGGTTTGAGGACAGTGGTCCATCTCCAGAAAAGTAGTTTATGATGTAGTGAGCTCATCAGCATGGCTGCGTAAGAGACCGAGAAAGCCACACAGGCTGAAAGAGACAGAGGGTGGGTAGCAAGAGATGCCTAGAGTGGGTTGCAAGAGACACAGATGGTGGACAGCAAGATTCGTTGAGATTGGTAGTGAGAGCTGCTGAGGGTGGGTAGTGAGAGCTGCTGAGGGTGAGATCTGCTGCGGGTGAGTAGTGAGAGCTGCTGAGGGTGAGATCTGCTGAGGGTGGGTAGTGAGAGCTGCTGAGGGTGAGAGCTGCTGAGGGTGGGTAGTGAGAGCTGCTGAGGGGGAGTAGTGAGAGCTGCTGAGGGTGAGATCTGCTGAGGGTGAGTAGTGAGTGCTGCTGAGGGTGAGATCTGCTGAGGGTGGGTAGTGAGAGCTGCTGAGGGTGAGAGCTGCTGAGGGTGAGTAGTGAGTGCTGCTGAGGGTGAGATCTGCTGAGGGTGGGTAGTGAGAGCTGCTGAGGGTGAGATCTGCTGAGGGTGAGTAGTGAGAGCTGCTGAGGGTGAGAGCTGCTGAGGGTGAGTAGTGAGAGCTGCTGAGGGTGAGATCTGCTGAGGGTGGGTAGTGAGAGCTGCTGAGGGTGAGAGCTGCTGAGGGTGAGTAGTGAGTGCTGCTGAGGGTGAGATCTGCTGAGGGTGGGTAGTGAGAGCTGCTGAGGGTGAGAGCTGCTGAGGGTGAGTAGTGAGTGCTGCTGAGGGTGAGATCTGCTGAGGGTGGGTAGTGAGAGCTGCTGAGGGTGAGAGCTGCTGAGGGTGAGTAGTGAGTGCTGCTGAGGGTGAGATCTGCTGAGGGTGGGTAGTGAGAGCTGCTGAGGGTGAGATCTGCTGAGGGTGAGTAGTGAGAGCTGCTGAGGGTGAGTAGCGAGAGCTGCAGAATGTGAGTAGCGAGAGCTGCAGAATGTGAGTAGCGAGAGCTGCAGAATGTGAGTAGTGAGAGCTGCTGAGGGTGAGATCTGCCGAGGGTGAGTAGCGAGAGCTGCAGAATGTGAGTAGCGAGAGCTGCAGAATGTGAGTAGCGAGAGCTACTGAGGGTGGGTAGTGAGAGCTGCTGAGGGTGGGTAGTGAGAGCTGCTGAGGGTGAGTAGTGAGAGCTGCTGAGGGTGAGAGCTGCTGAGGGTGAGTAGTGAGTGCTGCCGAGGGTGAGATCTGCTGAGGGTGGGTAGTGAGAGCTGCTGAGGGTGAGATCTGCTGAGGGTGAGTGCTGCCGAGGGTGAGTAGCGAGAGCTGCAGAATGTGAGTAGTGAGAGCTACTGAGGGTGGGTAGTGAGAGAGCTGCAGAGGGTGGGTAGCGAGAGCTGCAGAATGTGAGTAGCGAGAGCTGCAGAGGGTGGGTAGTGAGAGCTGCAGAATGTGAGTAGTGAGAGCTGCAGAGGGTGGGTAGTGAGAGCTGCCGAGGGTGAGATCTGCTGAGGGTGGGTAGTGAGAGCTGCTGAGGGTGAGTGCTGCCGAGGGTGAGTAGTGAGTGCTGCCGAGGGTGAGTAGCGAGAGCTGCAGAATGTGAGTAGCGAGAGCTACTGAGGGTGGGTAGTGAGAGAGCTGCAGAGGGTGGGTAGCGAGAGCTGCAGAATGTGAGTAGCGAGAGCTGCAGAATGTGAGTAGCGAGAGCTGCAGAGGGTGGGTAGTGAGAGCTGCAGAATGTGAGTAGCGAGAGCTGCAGAGGGTGGGTAGTGAGAGAGCTGCAGAGGGTGGGTAGCGAGAGCTGCAGAATGTGAGTAGCGAGAGCTGCAGAGGGTGGGTAGTGAGAGCTGCAGAATGTGAGTAGTGAGAGCTGCTGAGGGTGAGATCTGCTGAGGGTGAGTAGTGAGAGCTGCTGAGGGTGAGTAGTGAGAGCTGCTGAGGGTGAGTAGTGAGAGCTGCTGCGGGTGAGTAGTGAGAGCTGCTGAGGGTGAGAGCTGCTGAGGGTGAGTAGTGAGAGCTGCTGCGGGTGAGTAGTGAGAGCTGCTGCGGGTGAGTAGTGAGTGCTGCTGAGGGTGAGATCTGCTGAGGGTGAGTAGTGAGAGCTGCTGAGGGTGAGAGCTGCTGAGGGTGGGTAGTGAGTGCTGCTGAGGGTGAGATCTGCTGAGGGTGGGTAGTGAGAGCTGCTGAGTGTGAGTAGTGAGTGCTGCCGAGGGTGAGATCTGCTGAGGGTGGGTAGTGAGAGCTGCTGAGGGTGAGTAGTGAGTGCTGCCGAGGGTGAGTAGCGAGAGCTGCAGAATGTGAGTAGCGAGAGCTGCAGAATGTGAGTAGCGAGAGCTACTGAGGGTGGGTAGTGAGTGCTGCTGAGGGTGAGAGCTGCTGAGGGTGAGTAGTGAGAGCTGCTGAGGGTGAGAGCTGCTGAGGGTGGGTAGTGAGAGCTGCTGAGGGTGAGAGCTGCTGAGGATGAGTAGTGAGTGCTGCCGGGGGTGAGTAGCGAGAGCTGCAGAATGTGAGTAGCGAGAGCTGCAGAATGTGAGTAGTGAGAGCTACTGAGGGTGGGTAGTGAAAGAGCTGCAGAGGGTGGGTAGCGAGAGCTGCAGAATGTGAGTAGCGAGAGCTGCTGAGGGTGAGATCTGCTGAGGGTGAGTAGTGAGAGCTGCTGAGGGTGAGATCTGCTGAGGGTGAGTAGTGAGAGCTGCTGAGGGTGAGATCTGCTGAGGGTGAGTAGCGAGAGCTGCTGAGGGTGAGATCTGCTGAGGGTGAGTAGCGAGAGCTGCTGAGGGTGAGTAGCGAGAGCTGCTGAGGGTGAGTAGCGAGAGCTGCAGAATGTGAGTAGCGAGAGCTGCAGAATGTGAGTAGCGAGAGCTGCAGAATGTGAGTAGCGAGAGCTACTGAGGGTGGGTAGTGAGTGCTGCTGAGGGTGAGATCTGCTGAGGGTGAGTAGTGAGTGCTGCCGAGGGTGAGTAGTGAGTGCTGCCGAGGGTGAGTAGCGAGAGCTGCAGAATGTGAGTAGCGAGAGCTACTGAGGGTGGGTAATGAGGGAGCTACAGAGAGTGGGTAACAAAAGCCACAGAGAGTGGTTAGTGTGAGACACAGTGAGAGTGGGAAGCGAAATATGTGCTCAGAGTGTGTAGAAAGACATGTACTGAGAGGGTAGAGAGAGCTGCACTGGGAGTGGGAAGCAAGAGACTCACCCAGAGTGGGTAGAGAGAAAGAGATGCACTGGGTAGGTGGAGCGAGAGCAACCAAGTATGGGTAGTGGGGTGGTGAGAGTCACAGAGTGTAGGCAGAGAGAGAGACTCACTGAGAGGGGGTTGAGAGAAAGTATTGAGAGTTGGTAACGAGAGATGCACTGGGAGTTCGTAACGAGAGATGCACTGGGAGTTCGTAACGAGTGATGCACTAAGAGTGGATAACGAGAGCTGCACTGAGAGTGGATAGTGAGAGCTGCACTGAGAGTGGATAGCGAGAGCTGCCCCGAGAGTGGATAGCGAGAGCTGCCCCGAGAGTGGATAGCGAGAGCTGCCCCGAGAGTGGATAGCGAGAGCTGCCCCGAGAGTGGATAGCGAGAGCTGCCCCGAGAGTGGATAGCGAGAGCTGCCCCGAGAGTGGATAGCGAGAGCTGCCCCGAGAGTGGATAGCGAGAGCTGCCCCGAGAGTGGATAGCGAGAGCTGCACTGAGAGTGGATAGCGAGAGCTGCACTGAGAGTGGATAGCGAGAGCTGCACTAAGAGTGGATAGCGAGAGCTGCACTAAGAGTGGATAGCGAGAGCTGCACTGAGAGTGGGTAACGAGAGATGCACTGAGAGTGGGTAGCGAGAGATGCACTGAGAGTGGATAGGGAGAGATGCACTGAGAGTGGGTAACGAGAGATGCACTGAGAGTGGGTAGCGAGAGCTGCACTGAGATAGGGTAGCGAGAGCTGCACTGAGATTGGGTAGCGAGAGCTGCACTGAGATTGGGTAGCGAGAGCTGCACTGAGATTGGGTAGCGAGAGATTCACTAAGAGTGGGTAACAAGAGATGCACTGATAGTTGGTAACGAGAGATGCACTGAGAATGGGGAACGAGAGATGCACTGAGAACGGGTAACGAGAGATGCACTGAGAACGGGGAACGAGAGATGCACTGAGAACGGGGAACGAGAGATGCACTGATAGTTGGTAACGAGAGATGCACTGAGAGTGGGTAACGAGAGATGCACTGAGAGTGGGTAACGAGAGATGCACTGAGAGTGGGTAACGAGAGATGCACTGAGAGTTGGTAACGAGAGATGCACTGAGAGTGGATAGCGAGAGATGCACAGAGTGGGTAGCGAGAGATGCACTGAGAATGGGTTACAAGAGATGGTCTGAGAGTGGATAGGGAGAGATGCACTGAGAGTGGATAGGGAGAGATGCACTGAGAGTGGATAGGGAGAGATGCACTGAGAGTGGATAGGGAGAGATGCACTGAGAGTGGATAGGGAGAGATGCACTGAGAGTGGGTAACGAGAGATGCACTGAGAGTGGGTAGCGAGAGATGCACTGAGAGTGGATAGGGAGAGATGCACTGAGAGTGGGTAACGAGAGATGCACTGAGAGTGGGTAGCGAGAGATGCACTGAGAGTGGGTTACAAGAGATGCACAGAGAGTGGGTAACGAGAGATGCACTGAGAGTGGGTAGCGAGAGATGCACTGAGAGTGGATAGGGAGAGATGCACTGAGAGTGGATAGGGAGAGATGCACTGAGAGTGGATAGGGAGAGATGCACTGAGAGTGGATAGGGAGAGATGCACTGAGAGTGGATAGGGAGAGATGCACTGAGAGTGGGTAGCGAGAGATGCTCTGAGAGTGGGTAACGAGAGATGCTCTGAGAGTGGGTAACGAGAGATGCACTGAGAGTGGACTGCAAAAGAGTGATCAATGCCCTGAGGGGTAGATGGGGAGTGCGAGAAATGCAGATTACAATTGTGAGATACAGAGAGAGCATCACAGATGCAGATATAAACAATTGCTGAGTGAAAGGGGGTGAAGGAGCAGGTTTAGATCTGAAAAGCATTGAGAGATGAGTTCCCATTGAGTAAATAATTTTGAAAACAACAAAATTAAAGCTGATATTATCATTACAAAAGAGATTTACACTACATCTTTGAATGTCAGGGTGAGTCCTACTGCAGGGTTTAGTAGGCTAGATTAGGGGGTTTGGGGCTGAAAGCAAGTGTCCTAGACATAATCCAAGCAACTCTAACTCCCATATTGGAACCATTCCTGGACCCTGCACCCGTCTCTGCCCCTGCATCAGTGTTGACACCACTAGCGATACTTAGAGCTCTGACTTGCATCAAGTTAAAATTGTTCACTTGGACATCGCCTTTTTTGTGGGTGGGGATCCTCGGTCACTTTGGGTGGTGGGTTTTTGGGTACTGTGGTAAATTAGCGGCAACCTGGTCAGACTGACAGTAAAGACATTTTGAAAGAGATGTGCCTGGGCCAGTCCTCTGGATAAGAGACTGCTTTACTGTGACTAGTTGTAAACAAAGACCTGTTTTTACAGAACAGCATTGACTTTGTGTCCATTATTTTCTAAGTCTGTGTATTGTTTCAAACATACCAGCCAATAACTGGTTGCTCCGCCCGCTTCCCTCAGAGCTCAAAGTACTGTAGCTGCAGCATGGGAGCTTAACGGTAGGGAAGAGTACCCCCCCCCACACACACTTACTACAAAGGAAGGGATGACCCCAAAACCTCCATAAATGCCACACACATTGTGCCAAAATGTACAAATCTGCATTACACAGCTACTATCCACTCATTCTCACTCGTAGCAGAGTACGTAGGGTCCCAGTTTTCGCTTGACTTCTGTGATGCCCCAGTGTGTCCACACTCCTAGTTTCAATACTACACTGTGCCCAAATTACCTGTTCCCAGTAAGTCTATTTCCATAGCTACCAGGCAAACACATGCCCAAGTTTCCTAGATCTTTTTGTGCAGACAGTACCAACTTCTAGGTCTCAGTAACCCCAAAACTTCTCATTTCAGCATTTACCCATTGTGCATGTTGGTCCGCCATGAGGCCTTCACATTATCTTGGGCCTATAATTTGTCTGGGAGCTCCTGCAAGCTTTTGCTCAAACCATTCCCCAGGCCATGACACATATCCTACCTTTCACGAGGCAAAGGGAAACCAGTGGCAAAGGGAAGACTTAGGTTGCAAAATCTTCTTAAAATAGAGAAATGTAAGCGAGGTCTTAGTAGGTCTGTGTCTGATCCAGTTTCGCATTGCTATCCTGAATTTATCAAAAGGAAGCAAGGAGTCATACAGGATGATTTACTAGGGGTATCACTAAAACTCTAATTTTGATGAATGGGCATTAATGTTATCCAAAAAGAGGACCCTACTGTCGACCTTGTAGCAGAGGGAGCAGCATGGTTTGGTTCGGGAAGGGAACTGACTATCTTGGTTGAACCGTGTGCCCCATAAATTGTATCAAAACCAAAATATCGATGGGACACAACATATTGAGGGCAGAATATTGAAAATAAAATATCAATAGGTAAGTAAATTTACATTAACTGTACCAAACTCCACATATATGTACCTACATGGTGCACACATCTTCAAAGTACGTAGATGTGGAGTACAGAGTAATAAATCTATACTTCCCTATGTATGCGAGCCTTTCGATATTTTGTCCCTGAATATTCTGGCCTCGATATTCTTGTACCATGATATTGTTCGTATTGAATCGTCACCTAAGCTGGCATACGATCAAAATGCCAATATCACCTTTATAGTTCCAGGTAAGGTAGAAAGGGGCGGAGCTTGAATCATCCCAACAGACCAACCGTCAAGGATTTTGTAGAAGAAATCGGTATGGAGATTTCGCTCTTTAAAAAAAAAAGTATTTAAAAAGAAAGTAACACAGGCATTTGCAATGTAACGGGTCTCGCGTGTGCTCAGGGTAGAGAGATTAGCACTGTAAATTTGTAACTGGACTTTTCTTGCTGCTTAAATTGAAAATGAAAAGTAAAACAGTTGACATAAGCAAGCCGTTTAAAAGCACCACCGCCGCCATGAGCGTGAAGGAACGACACAAAAGGAAAAAAGAAGTTCCCTCGCAGTCAGACGTATCAGCAAATGTGCAATTATCCATGTAACAGGTTCAATGGCCAAGGCAGTAACAAAACTGCCCCAAGGAGGGACAAACCCTAAACCATTTACAAATGATGATAAAGGATTTTTTAAAGGCAAGCCCACGAACGAGTGACAGTGATGGGCGTGCAGTGGGCGTGGTTAAAACCCACAATACCTACAACAGGTCAACTCACTTGCGTTCTTGACCCAATGACAAAATAATGAAGTAATACTATAGCAAAATGTGCTGCATAACCTCCCCTTTATTGCCGCATAATTTACTCAACACTGCAGCATAATTTGACCCTCCCAAGCAGTATAAGGAATATATCTGGTAAGTAATGCAAGAATATACTTACATGCCTAGTTTTCCGGCCTCAGGCGGTATAGCCTCTAAAGTTAACCAAATCTGTTTTATGTGAGGAAACAATATTTGTTTGATAAAGTTTCTTATAAAAGCAATAGCGGGCGGTTGATTTTCTCAGGATAGTATGGTGGAATTTAGCATATGTGCTGAGATCTGTGTGTATCGTATAGTTCTTAAGCTCAAGATACTTGCAGGGCTGATGCTGCCTTTCATTCTTCTAGGGCAGGTAAAATGGGTGTGGCTAATCTTTGTCCTAATAAAAACACTTGGGATGTACAAGGCTAAGAAGCCTAGCGCCTACAGCCGGCAACGCTACACCAGCACTAAATTGTTATCATTACCATGGATTTCCATTTATCTGGAAGGCCAGCAGTGGTGAGTTCAGGCCGTCATTGGAAATAAATCAATTAACTGCTCACAACAGATTCCTGCCTCACAAGGAGGCCGAGGAGTGGGAAAGCTGCCAAAAAATAATTTACTCAAAGCAACGGAAGCCTGACGGGCATCACAAGTGTGCTAAAGGCGACTTTCAACCAGCATCTCTGGCCTCACTAAACACTGTGCAGAAAAAAAGAACAGAGGTGTTCCAGCATCTCAAGCGCTTAGAAAAAAAGTATTTGCTTGCAAAAATCCACTAGATGAATACAGTGACTAAAATTAACTCCCTGAAGCTATAATGTTTACAAAATCATACATGCTGAGATAATCGCCGAAAGCAACCAGATTTATAGAAACAAGATTGCCAACAAATAAAGCCTTTTGTAGCAAAATAGGAGTTGTGTAGAATTACGAGTACCTTCTAGCAGTAAAAAAAGAAAAACTTTAAAACATCAGTTAAATTATATTTTTATGGTTTCTTTTTTAGGCCTGTAAACTCTAAAAGAGAAATAATTGGCGTGGCATTTTATGCCGGGATCAGCACGTGTTAACGCCAATTAGACTCAGAAAAACACTAAAAACACACGCAGGCAAAAAGTACATGAGCTAAACATTGTAAAAACATGATCCATCACCAGAATGTAAACGCTTACTTTCTTTCCAAAACACAAACAAAACAACAGAGAAGCCCGGCCTAAAGAATGTGGAAAATTCTGTTAAAAGCCGGGCGTGGGATACAGTGAATTTACTTCTAGTTATACAGGTCAGAGGTGGTAGCAAGCACCCTACACATATCTGTTCGTAAGCAGCAAATCTGAAATTCTGGCTTAGCCTTTCATCCTACCGAGGTCGATTAGACACGTGCCACTGATTCGGGTAATTCCAACACCCCTTACTACAGCCAAAGACAAGCCACCGGGGTACCAAACACCATGGAACAGACCAGGCGCTATTCCTGCAGTATGGAAGGGCTGGAGTCAGTGCTAGGGTGCAAATGGCAGGCTCGTTACTTTTCTGCTTACTGTGGCTGACACGAAGGGGCATCATTTAAGCCAGGGCCTTCATGTGAGAACAGCACTGCTCGTTTTACTGCAATTTCTTTCTCAGTTATTAAACATGTTTCTGTACAACGCAGACACCTGCTTATGCAGCCACTAAGCACTTCACTGAAATTAAATTGGTGTAAAAAAATGCATCACTGAATTTCAAATACGAAGCGAAAACGGCTAGTTAAACACGTCAAAAACTTCATGTTTTTAAGCAGTACTAAGAAGACCGTGTGAAAATCAGGCCTGATGTGACATTTGAATGTGTTCAGGGGTACAAAGATCTGTTCAGCATAAAAAAAATCTCTGAGTTTATTTGTGTGTTTTTTCAAAGGCGTGGCAAGAAAACCTATTGGCAAAAGTGCAATTACCTATGGAACAGGTTTGATGTCATGCAAAGCGCTCGACTTCTGCCCAGCGAGATCGCACTGCGAAAAAAGAGAAAACGTAGTCAAGAAACCAGGTGGAAAACATCAAGCCTCGTATGTTTTCAGTAATTGGTTGGTGCGCTCGTGGAGGGCTAAACACTGGAAAAGGCATGACGTACACATGCCTTTCACTAATGTAATCAAGCAGATTTTAAAAGGCAAGCCCAGAAACCAATGAAAGAGACTGATGTGACATGGGTGTGGTTTGAAGTCCAAAGAGAGATTAAAACATAGGACGGATCGCTTTGTGCTCGACCCTAAACAACTGTGATGGGTTATCCCACTAATGAAGGTATAAAATGGAGGGTTGCAGCAGATTGTAAACTCAGGATGTTTTGACATACTCATTAATAATTAATTCCCTTTTAACGGAGTGTCTAATAGCATGTGTTTCTCCACGCCAAAGCTAAGGAAGGGTGTTCCTTTGAAACTAGGTGCAGCAATAATGCCCTTCAAGCACTCCAGAAGAATTTTTTTTTTTTAAAGTAATAAATACTTCAGTATTGGAATCTGCACCCACCGGTCCTGGTCACAAACGTTTTAATGTGTTGTTATTTTATGGGGTATTTCTCTTGGATAGTGCTTTATTTTCAGATGGTACAGTACAGAAACAGAAAGAGACCAACCTTAACCATTGAATTATCTGAGAATAAAGCATAACTCAGCTCTTTACTAAATGGATGAAGGTTAGGGAGGTTCTGATGAATAACTCCTAACACCATTCCAATCCTTCAACATGGAGGACAAAACCAGGATAATGTACGAAACTTGTCGGTCGGGTTTCTGAAGCTGGAATAATTTGACTTCTACTGTATACTTTACAAGTAAACAAAACAAATAAGAAATAGCTTATAGTATGCTCCATTGCAATTTACTTTATCAGCCAATGCCAACCAGGCAAATGGCATGGCAGCTGAGTGCACCCTTAATTTTTGTTAGCAAATATGATGAAGGTGCAAGTGGGATCATGATGCCATGTTATGTATTGCATGATTGGAGAAAATGGTTCATTGTTCCCCTTTGAAATGGGAATCTAATCTGCATGTCTAATACTCAGTAATTTCGATGCAAATGATCCAGGTATCATTTTAATAGCACAGAATCTCTTAGAGGCTATTGACTGAACTACACATCCTTAAACAGGTCATGGCCCTCAGGCAGACATGGACAATCAGAGGGTCATAGGGATTCTCAGGAGAGACCTGTGGAAAACTGAACTCATGTCACTAATCATTTTTTCAGCCTCAGCAAGAAGAAAAGGCTATCCAGGAAGATAATGACACTAATCAACACCCACAGGCATCGCTAGTGAGCACAAAGTGATAACAAAACCATCTTAAGTGTAATCTTAACTGTTGGTTCAGTGGCATTTGTGGCTGTAGCTATACATGCTCTGCTTGAGACCGCCATCTAGTGTTGAGTCCGGAGTGTTACAAGTTGTCTTTTCGTATCTCGTGATCTAGTGACTCCTCCTCTCGGTGATACTGCGCATGGGCATTGAGTCTTTTGTTAGGGTGTTTCTCTCAACGGTCAGGTTCCGATGTGTGTTCCTCTCACTCCGGTATTCCTTGGCTCGGTCTATTCTGAGCTGTTCTCTTCTGTCTTTATGTCTGCGACGGTATTGTAATTTGATCGTATCTTCTCAATATCTCGTATTAGATTAGAATTTCTGCACAGGTGTCAGTTCACTGCCCTTCAGGGCACCCACGCTCGTCTCGGGCCTACTCCTCCCTGTGGTTTCGGGATATGCAGGGCTAATGGAACTGACTTCATTTCAATTTTGCCCTTGAGGCCCTTTGAAATTCCCACACACCAACCAACACCTGGTGTGTAACTTGAGTCTCTCCCCGGACCACAACGCTTGCCGTTCATTTTGATCAAAGAAGACACTCTGGGACCGAAGAGCATGTCCATTGGAGATGATGTTGAGAACACCAGATGACACTTTGGATATCTTCGGGGAAGAGCACATGCAGGAGGAACAAGAATAGGAGGAGGCCTTCTCCATAGAAGACTCGGAGTCAGACGTCCAATCCAACATTGAAAGTCAACCTGTTATCTCCGCACAGCCTATGAGTACAACAGCCCAACACCCCATACAAAGACTTTAAAAAGGCCCCAAAGACTGGTCACCGGACCACACCTGCCTTCGGGCCATGGTCGGATCTAAAGAATACCTTCAGAAACCCTGCCCTCCGGCTCAGTAACGAACAAAGCCAAGACCAAGATGTCTTCTGCATCGACCTCGGCTCGGAAACATTCCAGACAGCCTCAGGATCAGGCAGACCCACCGATCCGAGTGTTTCGGCATCAAGCAAAAGCCAACCAGACCGGCTTTTGAGCAGACGGCTTCCACTCAACACAAGGGTTTGACTCCAAAAATGTTGGAACATAAGACTGCGCCTTACAGAGACTCCAGTCAGTGCCAACTCCATATTTAATAGGGAACAGAGAGAATAATTGCTTCACTCCCGTTCCAATCAGGAGGAAGCTTGCATTTCAGGAAGCGGTAGACACTGTTCCTCCACCTAAAAAGTTCTCCAAGGATAGGATGAGGACAAGTCTCCAGTTCGATCTCAGCCTTATATTCATCACTCTTCTGTGCTTCCTTCAGTTCCCTCCACTACCTCCCCATTATCCTACTCCTCTTACTGAACCACAATCCTCCCCACAGGCTTCACCACCACCTCAGGGAGATGATTTTGAGGACATCCCACAGGACATTGACCCCTGGGATTCATAAGATCAAGACCCATTCTACCAAATGACCCTGATCTAAATCCAGCATGCCCATCACCTCCAGAAGACACAGCGTCATATCAGCAGGTCATAGCAAGGGCAGCTGCATACCACAATGTCCAAATGCACACTGACCCTATTGAAGAGGATTTCCTCTTTGACACACTAACTACCCCACATAAAGAAGGTCAGTTTTTACCTATGCTACCTGGCATGCTTAGAAATGCCAATGATATTTTTAAAGAACCTGTTAGGTCTACAGTGATCACCCAAAGGGTAGATTAAAAAATACAAAGCTCCACCTACAGACCCTATATTTACACATGCACAAATCAGTCCTGACTCAAAAGTAGTCAGCACAGCACTAAAATGTGCTAACGGCTAATCCACAGGAGATGCACCTCCTCCTGCTCAGGAGAGCAAAAAAATTGATGCAGCAGGGAAAACGGTGGCTGCACAAGTTGTTCGCCAATTCGCAGGCACTTTTAGCATGTTATGACAAGGCCCACTGGGACGAAATGGAGGATCTTCTCCAGTACCTCCCAGAGGAATACCGAAAAAGGTCACAAGAGATAGTTTCTGAGGGTCAAACCATGTCAAACAATTCCATTAAGTGTGCAACTGATGCTGCAGGTACCGCAGTACCCAGTATTAATTCTAGTATTATCAACATGCCTTTCGATAGAGAATATTTGTTTGAACAAGAGGTTTTCATCACCATAGAGAGGCTCAAGAAAGACTCTGATCCATCAAAGGCTCCAGAGGCATTACTCAACACACCTCAACTGAGTAATTTGTGTCGCCCACAATTCAGGGGGGCCTTCAAGCAAACTTATCCTGAGCCTTCCGCCTCACAAAGTAAGAAATGCACCCATTTCATAAAAGGGGTTCCTTTAGAGGCTTCTGTAGAGGTGCAAACAATAGAGGCAGAGGAAAGGCATCCACCTCCAGTGGATTGGTCTCCACTGCATGCCAGTGACTACTTCTACCTTCCACCACCTCACACCTCTCAAGTAGGTGGGAGACTGAAAGATTTCTTCCTACAATGGTACAATATCACCACAGACCAATGGGTTCTCTCAGTTATCCAACATGGTTACTGTCTGGAGCTCATGTCCACCCCTCCAAATATCCCCCCTCGGATTCACAAACTCTCACAAGAACATCTTACTCTTCGAAGAAAAAAAAAAAAGGTACAATCCCTTCTTCTCAAAGGGGCTATACAACCAGTTCCCCTTTCACAGCAGGGGTTAGTAGTATACACCCTATACTGCCTCATACCAACGAAGGATGGGTCACTCAGGCCTATTCCTGATCTCAGCCCACTAAACCTCTACATTCTCCCAGAGCATTTCCATATGGTTACTCTCCAGGATGTTATTCCATTGTTACAGCAAGGCAACTTCATGACAGCTCTAGTGATGAAAGACCATGTGCTTTCATATTCCCATTCATCCAGCACACAGAAAGTATTTTTCATTGCAGGGAAACCATATCAGTTCAAAGTTTTACCATTTAGAGTAACTACCACCCCTAGTGTCTTCACAAAATGTCTAGCAGTAGTTGCAGCATACCTCATATGTCAGCACATCCATGTCTTCCATGTCTTCCCCTACTTGGACAATTGGCTCATTAAAGACAGTACCACGCAACACTGTCAGCATCACACTTAGGTCACAGTAGACCTCCTTCATATTCTGGGATTTACAATCAACATCAACAAATCACATCTCCAACCTTTACAGATACAGCCCTATTTAGAATCAATTTCAGTAGTCAGTTATGGTGGGCATATTCAAACCCAACTCAAATCCAAACTTTACAAACTTTCGTCTCCCAGCAACAGGAAAATCAAACATACACAGCCAGGACAACGATGCAGCTATTACGGATGACGGCATCTTGTATTTCCATCATTCAGCATGCCAGACTAGACATGCGTCCCTTACAGCAATGTCTGTCTCATCAGTGGTCTCAGTCACAGGGTCATCTCCAAGATCTAGGGGGTCATTACAGCCCTGGCGGACGGTGTTGAAGCTGCAGTAATACCGCAAACAGGCCGGCGGACAAAAAAGGGAATTATGACCGTGGCGGAAACCGCCAACATAGATAGCCACTTTAACACTCCGACGGCCGCGGCGGTCACCGCCAACAGACAGGCAGAAGACAATGTACCGCCCACAGTATCACAACCCGCCAATCCGCCACCTTTTCCGGGGCAGATTCACCATGGATAAAAACACAGCGGAAACAGCTTTTGCAATGGGAAAACGCTCACCTCAACACACTCCACGAGGAAGGAGGCCACCATGGAGCCCGAACTACAAATACTCCCTGCGCTTGTCTTCCTGCTCCTCTACGAACACCAGCAACGTAGGCGCCGAAGACAACGGTGAGTACTGCACCTACGACATAGGGGAGGCAAAAGTCAGGGGGACACACACGCAACACCCCCACCCCCAACCCGACCCTCACCCACTACAACATACACATTAATGCATTTCCTAACAGCACAGTAACAACCCACAACCCCCCCGGAAGAATGCAAAGACAAAAGGAAATCAGTTCAAACATTGTAATGTTTCAAAATACAGTAACCAAATATATACAGATATATATAAACATTTGAAAATCATACATCACGATTAGTACTGCAGGTATGCACATATCAATGTCCGTGGACCCCTGGGCCCAAAATGCATGGGCGAGGCCCACACTAGATACTTGTCCACAAACGGAGAGAACACTGCAGGGGCATCAGATAGAAATACAACAGGCACCTCAGCTGGATTACAGCACCATGCCAGATCCACGACGGGGCTCCATGCCCATTGATGTAGCCTGGGGAGTGCAAAGCCACAGTCTCTCAAGTCTCTCCAGTGAGTGGGTTGCCCACTGCTTTATCCTGGGGAGTGCAAAGCCACAGTCTCTCAAGTCTCTCCAGTGGGTGGTTTGCCCACTGTACCATCCTGGGGAGTGCAAAGCCACAGTCTCTCAAGTCTCTCCAGTGGGTGGTTTGCCCACTGTACCATCCTGGGGAGTGCAAAGCCACAGTCTCTCAAGTGGATGCAGGTCTCCACTGGCTCTGGAGGAGGCATGGTACCCAGAGTGCTTCATCCTGTGAAGGACAGACAGAGTGGGTGCAGGTCTCCACTGGTTCTGGAGGGAGAATGGTGCCCAGAGTGCATCACGATCCCCGTGACGGTCCCAGTTCTGTCACTGTCCCAGCTGCACATGGGCTAACGATGCTTGATTTGGCGGTCTTTGCCCTGTTCAGCGGTCTTCACCATGGCAGTCTTTGTCCTGTTCAGCGGTGCTTTGCCTTTGCTGTCTTTGCCCTGTTCAGCGGTGCTTTGCCCTGTTCAGCGGTCTTCACCATGGCGGGCTTTGCCCTGTTCAGCGGTTCTTCACCATGGCGGTCTTTGCCCTGTTCAGCGGTGCTTGCCTTTGCTGTCTTTGCCCTGTTCAGCGGTGCATTGCCCTGTTCAGCGGTCTTCACCATTGCGGTCTTTGCCCTGTTCAGCAGTGCTTTGCCTTTGCTGTCTTTGCCCTGTTCAGCGGTGCATTGCCCTGTTCAGCGGTCTTCATCATGGCGGTCTTTGCCCTGTTCAGCGGTGCTTGCCTTTGCTGTCTTTGCCCTGTTCAGCGGTGCTTGCCTTTGCTGTCTCTGACCTGTGCAGCGGTGTGTGGCATGACGGTCCCTCAGTGCCCAGCGGGGCTGTGGCTGCCGGGGCCCTCCAGGTCACGGACGCCGGCGGTGGTCTGCAGACCAGTGACGATAGTGCTGCCCTCCAGGGCACTGACTCTGGCGGTGGTCTCCGGACCAGTGACGAAACTGCTGCCCACCAGGGCACTGACACTGGCGGTGGTCTCCGGACCAGTGACGATACTGCTGCCCTCCAGGGCACTGACTCTGGCCGTGGTCTCCGGACCAGTGACGACAGTGCTGTCAGTGGCGTCCCGGCCGGCGGGGAGGATAGCGGGCTTCTCTGCCGTGCTGCTCTTACCAGACTTTGGAAACTTCTTCTCCCCCTTCACCACCTTGGGAGGAGTCACAGCTGACTCAGCACTCCCCCCGGGACCCTTGTGAGCTGTATTGCCGGCAGTAGTCTTCACCCTCTCCCGTCGTCCACTTTCCAACTTAATGTGCTTTACAGGGGGTGGACTGGCAGTGCTTTGGCTCCGTGTCACACTGGCTGCCCTGGAGGCTGGTGCACTCCACACACCTTTAACACGCACCACTGGTACCAGAATTATTTTGGCTGAGGTGCTACTACGGGACCTATGAATTGGAGGGGTGGAGGTGGCGGGAAAGAGGTCAACGTTGCTGAGGAAGAGTTTCTGACGAATACTGGGATGGGTAGCTGGAGGGGGTCTCGGAGTGGAGGAAGAGCAGGTGGTTGTAGGAGGTGTAACTTTAGATGATTTGGGTGCAGGTACTGGAGGCTGTCGTGAGGTGGATGGATGTTGGGTGTCCGCGTTTGTGTACTTTGGGAGGGGGCGTCACAGACACACTGGGAGTGGACACAGAGGACGTGTAAATGGTAGTGGGGGTGGTGAGTGCAGGTGAGTGGGGTGTGGTGCTGGGTGTTCTGGTGCGAGTCCTAGTGCCTGTAGATGTAGTGCATGCAGGTGAGAGTGTAGATGACACTGGGAGGGAGGAGGCAGACGACGAGGAGGGGGACACAGTGGAGGCAGTGGATGTTACTGTGTCTGTATGTGGGTGATGCTTGTGTGAGTGCCTGTGGGATGTGTGGTGCCTATGTTTGCCTGAGCTACTTTTGTGTGTTGAGGTGTGTGCATGCTTGTCTGATGGTGTGCTTGGGATAAGCTGGGGTACAGGGGATTGGGTCAGGGTGGAGGAAGTTGGAGGGGGGAGGCTAGAAAGAGGGACAATGGCTGCCATCAGTGCTGAGGCCAGAGATTGCAGGGTTCGATGATGGGCAGCCTGACCAGAATGAATGCCCTCCAGGAATGCATTAGTGTGTTGCAACTCCCTTTCTACACCCTGGATGGCATTCACAATGGTAGACTGCCCAACAGTGAGTGACCTGAGGAGGTCAATGGCCTCCTCACTGAGGGCAGCAGGGGTGACAGGGGCAGGGGCTGAGGTGCCTGGGGTGAAGGTGATGCCCACCCTCCTGGGTGAGTGGGCACGGAGCGAAGGCTGAGGGGCTGCTGGGAGGGTGGTGCTGGTAGGGGGGTGGCGGCTGTACCTGTAGAAGTGGTGGCCACAGATGGTGTCGCCACCACAAGGGAGCTCCCATCGGCGGATGAGTCCGTGTCGCAGTTTGCTGATCCGGTGACCAACGTGAAGCTCCCCTCGCCCTCTGTCCCACTGGTGTATTCAGAGTCTGTGGTGTGGCCCTCCATGGCCATGTGGGATGCAGCTCCCTCGTGCTCCGGTGCCACTGTACCTCCGCCTGATGATGCTGATGCACAAAAGAACAGGCAGAGCACAAAAAGGGGGGGGGGGAGACAGGTTGAGTGCATGGCTTACGGCTACCGTTGGCGGACAATACAGACACAGCAGCCCCCTGCACTATGCCGTGCTCTTGGCCTCTACAAATGAAATTCATGGGATATGGCCTACATGGCTATGAGTGTCATCTGTCCACATAGATGACACAGGGGCATGTGTACCTGTACTTGGCACTCTACAGAGGTGGGGTGGAGGGCCACAGGGCCATGCCTTACGAAGGGGCCTAGCCTACGTAATTCGCCCTGGCCTAGGGAAACCCACAGACCTCCTCCCCTACCCAGATCCCTCCACTGCGCGCAAAGTCCGCAGAATGAGAGTGTACTCACCCCCTTGTGTCTGCAGTGATGCCCTCAAGTGCCCATCCAACTCCGGGTAGGCCACCGCCAGGATCCGGAACATCAGGGGGGTCATGGTGCTCCAGCGGCGAATGTCCTCCCATCTTTTATGGCAGTGGGTGCCCCTTCTCTGGTGGACCCCCAGGGTCCGTACGTCCTTGTCGATGGCACTCTAAATGTCCTTCTTCTGGTGGGCGCTGACCTACATGACATGTACAGGGGAAGAAGAGAAGTCATTACCAACTGCACCATCGAAGTGAGTGTTTCCCATCCCTACCCTTGCCATGTGGCACATGCATTCACAGTCCTTCATGGTCGCACAACTCTTCCCCCTTCCTACTGACATCCAGCCCTCTCTACTCAGCATAGCCCACACAACGTGCTCCCTGTGTACTTACCTGTTGGTCTGGAGGACCGTAGAGTAGCGTGTACTGGAGGAGGACCCCTCGACTAGCTTCTCCAACTCCTGAGCAGTGAAGGCAGAGGCCCTTTCCCCAGACGCAGCAGCCATTGTCTCTTCCAGACCAAGGTCACAGCAGCACTTGCAGTGTAGGTCCTCTCCTGTCGAAGATCAGGTATCGAGTGATTGAACAGATAGAAAATGGCGGTCATGTCCACGGCGGTGACGTCCGCAGCGGTGACGTGCGTGGCGGTGCGTATCATCACCGCTGGCGCACTTCATCATTGGCTCCTGGGACACATAGGGTCCAATGTTAACTAACGCAGCATTGCGCCGCGGTCTACGACCGCCTACCGCGATGGTGTACAACGCCAGCGCAGATACCTCACACCCCAATGTCCCACTTTAGAGGTCAGGCAGCCGCCATTTCAGGGGCCCGCATGGCTTCATTTACTACTGCGTCACACATATCTAAGCCTACACTCAACACACATACAGGAAGAGTTTTGTATGTGGTGTCGTGTTCTGTGTAGCTGTGGGTACATACCTGAGAATTTGTTGACTCTGTGGTCGCTGTTGTCCTTCTTAGGCACCGTCAGCTGGGACATTTGAGGAGATGGCGGAATCCTCCGGTGTACCGACCGCTGGTGGACCTGTTAACAATGGAGGAGCGACATTGGATCATCACCTACAGGTTTGACCGTGCCACAATCCAGGAACTGTGTACCCAGTTGGAGCCAGACCTGATCTCACCAATCCGCCATCCCACAGGAATACCCCCTGAAGTTCAGGTGCTATCAGTGCTCCATTTCCTTGCAAGTGTATCATTTCAAACAACTGTGGCCATGGCATCAGGGATGTCCCAGCCTATGTTTTCCAACGTGTTGTCCAGAGTGTTGTCTGCCCTGCTGAAACACGTAAGGAGCTACATCGTTTTCCCTCAGGTGGAGGATTTGGCTACAGTTAAAGGTGACTTCTATGCCCTGGGACATATCCCCAACATCATAGGTGCTATTGATGGCACCCATGTAGCTCTGGTCCCCCCACGCAGGAGTGAACAGGTGTACAGGAACCGGAAGAGTTATCATTCGATGAATGTACAGATGGTATGTTTGGCAGACCAGTACATCTCCCAGGTAAATGCTATGTTCCCTGGCTCTGTGCATGACGCCTACATCCTGCAGAATAGCAGCATCCCAAATGTGATGGGCAACTCCAGAGGCACCGTGTGTGGCTATTAGGGGACTCTGGTTACCCCAACCTGTCCTGGCTATTGACCCCAGTGAGAAATCCCAGGGCAGAGGAATGCTACAATGAGGCCGATGGGCAGACTAGGAGGGTGATCGAACGCACCTTCGGCCTCCTGAAGGCCAGGTTCAGGTGCCTCCATATGACAGGTGGTTTCCTATTCTACTAACCAAGGAAGGTGTGCCAGATCATCATCGCCTGCTCGATGCTTCACAATCTTGCTTTGCGACGGCAGGTGCCTTTTCTGCAGGAGGATGGTCCAGATGACGGTGTTGTGCCAGCTGTGGAGCCTGTGGACAGTGATGAGGAGGAAGCTGAGGAAGAAGACATAGACAACAGGGAGTCAGTCATACAGCAATATTTCCAGTGACACACAGGTGAGAACAACGTTTTAACTATTACATACACTTTCACACTTCTACCTCTATCCTGTCTGTCAATTTGAAGCAGTATTTGGTAACTGAGTTGTACATTTCCATTACGGTTTCACAGGTGTGGTTACCAAAGTGTGCCATCTGCTTGCAACCTTCATGGACTTGTGATGTGTGACATAGGTATGTTGACATTACTATTGTGAACTGATTTTTTCATTGTTATAGCTAATACACATTTTCAAAATCACAGACTGACTGCAGATTGTTTTGTGGTTCAAGGGTGTTTATTGAAGTGCTAATTATTGGAGGGGTTGGCAAAATGGTGATGGGTGATGGTGGAGGAATGTCCATGGCAGAATCCAGTCTATTAGTCTCACAGGTGCACTGCCCATATGGTCATAGGAAGTGGAGCTGGGGCAGTTCCAATCTGGACAGGGTAACAAAGTGAGACAGTGGGAGGACAATCAGGGTGGTCTAATTTCCTGGCGGGGGTCTTGCCATCTTGCTCTGTCCTGTTCCTGGATCTCAGGGACCGCTTGCGGGGTGGTACTCCATCTGCAGGGGGTGGGGTGCTGGTGTGGTGGTCCTGTGGCGGGGCGTCCTGTCCACTAGCGCCAGCGGAGGTTTTGGGCAGTTCATCGTCCATGCTAGTGTCAGGGGCCCCTTGGAGTGCCACGGTGTCCCTTGTGGTCTTTTGTATGTCCTTCAGCACCCCTACGATGGTGCCCAGGGCGGAGCTGATGGTTCTGAGCTCCTCCCTGAACCCCAAATACTGTTCTTCCTGCAGGCGCTGGGTCTCCTGAAACTTGGCCAGGACCGTAGCCATCGTCTCCTGGGAGTGGTGGTATGCTCCCATGATGAAGGAGAGGGCCTCGTGGAGGGTGGGTTCCCTTGGCCTGTCTGCCCCCTGTCGCACAGCAGCCCTCCCAGTTCCCCTGTGTTCCTGTGCCTCCGTCCCCTGGACTGTGTGCCCACTACCACTGCCCCCAGGTCCCTGTTGTTGTTGGGGTGGTGGGTTATCCTGGGTTCCCTGTAGTGGTGGACACACAGCTGATTGACGTGTCCTGGGTACGGAGGTATGGGCCCGATGGGTGGGTGCTGTGCTGGTGTTACCAGAGGGTGGAAGGTCAGTGTTGGGCTATGCCTGTGCAAGGGGAACCGACTGTCCCGAGGCCCACAATGGTCCGGGCTGGTCATCTGGATCCAGTTGGCCAGAGCTGCTGTCATCACTGTGGGCCTCTTCTGTGGGTGGAGTGGAGATGTCTGGACCCTCCTGTGTGGTGACGTTACGTAGTGGTCCTGCAAGGGTGGAAAAGCATGATTATTGCATCTGTGTGCGTCATGGTGTGCAATGGGTGGGTGAGCGTGTACCCCAGTGCTGGCATTCCTGTGTGGGGGCTTGTGTGATGATGGTTGGGGGGTTGTTATGGGTATGTGCAGTGAGCATGCTTTAGTGATGGGTGTCCATGCTTAGTTGTGTCATGCAGGGCTTGGTGTTGGGATGTGTGGTTTGTGTTATTAGTACATTAGTGAGGAGTTGGAGTGATAGGGGAGGGGGTGAGGGTGGGTGTGTGTGATAGCATGCAGGTAGGGTGGGGGGTATGATAGTTAAGATTTGACTTACCAGTGTCCATTCCTCCACCGACTCATCCGAGGCCCTCTCGATGCATGATGGTCAAGACCTGCTCCTCCCATGTTGTTAGTTGTGAGGGAGGAGGTGGGGGTCCGCCGCCAGTCCGCTGAATCGCAATGTTGTGCCCTGAGACCACAGAACGCACCTTCCCACGTAGGTCGTTCCACCTCTTCCTGATGTCCTCCCGATTTCTTGGATGCTGTCCCACAGCGTTGACCCTGTCGACTATTCTTCGCCATAGCTCCATCTTCCTTGCAATTGAGGTGTGCTGCACCTGTGCTCCAAATAGCTGTGGCTCTACCCGTAAGATTTCCTCCACCATGACCCTGAGCTCCTCCTCGGAAAACCTGGGGTGTCTTTGGCGTTACATGGGCTGGTGTAGGTGATGTGTGGGGTGGTGTATGTGTTGATGAGTGTGGTGATGTGTGGTGGTGTGGGGTGTTTTGAGCGTGGATGTTGTATGGGTGATGGTGTTGTGTGCCTCTGTGTGGTGGGGTTGTCTATTGCTGTAGTCTCTGTCTGTCACCTTCGTCTTCAGTTTTTGGTCGTAGGGGTTTGTGGGTGATGTGGGTGTGTGTTTTATATTGTGTTGAGTGTGTGGGAGTGTTGTTTGTATGTGTATCAGGTGTGTGTATTTTGAATTGTCCAATGTGGCGGTGTTTTGGAGATGTGTGTGTATTTTGAGCGCGGCGGTGTGTACCGCCAGTGGAGTACCACGGTTGAAAGACCGCCGCATGGATTCGTGGGTCGTGATAGCATGGGCGTGTTTCAGTTGGCGTGACGGTGGAGGTTTTGTTTTCGCCAGTTTATCACTGACCTTTGTTGTGGCGGACTTGTGTGGGTTTCTGAATTTAGGCAGATTCCGTGCTGTGGGTCATAATAGCTGTGGCGGAATTCCACGGCGGTGTATTGGCGGTCTTCTGCATGGTGTTAAGTGCCTTTTACCGCCAATGTTGTAATGACCCCCCTAGTGTTGAACTGCCAGACGCATTGCTCTGCAATGGTGCCATCCCACCAACCTTTCCATGGGGCAGCCCTTTCAAGACCCTGTGCCTGAAATCACTCTGACTACATATGTATTACAAACTATTTGGGAAGCTCACCTCAACAACCTCACCATAAAAGGAATATGGGATCCCATTCAACAAGCCTCCCACATAAATTACTTGGAGGCAGTTTTCCTAGCAGTCTAAGCCTTTCTGTCACAACTCTCCCACAAAGTGGTTCTATTACACATAGACAGCATGCCAGCCATGTATTATCTGCAGAATTTGGGGGGGGCGGGACACACTCTTCACAGTTGTCCCATTGTGCACAAACAATATGGAAGTCGGCAATTGACCACCACATTCATTTAGTGGCAGAGTACCTCCCAGGCATGGACAACCAGTTTGCAGACCTCCTCAGCTGGATGCAGCAAAAAGACCACAAATGGGAACTCCACCCACACGTTCTTCACCAGTACTTTTAAAACTGGGGAACACCTCAAATAGATCTGTTCACCACCTCAGAAAATACAAAATGCCAAAACCTTGCCTCCAGATATCCTCACCCTCAGTCCAAGGGCAATGCTCTATGGATAAATTGGTCAGGGATATTTGCTTACGCTTTTTCGCCTCTCCCACTCATTCCTTCTCTAGAGCGCAAACGGAGACAAACCTCACTCACCATGATCCTTGTAGTTCCCAACCTTGGTTCACATAACTTCTGAATCTATCCATAGTTCCCCATGAGAAACTCCCCAACAGGCAGGACCATCTCACTCAAAATCAAGGTTGGATCAGGCTTCCAGACTCCATAAAGCTCAACCTTGTGATATGGCTCCTGAAGTATTAGAGTTCTGTGATTTAAATTTACTGCCAGAATGTATGGACATTTTTAAAGAGGCACAGACATCTACAACAAGACAGGGGTATGCTGCGAAATGAAAACATTTTTTATTCTACTGTATGCCTAAACGCATTACCCCTCTCAAAGACTCAGCCAAAGACATTGTTATTGGCTGCATTTGCAAAAGGCAAATCTAGCATACTCGTCTATTCGTCTTCAGTTAGCAGCTATAGCTGCTTACCTCCAAAGCAAACAACAAATCCCTTTATTCAGTATTCCAGTTATCAAAGCCTTCACGGAAGGCCTAACAAGGGTCATTCCACACAGGGTTCCTCCAGCACCGTCCTGGAATTTAAATATTGTACTTACTAGGCTCATGGGTCCACCTTTTGAGCCTATTCATGCTTGCACCGTACAATTCCTTTCATGAAAAGTACTTTTGTTAGTGGCAATCACTTCCCTAAGATGAATGAGTGAACTCCAGGCTCTAACTTTAGAAGAACCATTTCTCCAGTTGCACAGAGAAAGGGTAGTTATCTGCACAAACCCTAAATTCCTTCCAAAAGCAGTTTTACAATTTCACATCAATCAATCATTTGAATTACCAGTCTTTTTCCCACATCCAGATTCAGTTGCAGAGAGAGCTCTTCACACACATGGTATAAAAAAAGTTCTCATTTATTATATTGATAGGACCACGCAGTTTAGGAAATCTAAACACATTTTTATAGCATTTTCAAAGCCTCATATAGGTTAAACAATATCAAAAAATGATATAGCAAGGTGAATAGTCAAATGTATGCCAAAGCCAAGTGGCAGTTAATTGTTACCCATAGAGCACATTCCACCAGTAAGAAAGGTGCTTCTATGGCTTTTTTAGGTAACCTCCCAAAGCTGATACTTTGTCTACCACACATACATTTACTAGACACTATTGAGTAGATGTTTTAGCATGACAACAAGCCAATGTTGGCAAAGCAGTGCTCAGAATACTTCTTCAAGCAACTCCAACTCCTCAGGCTAGCCACCGCTTACTTGAAGGAACTGCTTTACAATCTACACAAAGCATGTGTATCTACAGCCGCACGTGCCATCAAAACTGAAAATGTTACCCAGTAGACACCTGTTTGTGGCATGTAGTACTGTAGATTCGCATGCACCCTACCTCTTTCCCGGACGCATGTGGCCATTGCAGTTGCATTCTCATGTAAATATTGTATATATTTGAATACACTGCATGGACATCCCTTTTTTTTTCTTTACTCTCTATGTACTCTTTACCTCACCCGTCTGCGTGAAAACAACCTAACAAAGGACTTGATGCCCATGCGCAGTATCACTGAGAGGAGGAGTCACTCGATCTTGTGACTCAAAAATATTCTTTTCACTAAAACAACTTGTAACACTCTGGACACAACACTAGATGGCAGACTGATGGGTACTTGGTAAGTAAAATTTTTGCTTTCCTGGGCAAGCCAAGCGCAATGTTTCCTATTACAAGTGAAAGGGGGGTAGAATGCAAAAGGTTGCCCTTTTGTATTCCCTAAGTTTGGTTGGCTCTCCCCACCCAAAACACAGAGGTTCTGCCAAGTTGGGCACATCCTTACTGAGAGGAATATATAAGACTTCCTGCTAGAGCTACGACCCTAGGAATTGTATGAGACTGATGTCACACAGACACAATCACCAACTGTGTAAACACCTAACAAGGTAGGCCTGGCTCTACCCCTAATACCCATCTGACAAGGGGAAACTCTGCCCCATTGTTGTTGATTGGGATTTTACCCATTAAGGATTCCCTGGAATCGACTGTCAGTGGGTTTATGCCCAAATGTCAATGATCAGAGAAAAGGACCACTCTATCCATCAATACCACCCATTATCTGATATCATCCACAAAGCCTGTTAGTTTATATGGAGCAAATCACAACAAATGAAACACATTTAATAAAACACATCCCAATTATATCCACACAAGCTTTACTATAACATAAACATCACCTAAAAGTGTCTAAAACATATGTATATCATGTGGATTTTGTAATCTTTTGTCTGAATGAATTTTTACTAACAGCCTATGAGGTCCCAGAAGAGCGATATGGTCTGTTAAATAGATGTTATCCCAGTGTGGTTCAGCTTGTCTAGCCCACAGAGTAGTGAGACTCCATTAGGTGATATCCAATCACGTTCTGTAGATTATGAAACATTTTCTTTAGAGGTCACATTTGATGAATAAAAAGTCATAGGCATCTAGATCACTTAATCGCTGTCTTTGCATAGACCAATCTTAAATGGCTATCCTCAAAATCTGACATGGATCCTGCCCTTGTCATCCCATGTTTTTTAACCGTGGACCTCTAGGGTGTCTGAATTTAAGTATTATAAAACAGGTTTTTTTCAATTGAAGTTAAGCCAAGGTTTTTTTCATTCTGTCCTATGTAATAACCTTTGGGATCCAGATTCTCAAAAGCTTGAGGCATTTCATATCATTTCATCTCCTGAATCTGTTTCCAGCAGTTGAGAGCAAGAAGTTATTTTCTCACATAAATGTACTGTTTTATTAACTTATTCTGGGGATGACCAATCCTTACAACAGTGATGAGCAGAGTTAAAGCCAGTGCTCTTTTAACTTTTGGTTTGCTTAGTTTTGGCACTCTGCTCCAGAGAATATGATTAGACATTGCCAACCTTTACCCTTGTGACAGCCGCCTGAAGCCACACTTCAAGTCTTGACAAGGCAAGAAAAGAGAGATCCTTGCAATTGGTATTCCTGACAGAAGGTAATGGGAACTGGTTGCCGTGTAGTCTTACTAAACAAGTGACCATGGCAGACACTCGGCAGGCTTGCATCAGTCAGATGCGATGAGGAGATTAATGCCTGTACCACCTACCACCAGGACCCTCACCACTTTCTGTTATATACCTGGAATTTACAGCTGCAATGAGAACCAGAGGGGATCATGTGTTTGTGTCCTCAGAGATGTCCGGACACAAAAAGATCAACATGATAAGGAACTTTTATCCAGCCATACAGGATAAATAAATAGCAGAAACACAAACTTCCATTGATTAATGGTGTAAACCGGTGATGAAAAAATGACAAATAAAACAAATTGGATTGAAAAATTAAATTAAATAAAACTTAATTTGAATGTGGTATGATGTGATTTAAGGACTTTAATTTAGGATTTTACTAGAATGTATAGGAAAGAGCTAGCTTATTTTTACATCTATGCCTTCATTCTACCTTCTGTGGGAATACCCCGGGGAAAAACATTACTCCGCATTACGTTTTTACGCAGGGCGATTTTATCTCTCCAAGCCGAGATAACAGGCAAAATTACTGCCCCAGCTCGAGGTTGAAAATTATCATGTTTCTGGTTCCTTTGGGGGTGATGAATCAACTTTTTCGAAGGCTGAACTCTCAAGTAGATCACTTGTTAAACCACCAAAGTATTTAGAAGATTGTCACTCATTCTTTTTGTATCTTAAGGTGGCAATTTTAAGGCATATACTTGTGTCCCTCATCACTTGTCTGTCAATCCTTACTGTAATTTGTAATTTCTTTCATTGAACTCTTCAATCCAGGTTGTAGATGCTTTTGATAGTTCACATCAGCAGAACATTCAAATATGTTTCTAGTGCAAGAGCAACAGCTCCCTTGGTGGACGTATAGATACTAGGGCATATTTATAAAAGGCTTGTGTTGGTGGAGCGTCATTTTTGTTTTATGCCCCGGCGGAGCAAGCCTCTCAACCGTACCTATGAGGCCAAAGCAGCTCAAGTCACTGTGTTGCCTTACTCTGCACCAGGGAGGCGTTCCATGGGCGGTGCAGTGGGTTTTCCCACACATCACCCATGGATTTTTGACCGTGCCCCAGATTTCCAAAAACATGTAATCCTGGGGCAGCAGGCGTAATGAGGAAAAATATTTTCATTTCTCCTTGTTTTTTCCTCTTTCCATGTGAGCTGCATTCTGCAGCACACATAGAAAGAGGACAACGCCTCTCGGTTTTTTTTTTGTGCAGGAAGGTGTCCCTTCCCCATAAATAAGGGCCACTGTTTGCTCATCATATTTTTCAGCATATCTATACTATCGGGCTTTTTTTTTTTTTTAACAATTTGATTAAAAAGAAAAATCTTAAATTATCACTTCAGCAGTCCTGAAAATGGCAGGCTTTGCCAGTCCTCCACCCCAGGTAAGTTGTATGTAATTTTGGAAATCACAGTCATAAATGGCAGGATATCTGCAGGATTTAACCCTAGGTTGTGCAAGGTCGGTCCACGACTGTCGATGCCATGCCAGATTTTCAGGATATCAACTTAAAATTAATTTAGCACACAATCTGAAACAGCAGTACTGTAGTTATGGTTTGCTTACCCCTAAAATATGCTTTTGGTTTTGCTAATGGCGTAATAGCTCCGAGGAGAGACCACTGAGGCGCTAACTTTAGACTACTCATGTACCTAGGTGCGGGGCATGATTGGAGGCTTAGCTTGTTCAAACACAATTACATGCTAGAAGCAATGTCTTTTCTACCTAAGCATAAGTGAAATGGAACCCTTCGGCTTAAACATAACACCAACTCATGCACTAGTATATGCAAGTGGAGTCCCAAGTGACACTCGCAAAGAGTTTGATTACAGGCCAGAGTTTGTCGTGACATACATACACACAAAACAAGAAAACTACTCCTTGCCTCTCACGGCAAGTGCTTTGAAGCGCTCACTTTGCCTTTAATGCCAATTCAAACTTTTGATAAAACCACACCTTGCATGCCACTAAACAGTTTTTTAATATAGGAAACAAACTCTAGTTTTTAATTTCTTTTGGAATAAATGTTTGCTTTCCTAGATGTTGAAAACATTAATTAGCTAATAACTTTGATTGCCGTTTTCTATATCTGAATGAAATTTGACAAAATTTTTATTGAAGTTTAAGGGGCATATTTACAAGCCTTTAGCGCCACCAGAGTGTCACTTTTTTGTGACGCACAGGTGGTGCTGTGCCCTGCACCATATTTACAAGGCAGCGTTAAGCCACATTTTGTGGCTTAACACCGCCTTGTAAATTTGGGCCCGCCGAAGCAGTTTTCGTTGGCCGAGGGGGTATAATGTTTGTTGATGTGGGCGTACCCATGCAACTCCCTTTGCTTTTTGACACTGTCCCATATTTACAAGGAAACACAAATCTGAGGCAGCACAAGAAAACTAACGCCTTCTATGGCACACAGAGGAAAAATATTTTCATTATGCCTCTTTTTTGCTTTTTGTGTGTGTGCTGCATTCTGCAGCACACATAGAGCAAACACCATGAATGATTGTTAATGTGCAGGAAGGTACATCTATGGTGCAAGAGTGCCTGCGCTGGTCCTAGGCAGCTAAATTTACCCCCAGCACTAGGGAAACACAGAAGTGCACCGTAATTTTGTAAATATGGTGCATCCCTGCAGTTCTGAAGTGACGCAGCTCGGCGCTGCCAATTTTGGTGCAGCGCTGTGCCACTTCCTTGTAAATATGCCCCTTAGTATTTCAATCTTCACTTCAGTTCCGTGCTAGTTTTAAGTAAATCTCATTGAGTAGCAAATTTAGTTGCATTTGACCTTTTTAAGTTTAATGTAGAAGTGTTTGGCGAGAGGGACATAAAATTTGTGATTTACATTTTAAAATTTGCAACCAAAAACTGCTTTTTTCGTTCTCTTTGCACAAAAGTTGTCAGGAAAGAACTGCAGTCAAAATGAACGCTAGTGTTCATTTGGTGTACAGCTGTTCAGGACTTATGAGATATTTATGTTACTAAACAACACCGTCTGCATTTTTGAAAAAATTATCTGATAGAGAACAAGTGAAAATATATTTTTTGATTTGCTTGCTAACCAGCGCCAGTTGACGAATCTGCACCAAAGAGTCAGTCGCGGCTCGCAGGAGTGAAAAGGGGTGGGGGGGGGGGGTGCGAGGGGGAAGGATGGGGGGCACACAAAAAAATGAAACACCACTCCATTTGCTCTGGTTCTCAGTCGCTGGCTGCAGGCAGGCACAGGCTAGCAGCCTGCCCTGCAACCAATCCTGACGCTGCTCAAACTGCAAAACTAGCAAAGGCTTTCTCACTTGTCTTGGGGTGGATAACACTGTGCCAATCCAGCTTAAAAGGTTTAGGTAGAAAAATAGCAATTTGGGATAGGAAGAATTAGTGCGTCGCTAGTACCAAGGAGCAGCTCTCCACCTGAAGGCAGGGAATCACCTAGCTGGCCATTTGTATAAACAATGCGGCTCTCTAAGACTGTGACAGTTTGGTTTTGATCTATCTCTCCTTCTTCCTCGGTCTCTCTCTCTCTCTCTCTATATATATATATATATATATATATATGTAGAGAGGGAGACACACACTCACTCTCTCTCTCTCTCTCTCACACACACACACATTTAAGTTTTTGTTAGGGAGAATGTGCTAATATTTAAACAATGTTTATATTCATTAATCAAATTTTAAAACCTAAGTTCATTGTAAGGAAATTAAAAAGGTATTCTAAAATATTCTTTTCTTTTGTAGTACACAGATACTGTAGAGTAGGTTTAATAAAACATATCTAAAGAAACAAAATAAAGTGCAATGTGGAGCAGTGTATCGTTTTGCTGACTGTGTTCTGCATTAGAGTTTTTATTTCCACACACTGGGAGGGTTAACTGGTGATGCTTGCATCAAGGATGGGTCTGCACGTGTGAGCTTTCCAGGTGTGCCTATTAATGGTTTAGCAGAGGTATTTGTATAATGAAAGCCTTTTTTTATGAGCACTGAAAGAAGATCGGAATGTTTTAGCAATTTGAAGAAGGTAAATATCCCACAAATGAATTCCGCAGACCGGATTTCGGGAAATAATTTACAGTAGGGCCTCTTTTCTACTGAAAAGAAGCTTTGAAACCACTCCCAAACAATCCAAAATATGGCTTACCGATGACATAGATATGCTAAAATGAAGTAGGGAACCCAGGGTAGATCACAAGTTTTAGGCGGAGAGCAGCCCCTATATATGACACACCCAACAACACCAGCGAACCTCTAAATCTGGTCGCCTGAAATGCCTGTTTTTCTAGCAGAGTTTTTAAGCATAGGATTAGTGCATTGTCATGCAAGCCGAGCTAGAGAGAGACTCAGCCTTCTACCATTTTTGCAGCAAAGTGTTTAAACATACGACTTGCACATTGCTGTTGTCGTTGAGCAGTGTATATATGTAATAATTTCTTCATTTGCATTATCATCTTTCATCACGTTTCATGTACCTGGGAAATAAAGCCATCTTGCTGAAACCAACCTCCTCAGACAGGCATAAAGATGCTCATCAATTTCTAGTTTCTCTCATTGCAGCAAATTGGAGATACATGAATTAAAAAAAGCGCTCCTAGAAGGGATGGAACAGTCTGAGCTGCCACAGTCCAGACCTGCCAACCTGCAAACACTGTCGGCTTGTGAGGTGGGGGGGTGGCCTTGGAGGGGTTGGGGTATTATGCCAGGAATGTCCCAAGAGGGCCCTCTGCCTTTGTCCATTGTCCCCATTGACGACCTACTTGCATGAAAAACAAGCATTTGCAATGCAACGGGTCTCGCATTTCTCCAAGTTAGAGCTATTAGCAGTTGTAAACTCCCAACCGGACTTTTCTTGCCACATTAAATGGAAAAAAAGAGTGAGATCACGCTGCTAGAGTTCGCTCGTAGTGAAACCTATCGGCAAAAGTGCAATTATCTACATAACTGGAAAAAGTGCAATTAACTATGTAACAGGGTCGATGTCATGGAAAGCGCTCAACTTACTGCCAAGCGAGATCGCACTGTGAAAAAATATAAAAAGTGGTCCACAAACCGGACGGAAAACAGCGAGCCCGCATGTTTTCAGTAGTTGGTCGCTGCGCTCGAGGAGGTCTAACCACCGGAAAAGGCATGACTTATACATGCCTTCCACTAAGGAAAGCAAGCAGATTTTAACAGGCAAGCCCACGAACCAATGAAAGGCACTGACGTGACATGGACGGGTCTCTGATCCCTTTTCTAACTACTAAAGTGTCTCGCAAGCGACCCTAAAAATGTATGTCAGAGAGGGGCTATGGAGAGGGAGAATGAGGTCATGGGGTGGGGAGGGGCACCAAAAAGAATGCTGCACCAGGGGCCACCAGCTCTAAAGCTGGGCACGAGTGAAACGGAATGTTTAAGTACAAAACTGGCGTACATTCCCCTGCAAAGCAGAGCTATGCAGGCCACCACTTAAGAATCATAGAAGGGTTTGTTGCAAAAAAAGTTGGAAATGTAATGTTCACTTTCACTTGCACTGGAAAGGGATGATTAAGAACAATAAAAAATAAATATATATGAAAAGTCCCAGTTTAAATAGTACACTAATCAGTCCTTTTTGGGGATTATGCGGTGAGATTTTGTCTGCCTGGTGCGTATGTAGGGAACATCATTGACTCCTGCTTTTATTCATCTAGAGATGCTGCTCGGGAGGGCTCTAAACAAAGGGGTTTTATCTTGGATCAGAAGAATGCGTCTGTACCCCGCCCTGATGCTAAATACTTTCACCAGAGTCCACAGAAACAAAGACCATTGAAAAGTTAAATTCTGCACAGATGATTTTTTCTCCTAGGTTAAAATGCTAATTCTGAATGTTCTTCCGGATAAATGTTGAATGGTAAGCCTGGCAAAAATGTGTGTCCCTCAGATAAGAAAAGAAATGCTTTCTGAGGAAAGATATGCCGATGAAGCTTGGAAATACCAATTCATAACGTACTGGTATCATGTGTCAGCAACGGATAACAAAGAAAAGAGTGAAAGAGAAATTGCTTTTACCATTTCTGGATACTGCGATTATGTTTTTGCATGGAGAACGAAAGAAGATTGTGCTAGAGACAAACACAAACAAACAGGAATACATTGAGGGATCAATATCGAAGGTGATGCACAATCTCATGATAAAATAACACACCCTAAATCATTGTTTTACAGATTTGCACAGCATCATGCAGACCTTAGATTCAGTACAGCTAAGGATCTGGCTAAAACCTCTGATCAGTGTTAAGGAAAGCCTTTTGGGGAGGCATGAAGGATGGTGAACCAGAACAAAAGGAGTCAAACCAGGTAGTAGGAATAAACACCAGAAATAAACCTTCCAGGTCTACAACACCTTTGTAATAGAGTGGCCAGCCTTATAACTCCCTGGGTGAAATCCCTTTGATAGCTCTAGACTTAAGAAACAACTAGAAGTGTCCATCAGGGGATAGCTAGTGTAGGGCTATGCAAGAAGAGTGACACATGGATTCTGAGGGGAAAGTCCAGTGCACTCTCATTTCAATAGGAAGGCTGGAAGTGGACATGGTGACTGTCAATAGTGTAAGTTGGTGGTATCCATGCAACTGTGACATACGGGTGCCAGTAAGACTATAGTCAAGGTTAAGCTTGGGCAGACAGGTGCACAAGAGGCCTGAAATGGCAACTTACACTGCCTACAGTCCTGAATGCGCCCAACTTGGAAGCTTGGCAGGACGGCCCTGGCCTGAATTCAGTCCAGGGTCGTAAACAGCTACGGGGCAGGACGGGGCACAAGAGGCCGCAAATGGCAGCTTTCACTGCCTACGGCGATGGCCTGAATTCAGGTCAGGGCCATAGACAGCGAAAACTGCCATTTCAGTCCTTGTTTGTGCACCAATGTGCACAAACAATGACAAAACAAAGAAAGAGGCGAGGACTTACATGGGTCTTCCCGGGGGTCCTCCTCCCCTCGTCATCCAACGGTGACGACGTGTGCTCACCACCAGCTGCCTCCCTCCGCTGCTTTGGTGCACGCTGCAGTCCAGTTATGGGCTGCATAGCGCAAGGGCAGACTGCGCTAGAACAGTGCAGCCCATACTGGGCTTGCAGCACGCACCAGGTGAGCTCCGCTTCGCTGGGGGGGCTAGCGGAGTTTTTTGGATAACTCCGCAGTCCAAGCAGAGCATGGAGTTCCAAAAACTCTGTTAGCTCCACCAGCGTAGCGGAGCTCCCAACACACCGCTCTGCAAAATGCAGTTTTAAATAGGCCTCTAGGAGTGTTAGCATTTCTGCAGCCTGTGGACTCTGGGTCCTGCTGACCAGTCCCAGAGAAACATTCACTATGTTTGAAACTTGAAGCTATGTCAGTGCCCTAGTAACACTGTCCTGGGTTAGCCTCTGTCAGGTGGCTGGCACTGGACAAGGAATGAACCCTAAATAACCCATATGTAGAAGTCTGGCCATACCGAGGCAAGTTCTATGTCTATGAAATGTCTTGGCGAAGGAAGAAACACAATGTCACGCTGCAAACATTGATTGTTAATATGCACATTGTTTCTGCTGTATCTGCGACACTTGTTTTTATTTAGCCTTCTCGACAGCAACTTTTCCTAATTCTCTGGCTCCCTCTTGTGGTTTCATTTAATGTCTGCGCTTGTACTGTGCGACAGATCATTTTCATCAACGTTCTTAGACTGGAAGAAATGTTAAAAGGTGTTAAATAACTGTGGGGCACTAATGCGTGCTTTGTAAATACTTAGGCTTACACCATTGAACTTGCAATTTACTGTGTCTCCCTTTGCTAAACAGACTAGTTAACCTAGTTAGAAAGAATCACCCTAAAGAACCTTTGTAGTCAGACATTTAGAAATCAGGCTTAGGGGTCCCAGAACCAGAATATCACCCTGCAGAATGCACCAGTGAGCCCCCACCTGTACCAGATGTACACCTGAATGTTTCTGCAGCATCTGTGTAGCTGATTAACATTTGTTTTGTGTAGTATTACATTTTGGGGTGTGAAAAAGTAGTTCCCTTTTCACGAAGAAAAACACTGGGATATGCAGTGCTTCTTGTGTCTTTCAGTTCACTATTGAGTTCTGTGGCCCATATTTATGGTGATTGTGGTGCAGGGCGGTGCCACAAGTCACCTTGCTGCGCTGCTCTGCATCAGAGGGAAAGGGTAGGACTGTGCTGTATTTATCCTATTTGGCGCATTCCTCCCTTTCCCCTGCCAAGGCACCCTTTTGCCAGTCTAACGCCAGCATAGGTATACTATCCTCACGGTGCAAGGGAGTGGGTTGAAGGTGTCTTTTGACTCAAGACTGGGGATTTGTTTTAGGTTGGTGTGTAGGAATCTGAGGGTATTGGGTTATCTGAGCTAGTTTTAAAGGTGCAGTTGATTAAATGATGAACTCTTTTAGGGGTCGGATAGGCCTAGGCGGACAACTCAACTGGGTGTTTCTTGGGGCCAGATGTAGGTAGAAAACATTTTGTGAGGTGCAAATTGCGAGTCCTAGCGACTCGCAACTTGCACCTCGCAAAATGTTATGGGGAAAGGTGTCTCAGACACCTTCTGTGACTCGCTATGGGGTCGCAAAGCCCCACCTCATAAATATTAATAAGGTGGGTCGCAGTTTGCGACCACCTAGCGAGTCTAGGCACTCACGGGGATGGTGGCTTGCTGGAGACAGCAGACCACCATGTCCGTGATTGCTTTTAAATAAAGCAGTTTTTTTTTTTTTCTCTTTGCAGCCCGTTTTCCTTAAAGGAAAACAAGCTGCAAATAGAAAAAATACCGAAACCTTTTAGTTTCGGTTTTTTTCAGAGTAGGCAGTGGTCCATAGGACCACTGCCTGCTCTGAAAAAAAATTATTGTGAGCATTCACAAAGGGGAAGGGGTCCCATGGGGACCCCTTCCCGTTTGCGAATGAGTTACCATCCACTCTAAGTGGATGGTAACTGCGAGTTGATTTGCAAACGCTTTCGCGGTCCCAAATCAACTCTACATCGCGATGCGACTTGCAAACAGGAAGGGAACGCCCCTTCCTATTTGTGAGTCTGAAACACATTTTGCGAGTCCATACCGACTCGCAATATGTGTTTCTGCATCGCGTGAGGGCATTTGCACCTCGCAAACGGTGTTTTTCACCGTTTGCGAGGCGCTAATGCCTTCCTACATCTTGCCCTTAGTTCCTCTGACAGGACCCGTCAACCAGTTCTCACCATTAATTTCCCAATGGGAATGAATCTGACCTCCTTTCTTCCTCTCATTAGGATCTGTTGCTCGCCGTGCCGTGGTCAGTAAATATTGCTAGCCATCATGGCCCTTGTTCTGTAACAGAACACATCCAACCTGCCTATGTTGCCTGACAATCAATTTATTGTGCAAAGCAATGGTTGCTTCGTGATCAGGTCTCATCATTTATACATACACATAGCCCACCTACCAAATCCATACCCGCCTGCTGCCAGTGTCACGCCACTCTCTCATTGGTTGAATGCATCTGCTACTCTGCTATATTCACTTATATTCGGAAAGGTAGGAGTACGTCACAGTTGCACTACCCCTCTTAATGTGGTAATCCAGCTTCAAAGAGGAAATAATGTCTGTATAACCCTAATAGTCCCGGTTTGGCAACAGACCCTCTGCACACCCTTATATGTTACTTTCACTGCTCTCAGAAAAGATTTAGGCCCATGTTTATACTTTTTGAGCACCGCATTTGCGCCACTTTTTGACGCAAAAGCGGCACAAACTTACAAAATGCAATTGTATTTTGTAAGTTTGCGCCGTTTTTGCGTCAAAAAGTGGCGCGAATGAGGCGCTAAATAAGTATAAATATGGGCCTTAGTGCACCAGGGATTGCTATGGACTTAATTGCTTCTAAAGGCCTTTCTATTCATTTACAAGCATTCGCCACATTCCACACCACATTCAACCCATGATCAACGCAGCTAAAAGTGTTTTATCCTCTTTCTATTAAATTTATAGGCGAGAACACGAACCTCTGCAGTCCAGTTGCATGTTTTACAGGGTACACGGATGACACACAAATTACACTGAAACTTGCCAGTTCCCACAGAGGTCTCCATGGTGGCCCTCACCACATCCATCACTGGAGGGAGGGAGGCTACAAATTTCCTAAAGCTCAACTCATCAAAAACGTTGTTACTGATTGCAAAAAACGAGGCTAAGAAGTGGAACCCGTGTAGTTGGCAAGAACTCATGGGGTCGCCCGCTGGCCCTTCTGCATTTGTAACCACTAGACAGATACATACACTTCCATCTCTCCATTGAGCATCAGTTCTCTAAAGTAGCCAGGTTGTGCTTTTGTTAGTTAAAAGTACCCAAGGAGGTCTGCCCTGTATTATCCAAGCCCTCCACACCGCTGTTTTGGAAACTCGTGGAATCTGGGCTCCCGGACAAACTCATCAAACGATTAGGAATGGAACAAAGCAGGGCCTGGCTCATAATGGACACTGGTCAACGGGGCCACATCTCCCCTCTCCTTGCACCCTTCCACTGGCTGCCCGTTAGATAAAGAGTGACTTACACATCTTTGTAATTACCCGCTGTGCCAGTCCTGTTAGTTCCTCATGTTGTCACTTTCAAGTTGAGTCTCCGACAGTGACACCTACATGACACCTGATAGTCGTTCTCAGTAGCTGCTGCTAGGGAGTGGAACATACTTCAGTTTCTTTTCGTTTAGTGCCTTCCTTGTACTCTTTCCTTGATGCACTGAAAGTTCTTTGTATCTAACCTTTCCTATTTATCCTTTCTTCTTTTGTATTATTATGTGAAATGTCTTGCTAAAGGGCCAAGAAACCTCAATGAATGAGAGCTTTAGAATGACATGATGTACTATACCATGACGGAAAATAACAAAGCATAACATTTTACACAACACAACATAACATACAGCATGACATAACATAACATATGCTATGACAGGACATAACTTAACATGACTTGATGTAGCATATAACATAACATAACATATAACATGACATAATATAACATAAAACATGACATAACATAACATATAAAATGAGAGGACATAACTTAACAAGACCTGTGTAGGAAAGTGCCCTCTTTTTGCCATGGGTACCCCCATTATCTGCCTGATGCCAGTGTGCTTGACTGTGTTCACTGGGGTCTTGCTAACCAGGACCCCAGTGATTATGCTCTCTCTCTCTCTCTCCTCTCAATTTGGTTTCTGTATACTGGTAACCCATTATTTCACACACAATTGGCATACTGTCCCTAGTATATGGTACTTAGGTACCCAGGGCATTGGGGTTTCAGGGGATCCCGATGGGCTGCAGCACATCTTTTGCCACCCATAGGGAGCCCTGGCAAACACTTCTGAAGGACTGCCATTGCAGCCTGCGTGAAAAGGTACATGCACCCTTTCACTGCCAGTTACACTGCACCAGGGCAGGGTGCAAAGTACCTGTGTGTGAGGGCACCCCTGCACTAGCAGAGGTGCTGCCACGTCCTCCAGGACCATTTTTCATGAGTGAGGGGATGCCATTTTATGCATCTACGAGACATAGGGCTCCCTACCTCGGTCTAGTACATAATGGTAACTCCGAACATAGGCATGTTTGGTATCAAACATATTGGAATCATACCCCAAGGCTTTTGCAAGCATTGGTTGTATGATTCTATGCACTCTGGGTGCTCCTTAGAAAACCCCCCAGTATTGTCATTTCAGCTTTCTGAGGTTTTCCAGGGTGCCCCAGCTGTTGCCTCCCCTCAGACAGGTTTCTGCCCTCCTGCTGCTTGAAGAGCTTGAGTGCAGGAAGGCAGAAACAAAGGATTTCCTTTGGGAGAGGGGTGTTTCATCGTCTCCCTTTGGAAATAGGTGTTACAGGCATGGGAGGGTAGCCTCCCCAAGCCACTGGAAATGTTTTGAAGGGCACAGATGGTGCTTTCCTTGCATAATCCAGTCTACACCACTTCAGGGACCCCCAGTCCCTGCTCTGGCATAATACTGGACAAAGGAAAGGGGAGTGACTCTCCTCCAGAGGGTCCCTGGGTTCTGCCATCCTGTTTCCAAGGTTGTCAGGGAACTCTTAGAGCATCTGAGTAGCCACTGCCAGCAGGTGACGCCAGAGCCCTCCCCTGGTAGGTGCTTACCTGTGTAGCTAACCAGTCCCCCTCTCAGGGCTATTTAGGGTCTCTTCACTGGGTGGGTCTTCAGATTTGGATTGCAAGACTCCAGCAGGAATACTCTGCATCCTCCACTTCACCTTCTCACTGAAGAAACTGCATCTGGACCCTCCAGGAACTCTACAAACTGCAACAAAGAAGCCAGGATGACTTCTGTAAAATGTTATCTTCAGCCAGAAACTGCAACTGTTTCACCGGTCATGAATCCTCAGTGGACAGCCTGTCTTAAGCCTGCACCAGAAGAGCGAAGGACTCTCCCTTGGGGTGAATGAGTCTCTCCTCTGCTTCATCAGGCACCTACTGCATTGACGGCCGGTGGCTTGGATCCCCTCTCCCACCAAGCTGCATGGATCCTGCATCATAGATGATGGATTGAAGTGGTTGTGATGGTCCTGACATCCAGTTGTCCAACTTTGCTGGAGGTAAGAGCTTGCCTCCCCACCCGACAGTACAACCATGCACTGTGTGTTTTGCAGTTGCCAAAGCTTGTTGGCATCCTTCCACAACGTTCTTCATTCAGCATGCAGCTGCTGCCCCCAGCACTCCTCCCTGCGATGCATAGCTTCCTGAGTGCTTCTCCGGCGATGTGGGAGCCTTTGTTATAGTGCTGCATGGGCCTCTTTTTGCACCTTCTTTGTCCCCCTGCTGTGGGGACTCCTGTGCATGCTGTATGGTCTTCTGTGTGCTCTCTGAGTTGCTGAGAGCCCCCTCTGACTCCCTCTTCTGTGTGGAGTCGACCTGGTCCTTCCTGGTCCCAGGCAGCCCCATTTTCCTCAGACCAAGAGTTTTGCATTTGCCAAGGCTTGCTGGTGGACTCCAGAAACACAAACCAGACTGCAATCATCCACCCGGCGTGGGACATCATATGCACCAAACAGGAACCTGCATCCATCTTCTTGGGTGAGGTACTGACTGTTGTTCTTCAGCAGTGGTCCCATTCTTGCACCTTCATCCGGGTTAGCAGGGGCTCCTGTTCTTCATCGACTCTTCTGTGCTTATTGGACTTGGTCCCCTTCTTCCACAGGTCTTCAGGTCCAGGAATGTTCTGTTGGTTTCTTGCAGTCTCTTCTGGTTCTTGCATTATCTTCTTTCTTGTGTTCTTGCGTGTTTTAGGAAAGTTCCTGTGATTTACTCCTACTTTCCTGGGCTCTGGGGTGGGTTCTATTACTTACATCTGGTGTTTTCTAATACTCCCACTGCCTCTTTATACTCTACACTTACCTAGGTGGGAAACCGACATTCACATTCCACTTTTTTAGTATATGGTTTGTGTTCCCCATAGGCCTATTTCTAACAATTGGGATTTTCAGCAATTGCACTGTTTTCTGGCTATTTTCCTGTCTATTTCTGAAAACAACTGTACATAATTTGTGTATTACTTACCTGCTAAGGAAGTATTGTCTCTAGAGTATCTTTGTTATTTATGACACCAAAATGAAGTCTGAGTATTTTCTTTCATGTGTGTGAGTACTGTGGGACTACAGTGGTTTGCATGAGCTTTGCATGTCTCCTAGTTAGGCCTTGGCTGCTCATCCAAACAACCCCTAGAGAGCCTGGCTTCTAGACACTGCCTCATACACTAATAAGGGATAACTGGACCTGGTATAAGGTGTAAGTACCACAGGTACCCACCACAAGCCAGGCCAGCCTCCTACAACTTGACATAGCATGCAACATAACATAGCATAACATATAACATGAGATGACATGACATAGTTTAACATGACAACTTAACATAAAACATAACAAAACATAACATAAGATAATGTAACATAACATGTAACATAAAACAACTTGCTTTGTACAAGTTTGCAAAGGCTGAATTACAAAATAATATGTGTTCCTCTTCATCGATATTAACATCATGGACGAAACTAAATGTAAAATGAGGTGGCTACATATGAGGTCAGCCTCACCAGGAGAAAGGCGCTAATAATCAAAATGCAGTACTTCCTGAAAGGTACATTTCCTTGAAGATACAAGAAGCTCAGCTTCTGACTGAAGGAACAAACACTGCAGAATCTACCAGAAGCAGAAGCTGCATCTCTGAGAGGCGAAAATGATGTCAAATCCCTGCTTGCTCTTTAAATGATCAACTTCATGCCTGCGATGATGGCAAAAATGTTCAACCTGATTGGTAGTTTCATGGGATGGGTCACAGCAGCAGTGAACTGCACTCCTGGTACTTTAATCCATCCAGTCTTGCTCTCTGCAACCTGAAGCACCCAGGTCTTTCCTTCTTTTGCTACCAAGGACATTTTCCCCTTAAGTCATATGTTGTCTGAGGCTATGGTTTTGTCAGTTCCGAACTGCTCGACTCATTGATATTTGGGGCCCTTTCCCAGACAAAACCTTGCAGTAAACTTTGAGTATAGCCCCTAATCTACAGTTCCTATCGAGGTTAGGCATGTGTTTCCTATCCGCCTCCCCATCTGTTATTGTTTCTCCCCAACTCTTTCATATATTCCCTCACCACTACTTCACACTTTCACTGTTCCCTCCTGTTTTTCCCTTCGAGTCTGACACCTTTCCTTTACCCCTGTTTAGTAGGAGTTTTTCTAATGCTGCAGGAGATTCTACTGTCCATTGAGCTCCTCTACCCAAAGTTGTTATTGTAAGAAAATGGTCTATAGTTAAAAGGAGTGAAAGCGCCTAATAGAAATTGGGTCTTTGGTTGGCAGTCTGGCTACCCCCTGTCCAAGCAGTGCAAAGGAGAAACACACCTGGTTAACCCTTACTCATCCCCTTGGTAGCTTAGCACGAGCAGAAACTCTTAACCCAGAAGCAACTGTAAAGTATTTGTTCCAACACACAAAGTAATACAGTGAAAACACTACAAAACGGTCACCACACCAGTTTAGAAAAATAGGTAATATTTATCTAAATCAAACAAGACCAAATACGATAACAATCCACACCATACAATAAAAAATGTGACTAGCAATTCAAAACACAAGAACAGCTCCTAGAAGCTCCAATGCTACAATCAGATGTTTAAGCGGCGTCGTGATGGAGTTGTTTCCCGCAATGCAACACCACTGGCCGCGTTTAGAGGACATTAGCAAAATGGGTGGCAAACAGGCCGGTGCACCGAGTCGGGTAGTGAGGCGTTGCTGGATTCGATGTGGCGTCAGTTCCGGTGCTGCAAGGTGAAGGAGTGGAGGCATCACAAAAAGGCGTTGGGTCTTTGCTGTGGAGTGGAGGAAGTGAGGCAGTGTCAGTGGCAAGGAGTCAGTCCCTGGTACCTCCAGCAAAGTCGAAGTCCGATGAAGTCACAATGCTGCGGGTGACCTCACAGAGTCATGGTCACATCGCAGGGTCACAGCCGCTGCAACGGAGTTGGGTGTCATGAAAGTCAGGTTAGGACACTCCGATCTTACAAGCTCTTGGGATGTCAGTGGCGTTGGTGCCCACAGGCCGGTGATATCAGTGGGGTCATCACGCTGTGAGGTTCACAGCTTCAGGTACAGACAGCATTTTGGGTTCCGTGCAGCGGTGTCCTTATGATGTTGCATGGCGTCGTTTGATGTCGTTTTACTGGAATTTCATCAGAAATTCAATTCCAGGGGCCCAGAAACTGGAATGCCACCCTCTGGCAAGCTAGAGTCTGCAGCATGCAGACTCAGAGACTGGTTGGTGAAGCCTTTGCTGTCCCTGAGGTTTCAAAAACAGGAGGCAAGCTCAGTCCAAGCCCTTGGTGTTACCTCTATAGCAGGAATGCACAAAAACATCCAGTCTTTGTCCCATTTCACAGGCAGAAGCAGCATCTGCAGGATAGCCCAACAAAGCACAGTCACAGGCAGGGGCAGCACTCTTCTTCATCTCTTCAGTTCTTCTCCTGGCAGAGGTTCCTCTTGAATCATTGAAGCAATCTTGAGGTGATCTAAAGTCTGGTGTTTTGGGTCCACTATTTATACCCCTTTCTGTCTTTGAAGTCGGCAAACTTCAAAGGAAAGTCTCTGTTGTTCACAAGATCCTGTCTTGCCCAGGCCTGGCCCCAGCCACACACCAGGGGGTTGAAACTCCCTTGAAACTCGACTCCCAAGCCTGCTGCTAACTGCAGGCGGACATTCCCCATTGCAAACCCACACTTTTAGTGGGAGCAACAGCAGGAAAACACACAAAGGACAGAAGGAGTGATGACCCCCAGCTTGCACCACCCCTAAGGTTTTGCATACGAGGTGACCCCTCCATTTCATTTTCCTCCATCTTGCATGGAAGGAAAATAGCCAATCAGGTGTAGGGAAGTGACCTCTGCCCACAGGAAGTGGTCACTTAGTGGGTATAGCCGCCCTAAAGTAGATGACCCATTGGTCACTACTATGTACTCCCCTAAATGCCCATTAATGCAGTATTTAGTGAGCACCCCTAGACCAGAGATTCAGATTCCAAGGGAACAAAAAGACCAGCAACAAAGAAGACCCTAGGCTTGAGAACTGTATTCCTGCTGCACAAACAAAAAGGTACCCAACCCTGTCTGCTACACCCAGGACTCGACAATCCTCACTGAGGGGTTGCTTGGACATAAGACGGATTCTAGAAACTCTCCTGATGATGTGCAATCTTTGAAAATTGCCAAAGATCTCCATCTAGAGGGAAGGCATCACTCTCCTGTAAAACGGACCAACAAGCCAGTGAAGTCCAGTTCGCTGACTGGCTGATGAGCAAGGAACCGGGCATCACAGCTAAACCATGAGAGTAGAACCTGCAAGTGTACCAAGTTTGGTGGCACTGCAACCTCCAGTGACTTGAATTGTACAATAGCCCCAGGTACTGGTCATCTCATGTTGGACTAACAGAAGGACAGTCAACTCCGGACTGAAAAAGGACCAGGAGAAATCCCCAGTTGAGAGACTTCAGAAAACACCCGGAGCTCCCACCAGAGTGCCTCTGGTGACCTGCAATCGACCCTCAATGCAACTTACCTCCTGCTTCCAAGGGCACCTTTGCGCACAGCTCTAGGCCCACAGATTCGCTCTGCACCTGGCCGCCATAAGCCCTGCACTGAAGAGTCAGCTCTGTTCTAAAGGTCTCCCACCACTAGTGACCTCTACACTCCAAGGGCACCCACCAGACTTACCTTTAAGTCCACTTGTGCATTGCCTTTCCAAGTGGTCCCCCTCGGTGGCCTTGCACCAGCTCCAAAGAGTTTTCTGCAGCTGCTCCCGCTGAAACCAGAAGCTGCTTGAACTTCACTAGCTGGTTGATAGAGTCCATTGATGACCTCGACTTATCTGCAAAAGGAAACATTGGTAAAGGCAATGCCTGATTTTAAATGCATTCTTAAAGTTTTTATCCATTGATTTCTGTGGTGCGCAATTACACACAAAAGGCTATTTTTGCCAAACTTCAAAAATGTATAACTTAAACAGTACTTACCTGATTTTGATGATCTTGGTCTTAAAAATGTTATCAAAATCAGAAGTATTTTCAAAAATTGGTCTCAAATTATTATTTTGCCTGTGTGCCTTGCTTTATTGATGCTGTGAGTGCAACACATGCTTTGCACTTCTTCAAGATTGGCTAACTGCTCGACCAAGCTACCATAACAATTAGTGTATTAGGTGGTCTAGTTTTTACATCTGTAAATCAACATGTGGTTGCCCGGACCCTCCGCACAGTGTGCCTGGTTTTGCACACTTCATAGAGGGCCAGCCTCCTACACATACTTAAACTATAATTGGTGGACTTTGGAAGCTCCCACATTATCCTCTCCTTGACAAAACAGGACTAATGGAAACAACAGAGCTGCTTTACAGGATGTCCTGACTGACAAACAGCATGTGGACATAAGGCCCTTGACCCATCCCACAGACTAAGACTATGCCCTTTTCTCATATGCACACAGCACATCTTCTAGGATCAACTATGTCCTTGTGCATGGCTCTTTGCTTACAAATGTTCAGGAATGTGGCATTTTGATGGTCAGGGGAGAGGCCATCCTCTGGACCATCACTTATTCCCATTCTGAAGAGGAGACTAGAAGAACAAAGGGCCACATGCACGAAATACAGGTTTTGCGACTCACAATTTGCGAGTCGCAAAACCTTATGTACAACAGTGTCAATGACACTGTGTGCGATTCGCAAGGGGGTTGCAAAGGACCTACGTGATGAATATTCATGAGGTAGGTCGCAATTTGGGACCCCATTGGGAATGGCCGCCCTCACAGGTATGGTGACCTGCTGGAGACAGCAGTCTACCATGTCTGTGACAGCTTTTTAAATAAAGCAGCTTTTTTTTTAAATGCAGCCCGTTTTCCTTAAAGGAAAACAAGATGCATTTCAAAAACAAAAAATTAAACGTTTTCTTTTCCTTTTGTCAGAGCAGGCAGTGATCCATAGGACCACTGCCTGCTCTGAAAAACAAATTTTGCTGCCATTCACAAAGGGGTGATGGGTTTGAAACTGGTGCTAACTGCAATTGTTTTGCGACCGCATTCGCGTACACAAAACAATCATACATGTGACTGCGACTCGCAATTAGGAAGAGAACACCCCTTCCTAATTGCGACTCGCAAACCCTTTTTGCGATTTGGTAAATAGATTACCAAATCACAAATATGGCTCTGTACATCCCAAATAGCATTTTGCACATCGCAAACGGCCCGATTCGCCATTTGCGAAGTGCAAAATGCTTCGTACATGTTGCCCTAAGAGAATAAGGGTCCATGGAGTGTAAAGACCAGAACAGGAATGGAAGGGGTCCCATCCATCATAGAACCCAAAAGTACTTCACATTGATCCCCACAGTGAGTCGCTACATGACAGCCTCAAGAAATTACCACAAAGCTGTAGCACTGCAACATCTGAGAGTAATGAACAGTACAAGGATAGTATGGAGAAGCACCCCCACATGCATGAATCCTTGCTCCGAGCAACCCTAAAACTGCATCAACTATATAGTTCTATATGGGAAACATGCATATGGTGAATTTGTGTCCATTATAACTTTGAGTGTCAGAAATCTATGGCTCCTGATGCCCAATACAATATTAGACAACAGACTAAGGAAAAATCATTAACAAATAGAAAATAGGGTATGCAGTTCAGTTGAGTCGAAAACAGGTGTGGTCAAGAACAAACCTCCCCCAAAGGTCCTGAAAGACCTGGAACTTATCATTGGGTTTATATATCCCCCTTTCAAATCCCGCTATCCCATGCATATTTTCTAGCCAGTCACAGAAAGTCACAGAAACATTGGGCTTCCAATGACGAAGAATTTCCACGTTAGCTATTTCCAAAGCTCATACTAGACATTATTCACATGAGATGTAAGGGTGTGTAAATCAGAGGTGACATGTAGCAGCACCAGGCAATTAATGAGGGCTACTGAAAGGTTAAGTTAGCTTTCGAGACACTTCTGTATCTTCTTCCAATAACCATCCATATGTTTACACTCCCACAAAATATGAACTATTCAACAGTCCAGCTCCCGACATCTCCAACAATTGAAGTCTCTACTAAGCTTTGCACTGTACAGTTTATCAGGAGACTATAGCCATCAGTGAAGAATGTTGATGAAGCCATATTTCAGACTAGACCATGGGTCTCCAACCTTTTCTGTAGGAAGAGCTACTTCTGATCATTGGAAATCATTGTGAGCTACTCAAGTCTAAGCAACATCTGCATTGTTACCAGGCACCCACAAGCCCAGCTTCATTGACTTTAAGCCTACTGTCCACAGAGACATAAGAACCCTGGTTTGAAAAAATACTTTGACTAGGGGCACATTGACATGGCTGCCATGTGAGAGTGTTGTCTTCAGGGATGTATGAACATGTGTGCATATGAATGGGATATGCGTGAGTTGGTGACTGAAAGCCTTTGTCATATGTACTTGTGGTACAGGAGATACCGTTTGCCATGTGTGGCATAGTTACTGTATACCACAAACATGCAACCATTTTTTTTTAATGGGAGAAGTTTTAAGCACAAAAATGTTCATAACATGGAAAGTTTTTGTGCACTTTAAATTTCTCCATTCAAGAAATGACTGTATTTTTCAGTTATAACTATGGCAGTGTTCTACTGGCCACTGGGAGTAAGAGACCTGCTGTTTGTAAATGCAACACTTTGAAAAAAAAGAGAAAATTAAAATAAAAAGTTAACTTAATCATTAAGATAACTTTTCACTCTAGTTTTTTCTAATTTAAAAGCATTGAGAAACATAATTTTGTTTTCACCTTCAATACTGAGTTAACAAGGACTTTTGTTCAAGAGTTATATACCTTAGTGGTTTAATTCTTCATCTATATGCCTCACCATGGGTCAAAAATCTGACTCCAGCACTGCTCATTATCAGGCCCTGCTATCTGCAGCCTGATGAAAGTAATATAAAATCAAACACAGCCTTCCCTTAACGTTAAAAGGGAAAATGTCACCCTGTGCTATTTAAAAATTAAAAATGAACTCAAGGCTGTGAGCTACTCTGAAGGTGTCTGGGAGCTACTGGTAGCTCGCTATCCACTGGTTGGAGACACCTGGTCTAGAATCTGTAAGGCCTCTCTTATAGTCAACAAGTATTTCTCACCCATCCCCCTCCTCAAGGTGGGTATATAATTGTGTTGCCCACCAGCCACGCAGTGATGCTGAGGTGGTCTGAGAGACTCAGTGATTGTTTAGTGTGGCATACAGCCCTATTACTCCTCCCCAAAGCCCATCCATGTATGTATACACTTTGCTCTAAGGAATGTATCAAGCATTGCCAGAGATTCCTCCAACTGTCAAGACAATGCATGTCAGAGTTGGAACTATTTCCATCTTTGTGTGAGAGACAGTCAAAATCTACATTGTATTTATATGAATGTTTTCAGGGAGCCATTCTTCAGGGTATCATCAATGTAATAGATCTTACACGCCTTCCAGAGAGACTAATCAATCTCCTTTCCCCCCAATTATTATCCTTCATTTTGCCATAACGGCGCTTTTTAGTGAGCAAAACCTGACACTTTTATCACTGTATATGGTCAGTGCCATGTGTATTGAGAAGTAAAAATGATAGGGTTAGTAAGTGGTGTCAGTCTGATCCTCCTTGTATAACATACAGCAAGATCATACCCTGTATTGATGATGTGGCATTCAAGGACAGAGGGGTTGAACAGCATGTTTTCATTATGTATACTGAGTGAGCCAACTGTTGCGACAACCAGTAGCTTTCTATATGAAGTCAAGAGAGTTCCACTTTCTCCATGGCAGAGAATTGTTTTCAACTCTTCAACTGAGTTATGGTTCCACTGAAAACAAAACAGATGATATCATGATCTGTATCCCAGAAGACAATCCATAGAAAGGGGGGAGGTAGCACTTTTTGTGGTATTTTCATTGTGTTACTGTATGAGTTACTGCACCAATACTTTACACATTGCCTTCTAAGTTAAGCCTGACTGCTCTGTGCCAAGTTACTCAAGGGTGAGCACAGGATAATTTAGGTTATATTGTGACTTACCCTAGCTAGGACTGTGTCCCTACTTGGACAGGGTGCATACCTCTGCCAACTAAAGACCCAATTTCTAACAATACCCATCAGTTCCATTGTGTGGAATAGCTACCCTATTCTACCTGTTTAAATGTTTTTTTGAATTAAAAGGTAGGAGAACTTTCACATCTAAATCATCCCTCAAGTGTCATATGATCTGGGTAAGTGAATAATGGATGATCTACGTGCCACAAACCTGACCTGGGCAGGGGGAACCAAGGGGGGAAAAACCTTTCCCAGATGAATTGCTCGAACATTGGCCAGTATCTTGATGTCTGCATTATTAAGGAATGTTGTCCCCTAACTAGGACACTCCAGGGGTGTCCTTACCTAGTTTTAGTATAACCAATATTTTTACTCATAACAAGTTATCATTTAGAAAGCCCAAACTTGTTGCACCCTGGAAAGCTGCTACCAACAAGGAGACTATCAGTGGTTTAGCTATTTTATAAAATTCTACCAGAAAGCCATCTTCCCTTAGAGCCTTGCCAGTCACCATGTTGTCAATTGCTCGTGTTGATTCCTTTGAGGATATTTTGCAATCTGAGGAGTTGCTTTGTTCCTGCATCAGTGTTGGTATGTTTAGTTGGCGTAAAAGGCTGTTTTGGTAGATATTTGGGTTCCTGGGTGAGAAGGATAGGGAGATTCATATTACCTCTGTAATTCAGCTGTGATGTTTGAGGAGTATGTAAGGAGGTTCTCCTCAGCATTAAGGAGAATGGTTTTTGTTCTGGAGTAATCCATCTTGCAAAGTTAAAGGCAAAGTTTAAGGCCAGTAACTGCCCTACCTTCTTGCCACTCTCATAAGTCTCTGGAAGAGAGATTTTTCCTTATCAGTTGTATACGGTATAATTTTTGACAATTTAGCCTCCAGTAAATCCTCAAAGTATCATGGGAAGGTGATCTGGAGTATACCTTGGTAAAATTTTGATTTACTTCTCTAGTTGTTACTATTAAAGGTTAGATTCAGCTTTGTGTTTTTCAAAAAACTTCATCAACATACCCCATATTGTAGCTTTCCCTGCCTCCCATAATATCTGAGCACAAGCAACTGCGTCTTTGTCATCCTTAAGGTATTGTTCAACATTGCAACATTGCAACACAGGTGAAGTTTATCTATGGGATCCTTATAGTGGGAGATGTTTGTCTGCCAGGGACCTTTCTCAGGTGGGTGGAAATCTAAATTGAAGAGGGTCATGATAAGGTATGGTGAGATGCACCACATGGAATGATCAGGGTGTTACGCAAATACTGTAATAGGTCATGAGCTGTAAGAAAATACTGCATTCAGGCTTGTATGCATTCAGGGCATAATGTGTGATTCTGCATTGTGTTGAGGAGGTCAGATCTATCCTTATTAAGACATGTCTGGTTTACCTGATCTATGTAGAAGAATATACATTGTAAGATTCTCATCCCTGCTAAATTTCACTTTTGTTTAGCCAAACGAGATGAGAAGCTGACCAAGCTGTGAGAGTATTTTTGACTTATCATCAACTGGTGCATAAATAGACTCTACGATGAGACAGACATCATGGATACAGATCTTAGCAAAAACATATCCACCTGTCACATCCATTACGGTTCTCTTGGGCTTACAGGTCAGAGATTCGTGTATCTTGCATGAATCACTTTCCCTAAGCAGTCCCAGATGGAGCCCCAGGGAGCTCAATGGCCAGCAATCCTTGGGGTCAGAGAGGAGTACCTCAATAGAATAGGATCCCGACTGGAGGGGAGGTATTATACCTATTATAGTTGCAATTAGCCCAGTGGAGTACTCACACAAGGTAGTCTTTATGAAATGTTGAGGAACCTTCCACCTCCAGGGTAAGGTTTATCTATGTGACAAGGGAGGTGCCAACGTATACCAAAATATACAAGGATGTAACAAAGAGCCAGGGAAACCAGAAACCCGAGGGTGGTATTCTATCTATGTCAAGGAATGATATACTGGAGAAAAGGGGAAACATCTCTATCCTTGGCAACAGCGATTAATTTTGCACACCATTGAAGTCATTAGAAACACTAATAAATGTTTTTCACCTGGTACAACTTACATTTATATGCCACATCTACTGCTATCTATCTGCTGTTAGAATCACAATAGACATGAGAGTGGATGAAGGAAGTTAAGAAAATGTGAACATCTTCACCAATATTAAATGTTCATTTACATCATGGATGGAGCACAAATGTAGAATGAGTTGGAGAAACCTGAGATCTTCTGAGGGTGGAAAGTGCTTGTAAATTTTAATTTGTATGTTTCAAACTGGTGATTTCAATAGGATACTATTCTGGGTAGAGGCTCATACACACTCCAAGTGAAGTGATAAACAGTGCACATACTACCAGGAGCTGCACTTGTGCCTCTGAGAGTTTGAAATGATGTCCCCATAAAGCATAGCTCTGCTTGTCCTTCACTCCACTGCCTTACAGTTTAGGCTGATGGGAAATGTGTTCACCCTGGCTGTGAATATAATTGGATGGATCAGAAGAAGCAGTGATCTCAGCTCCTGTGACCTCATCCTCTGTAGCCTCGCCCTCTTCCACCCAGGTCACCTTGTAATGTTCTTCCTGGTTTTTACTAATGATATTTTCCCTCAAGCTGTATTTTGCCTTACAAGTGGCTCGGAAGTTCTCCAATGCACTCTAATGTTTATTCGCTGTTGCAACATCTGGTTTGTTAGCTTGTTCTGCATCTACTGCTGTGTGAAGGTTGTGACCTTTACTCACCATCTCCTTGTTCGCTTGACTCGGGGATTCCTGGAGAATGTGCCCTGGCTGATCCTGGCCTCTGTTATTATTTTCTTGCTCACAACCATACCAGCGGCCTTATATTCTGAGGTCACCCAGCACCAAATAATGTGTCTAACACTTCAATTTCCAACACGTCTAATGGCTCTTTGAATGATTTTACATGTATTTTGAGATTTTGGATCCTCACCAAAGCACACCACACTGCATATATCATCAGTATAGCCATGATCCTGGCAGTACTCCTGTTCTCAGGTGTAGCAATCAATGTCACTCTCTGCAAACACATGGAGCAGATGCAGCAGAACCTAGACACCGTCAGGGATAATGTTCACATGCGTGCAATTAAAACTGTGGCCTTCCTCCTGGTTCTGCAATTAATTTTATCAGTGTCTTGCGATTTGTATAGGCGTCCTCAATCGAAAGCCCTGTAGTCTTTGTAGTGATCCTCTCGGTTAATTACTTTCCCACCTTGAACTTCTTAGTACCAATCTTGCGGATTTCTAAACTGAAGAAGTCACTGACAAGGATGTTAACACTTTTTTCCTACTTTGGAAGCAAACCTGACACTGTTGCAGTGTAAAACTAGTTGTTTAACACATACCTGGAGCATCTGCACTGTGTATTAGCAGTTAACCTTGAGTTACTCAATTGAGAAAATCAGAGTGTTTTTTTAATATCAACTTCATAGTTGAGGAGGGATCTCTGTAGTCTGCTACATTTGTGCCAGTGTGAGTTCTAGGCCGATAACTCCCTTGAAATTCCATCATTTTAGTGAAGTAGCCATTCCAGTATCTGAATCCTGTCTGTAGATTTTATTCCTTTGCTGAGTTATGAGTAAAAGTCAAATGTAACATTTAAAAAAACAATTTTTGAACTCTCAACAGAAAGAGTAGGTGCCTACCTGCTCCTGCTCTAGGGCACATGCAGACAGTGACTAGTTACGATCCAAAGGACATCACCACCTAAAAAGCACATCAGCCATGTACATACCTGCCATGGATTTTTTGGGATACAGAGGCAGATTTGAATATATACAGCATCCGATGTTTCTAATTAAAAAAAACTATTTGAATCTCTGGAACACACATTTGAAAATATGAGTTTAAAATGTTAATCTTAGAATATAGGACAGGTCTTTTGTGTTCAATGTTGGCCACAAGGGTGGGATTCATGACATATTAGCCACTGAATATGTAAATGATTCTCATGTAAATGAATTGTATATACATGTAACTGTACTGATATCTGAAAAGAATCAGATGTGGACCAGACTCTCATGGCCCAGGGTTGGATAGAGTGGTTGTAGTCAATGTGGGTCCAAGAACCTTTAAGAAAGGAGATCAGGATCTGAAAAAAGAAAATGAGTGGAGAAAGATTGAAAATGTGATTTTAGAAATTAAAAATAGAAACATTAACTGAGACTCTCAGTCACTCAAAATAGGCGGGTACTAAACAAAAGTCACTTGAACACATGTTGGGCCGCAATATTAAGTCGTCTGCTGGCAAACAGAATTTAGTAGACTACAAATAATGTCATTTTCATAAACTATTGCCTAGATTCACCAAGGTAAATTTCCATGTGTAGATCTACGCTCATCGGTGTAGACCTACAAGTCTCCAACCATCCAACAGCATAATGTATGAGTTTAAAATTGCTAACAGTAACTTTTCATCTGTTGGTGGTAATCTCCCAATGGGAAATATAGGGAAATGTATTAAAGTGTGTTACTTAAAATCAAATTAAAAACATACTGTATGCATTATATAAATGAAACATAATTTCTTAATATTAATGTGGAACTAATACGGGATTAACTGTTAGGTTAAAAGTTTAAATTCTTATTACATTGTCAAATTTTTAAAGTCACTTTGTAGATAACCACTACCGTAAAGGGCATCGATTTTAAGCTCTCCCAACTCTGGAATATCCTCCATTACTTGGAGCCAAACATCAGGTGTAGTTAACCAGATGACTGGTGATTACATGCTTGACCTTTAGCAGCTTTGGCTACACAAGACTCCCTAAAGAAGCTCATTGAATGGGTCCAAAATCAAGCATCCAGATTGCATGGTCTGTGACTATCCAAACATGTCAAACAGCTTTAAGGGCCCTACATTGGGATACTATGGATTAAAGGATCAACTTAAAAATACTCCGTACCATTCACAAAGTATGCAGGTGCAAAGAACCCAATTACCTTCATAACCGTGCACCAGATTATACCCCAGCAGAAGTCTGCATTGATCATCTCCAAACCTCATCATATATGAATCATAGAGGGAGATCAGAAAGGATGGAAAATTTATCTGTTCATACTGCTCTTACTTGACCTCTTCAGCAATGAAGAAAGTGTTTGAGGAGTATAAGACTACCCCCATCTAGCTCCTCTCTTCGGGTGAAGTTCCAGACTCTTGTCTACCTGCAACATTTGGAAGTATGTGAAAGAGACATGGAAACCTGCATACACATCAAAATAAATAAATACATGCATCCTTACATAAATATATTAAGGGTCTGTAGTTATGTCACTTATTTTTCCACAAGCAGAGATGGGATTAATGAGGACATTATGTTGGATGATTGAATTGAAGTGAGTCATCCTTTTACATTTGTAAAATATAGAGGAACCTTGTGTCTTCTCCTCTTGCCTAATTCATAGTGGTTGGATGCATAGTTTCACTTTAATGTATTTTTTGGCAAACTTTACACCCTCCCTGGTTCCATAGCTCCAAAAAGCCACTTTATCTCAAAATAGTGAAAAACCTCTCCTGTGGTAATAGCACATCCCCCACTGCAGGTACAGCAGGTGGACCACACAGAATAGATATGTATTGCTATAAAGGAGACACCAAATTATAACATAGCTGTGGTACCAAAGCTTAATTGAATATTCTGTTTGGTATCAATTCAGATTCAGCCTGCGCCTTCATCAGCAGTCATGGAAAGACAATTCAAATTTGACAGGTCATGTATATTGCACAATTCAGACATAGAGTAGAATGGGATGACCTTTTATGGATTTGTATTGTCTTTAAAACATATAGGCCCTCATTATGACATTGGAGGTGTTCTGACTGAACACTGTTAAAATGGCAGTAATACCACCAACAGGCTGGTGGTAAATATGGCCAAATTATAACCATGGCGGTGATAATTCCTTGACAGACAATGTACCACACCAACCGCCAGGGCGTTAACACCACTGACCACGACGGTAGCCACCTACAGCCAGGTGGAAGTCAAGGTACCGGGTGTTAGCAAAGCCATCAAAAGCCGGGCGGAAACATATCACAGAAAAGTCTTCCTGATGCTCTACCACGCCATGGGCGTCCAGGAGCACCAACGCTGACGAAGACGTTGATGGTGAGCACAACAGCGTAGCACACAAGTGATGGAGGGAGGGAAAGGCGAGTGACACACACACACACACACACAACACACCATACACACACACCACACAACCAGCTGCACAGTATATCAACAGTAACAGGACCCAGGAGCAAAGAATGCAAGGACACATACCTGTAGTACAACCACTGTAATTTGCTGCCAACAGCCACCATAATAAATAAATAAATAACAATATACATGTCAATGTACAGATTGGTCCAATGGCCATTCCAAAGTACCAAAGGGCCACATGGCCACAGGGCATCGTCCAAGCCCAGACTTGACTCCTGACATCATCCGGACGCCACTGTTCAGGGGCATCAGGTTGGAAATGGGCAGGCACCTCAGGGGGTAGGGGGGATTTGGGGGGCCACCTCAGCTGAAGGGGGCTCCTTGCCCACTGTCTCTGAAGGGAGCTCCTTGCGCACCGTCCCTGGCAGGGAGTCTTAGGCCACTGGTTCTTGGGGGGGCTTCTTGCCCTCAGTCTCTGGAGGGGGCTCCTTGCCTGCTGTCACTGGAGGGGAGTCTTTGGCCATTATCCCTGGAGGGGAGTCTTTGGCTACTGTCCCTGGAGGTGAGTCTTAGGCCACTGGTTCTGGAGGGGGCTACATGGCTTCTGGTGGTGGAGGGGGATCCTTGCCCTCGGGTGGTGGAGAGGGATCCTTGCCCTCAGGTGGTGGAGGGGGATACTTGCCCTCAGGTGGTGGATGGGAATCCTTGCCCTCAGGTGGTGGACGGGGATTCTTGCCCTTTAGAGGTGGAGGGGGATCCTTGGGCTCACTCCTGTGAGGGTCCCGTTGGCTTTTGTCATGCGACTTCTGTCCTTGCCCCCAGATTTAGAAGGTGCCTCCACTGACCCCGTCCGCTGCCTGTTAGTTGCAGCCACCCTAGACCTCCCTTTTTGGGGCGGAGATGCATACTTGCTGTCCTTTAGCAGTGGCGTTGATGCAGTGGTTCTGATGCAAAGATGATGTGATGGCAATGCACAGGTTCAGAGAGCGATGTGCCAGTTCAGTTCCTGCAACACATCAATTTTGCCTCTCGCAGTCAAGGATGCATCGGTTTCCACTGGACAAGCACCAGGGTCCACTTAAAATGGGCCAGGCACAGGAACAGGGTTAAAAACTTTGATGTCTCTGAGTCTTTGAAGAACAGGAGGCTAGTCAACTAGCCCTTGTAGTCACAATGGTCAGGTGATGAATTCCAATCTGAGGGAATAGCATGCATCAGAGATCACAACAAGACAGCAGTCTTCCAGAGCCACAGCCCAGCAATTTAGCATCCCTTAGCACAGCAGTTCTTCTTTGCAAGTGGGTTTTAGGTCCAGAGGTGTATTGAGTTGGTAGGGTCAGAGGTTCACCTCTGATACCCAGCTGTGCCTTTAAAGTGGGGGTGACTTCAAGGAAGTGTCTTTAAAGTGCACAGAAGCCCCTTTTCATGCCCTGGTTCTAGACCCACTACAGGGGGTTAATCAGCCATTTGTGTGCATGCAGGACACAAGCTATTCAGGTGTAAGTGTAAGGCAGGGCCCAGCCCTCTCATCCCTTCCTCCCAGGAAGATGTATGCAGTCATGCCCAGGTTCCCTTTGTGTGTGACTGCCCAGCTGTCAACAAGCCAAACCAGGGATCAGAGACAAGCAGGAGACACCAAATAGCTAAAAGCAGTTAAATGCATACTTTGCTAAAAGTGGCATTTCAAAAATAGTAATAACAAATCCAGCTTTACCATTAAAGATGATTTATCATTCCAATTCCATAGGTACCAAACATGACAGATCAACCTTCTCTCAATTAGGAATTTGGGAGTTTTTTTTTGCCAGGACATGTAATACTTAAAGGTTCAAGTCCTATCTTTTAGTTACATAGCACCCTGACCTATGGGCTACCTAGGGCCTAACTTATGGGTAATAAAAGGAGAATTTTTAATGCTTGACAAGGGTTTTAAATGCAAGTCGACATGGCAGTGTAAACTGCCCAAACAGGCTCTGCAGTAGTAGGCCTGAGACATGTTTAGGAGCTGCCTGAATGGGTGGCATGAGCAGTGCAGCAGTCCTACTAGTAGCATTTGATTTACAGGCCCTGGGCACACACAGTGCAATTTATTAGGGGCCTAAAAGTAAATTAAATATGGCAATTGTAGATAGCCAATTTTACCACATTTAAGGAGAGAGCACATACACTGTTGCACTGGTTAGTAGTGGTAAAGTGCTCTGAGTCCTAAAGCCAACAGAAGCCAGGTAAGAAAAAGAAAAGGAGGAAGGCAAAAAGTTTGGGATGACCCTTCAGAAAGGGCCATTTTCCATCACTAGTGGCACACATTTGCACCTCAAAATCACAACAGAATACACTGGCAGCAATGAACATCTGGAAGATATTTGATTATCTTAAAATGAAGCTATGATAAACTGGATTTATATTGCACACATTTTTTCATACAAGGCTTCCCATTCAAAACTGTCTTTCACACTTTAGCTGAGTAAGTATTACTAGCACCTCCAGTTTGATCTCCAAAACAATTTCCTATTTATGGTGTTCATTCTCAGAACCCAAATTAAACAACACATCAGGAATTGGGTGAAAGGTGCCCGCAAATAACCTTACCTTCTGGGGAGCGTGAGGAACCACACAGAAATTTCAGATTGATTACTGCTCACATGGATGCTGCAGGATGGAGGTCCTTGCCTGAGTTGCACCAGGAGTTCTGGGATAATTTCAAAATAATTGAGACCTACACCTTATATTTAGCTTGATGATGGTTCGAAAGTGGGGGAGCCTATTGTTGCAAAGCTACACCATGCCATTCAAAGTACCAGAAACGTAATGGGAGCATCTTACCAATTTATATTGTCTGTCCAGGCTGCATTTTTTGATCAAATCTTTTGTAGATGTAAAATTAAGCAACAGGCTTCGCCATGCTTGTTTAGGAGATACAGATTACCCAGGGTCATCAGAGCATATTGTCTTTATTGCCCTATACAGTTAGTGTCTTACCACAGCATTCTTGTATACCCAAATTCATCTGATGTTGGAGAATATCCCCATCTCTGCTTGCATGTCATTCTTGGCTGAAAAGTCTACTGAAATGACATTGAAAGACAGTTATCGTCATCTATCATACTTTTTTAATGATTGGAATCAAATTGTTCCAAAGGGAGAAAATACTTTTAGGAAATGTATTACTCAATTCTTGATAAGTTTCACAGTTTTTATTTTTCGCATATTTAAAACATTTTAGAGCATTTGTATTTATAATACTGTCTTTCTTCTCTTAAATTAGAAAATTGTGTGTGATGCTTTTGTCACTCTTTGCATTTTGATGCTGACATTTAAATCTTCTTGAAGAATTTTGATAACATATCTAAAATGAGTTAAGCTGAAAATATTAACTTTTACTCAGAACTAGTTAATGATAAATCAAGGAAAGCACTTGAGAAATCTCTACCATACCTTCATTTCAATATTCATTCAACTTTTTTAGGCTAATGGATTGATATTCATTTCATTTTGTTTTTGTTCCAACCATCTTCACTTATACCCCACATTTCTCTTCTTACTAGGAAGTCATTTCTCAATCTGCACAATACAACCCATCAAATGGTTTGTGTTATCTATTTCTTTAAACTCTGAGATAACTTGAATATCGATACATTGTGTTTGATCTGTTTTGAAAAATTATATACTCAACATTTATAAAAGCAAGTAAAATTTTAATCATTACGTTCCTCTGGGTTTCCATTTATGACAAAGTGTATCAACCAACATCCTTGTTGGTGCAGATGCAACGCCACATATAGTGCATATGATGGTTGTTTGATCACTTCACACACTTATGCTCTGATTTGTGAACTATTGTGTTTTTCATTGAAATTCCAACTCAAACTCAACTCGAATGTAAGCCTTGTTTGTGGATATTCAAGTTCATTTAGCCTTAGTCTTAATTTTCAGGAAATCTGACTCACATAGGCAAGTTGATCAGATTTAAGAGCCCCTTGGGCCTCCTTGCGCCACATTAGTGTCATTTTTTTATGATAATGTGGCCCAACAAGACCAAAATCACAGCGCCGAATTTACTTAGTGGCTCAGTGCATGCATTGTGGCACTTTGTGACCCTTTGCGCTACTTTGTGCCTGCAGCAGGCATAATGTATGCAAAGAGAACGTTCTCCTGTTGGGGGGGGCTGAATAAATGGAGCAAAGAAATCTAAGAGATTTCTTTGTGCCATTTTTTGGCACTTTTAATGCCGGCTCAGAGCAAGTGTTAAAAGGAGGCACACCATTGATTACAATGGGCCTCAATGGGCTTTGCAGGACTAGCATCAACATTTTGTGTGCTAATCCTGTAAAGTTCTGTACTACGGTCAAAAATGTTGATACTAGTCCCCCTAACTACCGCCGTAGTGCGCCATATCTTAGATACGGCGTACACATGGTGGTGGTAGGGGGGCACTAAGAGGAGCAAGAAAAGTGGTGCTGCACTGTGTGCACCACCACTTTTCTTAAATGAAGCCCTTAGTTTTTTCACTCCTCTGAATCATGGAGAGTTACCTAAAAACTCAGTGAGATTCCACAGAGTTCTGCCAATGGGTGGAAAATGCATCCTGTGCTGCTCGCGCTCCAGTTTCAGCACCGGTAGCGTGTTCCATGCTGAAAAATCTGTGCAAACAGCAACACGCTATCTTCAAGTTCATTTTGCTGCTGCTCAAGTTGAAAATCTACTTCAGAAGCAGTCTTCTGACCGTGACTGCTCATGACCACTGATGTCCGTAAAAGTTTGCCAGAAGTCCTCAAGGCGACTGGAAATCATGCTGAGGGATGCCAAACACTACTTGTGCTTGCCAGCTCACATTCTGAAGTCTCACTGTGTTCCTGTTGTCACTGCATTGCTCAAAGACAATTCTGCCATGCAGCAATTGGCAGAATTTGGCAGGAACTCTGAGTTA